>NW_009648972.1:677518-719209 GCF_000708025.1 Charadrius vociferus
ATTTCAGAATGAATAGCCATCACATGGCAACTAGGCAGTTTGGATGTTGTGCATCTGCCAAATGAATGTTCAGTAATGAATGTCTGTTAAAAGAAAGCACAGACCTGTGATCCCAAAAGGAATGTTTGATGACTATCAAGACCATCCTATTTGTACTTGAAAGATAAATCTGTTTAACCTTTCTGAGAGGGATACAGCTGCAACCTAATATTTCAAAAAAGATACATGTTCCTTTTTAGTCAGTGAAAAGTTACATGATTAATAGGTCTTTGGGATGCAGTATTATTTAATTTGAGTATTGCATAACATGTATTTTACACCCTGGGAACATAGTTCTACAGATAAAAGATCTGTCAAATGAGCATTAATTTCTAAAGATTTCCAAGAACAAAAATTACATTGAGGAAGTGCTTAACTTAACAGTCTAAATGAGCATAAATTGTTTTCATTTCATCCTGATTAGGGTCGGGTAACTTTGACCAAGAAAATCTCCTGATTTTTACCAAACTTTTTCAAAACGATATCATTGGAGATTAATTCCTGTTGCATTTGTTTACATGTGGCATACTGCCATCTTCCTGTTTTGATCCTGTGTTTGTTATGACTTTATTAGCTAACGTTATGTAGCATTAATGCTTTTTGGAAAGTTGAAATTATATATTGAAATTATGTATTTTAAAGTGATTTATTGTGCAGCTGAATTATGAAGGGGTTTTTACATGTACTAATAAAAATGGTTTAGCTGCAGCTCAAATAAGGAAAGATCCAAGTCTTATGCTTGATCATAAACTTGTAATTTTCAGAAATTAGTTGTATTTTATGTCTGACTGTAGTAGCATGTAATCCAGAGCATCAGTCACTGTGAGATGGCACTGCACTGATCAATCTGATCTGCATAATACTCTCCCTCAGAGGTTTACAGAAATCCATTCTACCTTCAGCATGAGTCAGTCCCTGAATCCTCCTCACCTTCTGACAAGGGGTACCTTCCTGAGACAATGAGCTTTGAGGTAAAAGCCCCATCTTGGTTCCTGGATTTGTGCAGAAGCAATCAGAAACTTTGTTGACCTGTCTTTCTGGACCCAAATTCCATATCTTTGTAAATAGATTATCCTTTTTATAACAACAAAAGTCACAAAGTTCTTTGTGTGAGGGGAAACAAGCAATTGTACCAACCTCCACTGTGGTCTTCGAGCTCTGGAAACCTTGAATACCAAGGCATGTAGTCTCCCACACTTAGTGGTTTTGGTGTTACTTCTATTTTTGAAACCTGGATTCACTTTGGTTTTCTTTCTGGACAGAGTAATAGACTCATAGAATAGTTGGGTTGGAAGGGACCTTTAAAGGTCATCTAGTCCATCCTCCCCTGCAGTGAGCAGGGACATCTTCAACTAGATCAGGTTACTCAGAGCCCTGTCCGACCCGACCTTGAATTTTTTCAGAGGTGGGGCTTCTACAGTCTCTCTGGGCAACCTCTTGCAGTGTTTCACCCCCCTCATTGTCAAAAAAAAAAAAAAAAAAGTCTTCCTTATATCTAGTCTAAATCTTCCTTTTTTTAGTTTAAAGCCAATAATAGTCTTTTTCTTTAGTACTGGATAACTGAGCTACCTAGGTCGTTCTCCTCTAAAAGAGGAGGCTGCCCCTTGGATTTATCACAGAAGGGTCAGGGTTGGAAGGGACCTCTGGAGATCATCTTGTCCAACCCCCTTGCCAGAGCTGGTACACCTAGAGCAGGTTGCACAGGATGGCATCCAGGTGGGTTTTGAATGTCTCCAGAGGAGACTCCACAATATTTTCCCCCACCCTGCCACCCCCTGTTCTTAGTTGCCTGTATGTTTTTCATGGCCGTGCCTCCCCTTTGATCACTCTCCCTGGAGGCTGTGCTCTGGAATGCAGTATTCCCTTACCTGGCTCTCCTATTCCTGCAGCAAGGTCCTGCTGGGCTTTCTAGTCATTGTGATTCTCTGCTCTGGAATATGTAATTTGAGTTCAGCAGCTCGCTTAAGCTGCTCTAGCCTGTAAATGCTATGAGAATAATCACACCAGTCTGAATAAAAAACACTCCCCCACAAACCACAAAAGAACAAACATTCTGCATTTTGTTACACTTGAGTGTTTTATTCTCCTTGTATAAATTAACCAATCTTGCAAAGTGCTGTTCTTGTCCTGTTACCCTTTTCCTTCAGTAAATTGCAGACTTCAGTTATTGATTGACCCAATTAGAAGACATCTTTAATAAGCAAGTTTTTACTGTTAATGTAATCTGTCATTTTTTTTTGTACTGTGCTTTTAAAAATGTCAGAAGTGTTGCTGAACAATGAGAAGATTGAGGATGGAAAGCCCTGCAGTTTAATGCATTGAACTGTTCTGTATGATGGGAGAGGGTAAGCTGTGACTTCTGCCTACTGATATGATGAGATAGCCAAGTACACCAGTGAGGATAAGCCGTACCATCTTGGCTTTCAACAGTGAAAAGCTTGAGAAAGGAATAAAAAGATGTCTAATCCCTTTCTTGGTTCCTAGGCTGGGCATCTCGGCACTCTCCTCTGATTAGCTAGATGGCTCTTTGGCCATTCTGTTTAAAAATAAACCAGATACCTTCTTATAATAGTTTTGCCTGCATTAAAAGGAGAAAAGAAAAAAAGTAATGTGTCAATTTCTTTTCTATCATGAAGATACAGTGACATAAAGCATAGACAGAATATTTTTGTCAGTGCAGAAATAATACCGTCTGGTATTTAATTTTGCTTATTATATGAAGCTTAGAGTAAACTTTTATTTTCTGTCAAATCTCTCTTGGGATATACACATTCGTCCATTAAATCACATTCATTATGGTTATCACTCTATAGATACTGCAATAGGTACCATATAAAGTTATAAAACATTTATGAAATCTTAACTAGTGAAGCTTGTATGAGGTGGTGATCCATCCTTTCTGTCTTAGGAGAATGAGCACAATGCCCGGTTATTTTAAGACATGGGTTAAATTGAAGAGGCATAGGTGAAGAAGTGCTCTGCCAGCCACGTGTGGGCTGTCTTTTATCTGAATCCAGAGACTGAAAATGATACAGAAATAATGTATAGTGATCATAGCATTGTCTGGGGAACAGAAAAAAAACCCAAAAACCTAAAAAGTATTAGGCATATTTGCCCTTCCATCAAACCCCACACTTTTCAGTCAGTATGGCCTCCTCACCTCCTCGTGCTGCCTCATTGGCTCTGGCCCTTTATTCTCTATCTGTAATTCTCAGCTTTCCCTGGTGGGAAATGATCCTTAGCTTATGTTCCTGTCCACATGCGCTGTCTGCTCAAGGTCCAGTTGATGTTTTTGGGTTTTTTTTTAATTCATTAAAGTCTTGTCTCTTATGGTCTGTAACATCAAACTCTTATCTCTTTGCTCTCTTTTCATTGATTTCAGTCTTTTTTTCTGCTGGAACAGCAATTTTCCAATGGGGTTGCCTTGTTAAAAATTATTGAATACTCAAAATTTTCTAACCATGGGCATTTCTTGATGTAACCCTGACTTCATTCCTTCGGCCATTATTTCTTCTAGATGATTTCTGTAGGATTGCATTTCTTTCCAAGGCAGGAATGAAAGATTAATACTGCACCCAGTCTTAGAGCAAATTACTTTCTTACACATCAAAAGACTGAACATTTGATAAAATATTCATTTTAGGTTCTTGTACAAGAAAATTATATTCTCTGTTTACATTACTGTTTCTGTTTTGGTGTTGATAATTATAAATTATAGCAGAAAAAATAAAGTTCAGATTTTCTGTGGCATTTATTCTGTATTTCTTTTTTCCTTTTTAATCGTATTTTCTATCAAAAGTTGTAGACTTTTCTGCTATGTTTGATAACTTTTAGCTTAATTTTTCTTTTGTGATTTTTCCTTATATTTCGTCTATCATATCATCATCTTTCCTCTGTGTCTTATTTAATCCATTCTTCTATTACGTTACTTATTTACCCTTTCACAGCTTCTCCTCCCTTCCTGTGACTGGGGGGTTTATTTGTGTCATCGCATACAGAAGCACTTCAATTAGGCTTTCTGGAGAGCTGGCCCTGATAAGCAGGGGAGAAAGCATCAGTTTCAAAATAAGATGAATCCTTTCTCAGCCTAATTTCAATGAGCAGGTATTGGAAGGCTCTGGGAGGTGCTGGGTAAGAAAGTGTGCCTGAACTGGTGCTGAGCTTAATGTGTAGGTAGCCTTTAGCAACTATTCATGGAGTTGATTAAAGATTTAGGGCATAGAAGCAGCTATCCTAGAATCATAGAATTGTTTTGGTTGGAAGAGACCTTTAAGATCATCACGTCCCACCGTTAAACTAGCAATGCCGAGTTACCTGAACTTCTGAAGAGTTTGTAGCCATCCATTGCAGCATTCTAGTTGTGTGTGTCATTCAACCGTGTTTCTGTGATGGTGACTATATTACAGTTTTTCCTGCTGCATAATGGCTTTCAGCTTCTCCTGTTGCCCATGCTGCATGCATTGTTGTAGCTGCACTTCAGTTGTGCTACTGATCCTGTCATCTTTTTTGGGGGAGAAGCCCTAATTCTTACCTGACCATTCCCAGGTACTTCCATGATTTTTAGCCTGTCAGTGTTACTTGTGTTTTTGCTATTGCATGGCACTCCATCTCCTACCTCCATTGGGATGGCAGATGAAGGACCTCGCTAGCACGCCATCCCACGAACATTGATTTGCTACCTCCAGGCTTGTCTCTAGTGAGCTGGTTTTAACCCTTTCCCTCTTCAAATCTAGTTTAAAACTCTTTCTATGAGCCATGCCAACTCCTGTGCAAAAATCTTTTGCTCCCATTGAGACAGCTGTACGCCGTCTGTTGCCCGCAGGCCTGGTGTCACATAAACCAACCCATGATCAAAAAAACTCAAAGTCCTGCTGGTGACACCAGGCATTGATTTGCTGGGTCTTCCTGTTTCTTCCCTCATCATTCCCTGCAACTGGGGAGGGGTAGAGGAGAACATTTGTGCTCCTGATCCCTTAACCAGTCGCCCAGGACCGTGAAGTCTTTCTTGATTGCTCTTGGATTTCTTGTTGCGACTTCATTGCTGCCTATCTGAGAAATCAATAATGAATAATAATCTGAGGGCCATACCGTGGTGGGAAGTTTTCTCAGCGCATCTTTAAGCCGGGGCCCAGGGAGGCAGCAGACTGATCCAGCATTGACCTACTGCACTCCTGCATGAGGGAACAGTACCCCTGTGGGATAGCCAAGACCAACTAAGCAGACATGGTGTCCAGACCAATGTAATACAATTAGATATGGAGATCAGCATAACTAGTAGAATGGAATAACTTCAGGTAAGATAGGTAGGACTTGGTAGATGAAATGAGATAAGAGTGAATTAAAAGGGCAATCCTTACTTAATGCATCGTTTGTCACCTATATCCAAAAAGGGACTGTATAGACACTTTTTTTCTTTCTTTTTTTTTTTTAAGAATTGTAGGATTTCAGTTACAGCCACTGGAGAGGATTGTATACTTCATGTCTGTATTCAAATACATAAATTTGTATTATTTATGACAGGTTATGCTTTCTGGAAATAAGCTGGTTTATATGTATTTTCTTGTTCAGTTGTGCGATATATACTCTTTTCTTTTTTTTTTTTTTTGATATATATGGGCACCTTCTTTAGCATTGGAAAAGGCAATTGAGTCGGCAAACTTCCTGTGCAGCAAATGGTCAGCAAATGGTTCTTTTGCTAATAAATTAGAATTTAATTTACTTTTGGTGACTAGAAGTTTAGTGCCTTTTGATCTCATTCGTACTTAATGCATATATACTACTTTGCTTTTAATGGACCGAATTACAAAGGCTAATAGCGTTCCTAAAGCATTTTACAATAGCTGATTTGTATCAGTGCAAAAGGATTTTCCTTGTTGTGAGGTTTAGTAGAAAATTGATGATAGGCTTAAACAGTAAATAATTCATCTGATGTTTTATGAAGAGTGAAACAATTTCATCTTCTTGTTGACAGGTTTGGCTACATACCAACAACTTTAAAAGTTGTGGGGGTGAGAGTAAAAAATTGTAAACCAGCCAGGCAATAAGATGCATAGCAGAATACACATTGCTCTCGTAGAGAGCAAAATAGGGGTTGCCCAGATTGATCTTTATGATACCATAAACCATTGTGTTTCTCCCATAAGTTGCTGCTTTCCATTGAATCAAGAAAATCTATGCCTCTGTTTTAATGGGGAAGTTCTGCTCTAGGGTTTTCACTCGATTTGATATCTCTGAAAAGTCAGTCAGGCTTTTTCAGTACTCTGAAGTATGAGCTCATCTCCCTGCAGGACATAAAAAATTACTACTGCTCGCTCCCCTAAGTGTGTAATACAGGCTTATTGCTTTCCATAGTCCCATTGATTTTTCCTAACACCTAGTAGTAAGTAGTAAGCTGATTTTTACTGGTTCAGGCTATCAGTGACTGAAGTTGCGAACAGCTCTTGGGAAAACATATGGGGCAAATCCTCCATCTCCATGCAACTGTGGAGATGTATAGAGGATGAGAACATAGTTCCATCAATATTGTGGCAATGGTATTTTTGTGGAGGGGCGGAGGGTGAATTTTGTGCAAAAGTAATTGCTTTGTTTTGTTCATGATAATGCATGCAGCACTGTTCACCTGTGCAGGATCTGCTTCCATGTCCACAAAAGGAAGGGTGTGCTGCGGCACTAGTGGTATTGTGTGAACCTATGTCTGTATCTATTAAATGTACCGGCAAACTTGTTTAACCTCAAAAATTCTCATGTTTACGAAAAAAAGATGGAGTATGACCTTTATGTGGTTCTGCGTTACTTAAGCTTATTAAAATGACAGTGAATTTTCTAATGTTTCACAATTTGACTTGAAGTATGAGTGTGCCCCGTATCAGATGTAATTGGCTTCTTTGTTACAGACTATGGATGCGGATGCGGTGCTAATGTTTTCGTAGCCTTTTGCATGAGTTCTGGTTGTGTATAAGGCGGACAAAAGAAGCAAAGCAGTGTCTCTCCATAGGGTAGAGGAGATAGTCTTTGGAGGCACCTTTAAATGTGATGAAAACTTCCTGTGAAAATGAGTTATTTGAACGACAATGACAGTAAATTCTGTCATTTGTTTCAAGGATTTAACCCGTGAGACAGAGTGCTTAATACCATCTTTAAAGATCAGGACCTTATTAGGACAGGTGTTTAATCATATATATAGATATGGAAATCATCTCTATCTCTATTTTATAGCCTTAATTAAACTCCTCATTCACAGTTCAAAAGATGCCGAAGGACAGGATCTCCAGGACTACATCATTGTCTAAGTCATTCTATAATTGTTGTCATAAGACTTTAACACATCTAAATTCCCTGGAGGTGGGAGGGGGAAGAGAAAAAAAAAATCAGATTAAACCATGTGTATTCATGTGTATTTCCACAGCAGTTTCACACTCAGATGATTTTCTCTACTAATTTTAGTTAAAATTTCTACTATTTTACTGTAAATTAAGCCTTTTGCATTTTTGGGAGATAGCATTTGACTTTTATAGGACAAAGTTAATGGCAATAGCGCATAAATATAGAAGCATCTGAGAAAGAATAGTTAATGCTAAATTCTGCTTGCCTTTCTGTCAGACCAAAGATTTTGGAATGACAAGTTTTTGAAGCATTGACAACAGCAGATACGCTCTCAGGAAGAGTTTACCAACACTCGCTGTCTATCAGCTGGAGCTACCCTGAAAGCCTCCATCTTCTTTTGGTCAGATTTTTGTTTAATCTCCAATTGAGATTAACTGAGAAGGAAATAACTCTTCCAGTTCTAACTTGCTGATGTAAGGTAATTGTTCTGTGTAATTTGAATTGAGCAAGAAGACAAAAAACTTTTAAGCCTGAAATCACATAATTAGCTATACAAGAGGGAGTCTAGTTAATGCTAACAGTTGTTAAGCATATATGTGCTAGCAAAGTCAGGGTCTAGGTTAGTACGCGTTATCTGCTTTTTATTATAGGTGCATAAATATGTATTCTTTAATATTTCAGGCTTATTTTGCTGATTGTTTTTCATTAGTTCTCTTCGTTTAGTCTCTGCCTTGTTATCGCTTTTCACAGATGGGGCTGATGCTCGGATTTGACCTTTTTTTTTTTTTAAAATGTATGTGGAAAGAGTATGAAGTTCAGGGCATTAAGTACTTTTTCTCTAAAATAAATAAAGGTGAATGACTGAGACCTTGCACATCTTTGAAGTGGGAGTCCCAAAGCTGAATTTGACTTATAGATTGATCCAGATCAGTGATGTTATTTGGATAAGTCATTTGACGTGAACACATGATACTGATGAAAAATGTAGGTTTATTTTTCATGAGAGGAGAACAATATGGTTGATACCATAGCTTTCGATATGGATTTCAAAAGGATATATTTGAGAAAATATAATGGAATACACTACTACACTACAGTGAATAAAGTACTAATAACATAGTGAAGGACTGTTACCATCCTTAAAATATTGCAATTGGTTATTAAAGCTAAATAGAACTTGAGAAACAGAGAAATTGAATTTCTGCATTCATTTATAATTTGTTTTAAAACATTTTGGACTGTGTTTCTTCAAACAAATACTTATTTTTAACAAAATAATAGTTTTGATAAATGCAATTGGTCCAAACACAGCAAAAGTCATCATAATTTTCAGTGACTCTTGCTTATTCACATTGTACTGAAGATTTTGGGAGTGTTTTATCAAAATTTGAGATCTGTTTGGATTTTCCATGTCAGGTAACCGAAAACTGAGGGAGCTGAAATTGTAAGTTTATTTTGAAAGTGTAGCTCATATGTTTCTGTACATCCATATGTAGTTCTGAATATCTGAAGAATACTATTGCTATTAGTTTTTAAAACAAAACAAAACTAGGGTTCTTGCGTATGTGGGCAAGTACTTCAGCAACAACTAACAGTTAGTGGTAGAAGTATGACTGTATTCTTCCACAGCCAGACTGATATAAATAGAATAATCAGTGACAACAGGGAAAAACATTAGTATCGTTTACAGATTCAGTGACCAGGTCAACGGGAATTTTCAAAGTATTCTCTTCACAAGTAAACAAATTATTTTCCTACTATGTCTTTATTGTGTATGACAAAGTATTTTACAAAGTAAACATCAGTTTTGTAAGAATTTTAAGCATTAGCTGTACAAATGGGTTCTGGTGTGTAGTCTTATGAAAAGAAAACAGCAGGTATGCTAATCAGGCTTGTAATATTTCGGGGAACTGTTTTAAAATGGTGTTAAGATGCTATTATGTTACAGCAATAAATAAAGCATCCTTAGTAAAGAGTATAAAACTTTTCAGAGTATTTGAACTATAATGCAGTAGGCAACAACAAGTGTCCTCACTTGCATGCAGTATTCCCCTACCTCTTTTCTCTCTTGAAAAATAAAAATCCCAAACTTCAGAATCATCTTTGGGTTTTTTTTCCCACCAAAAAAGATATTTATTCTGCTAAGTGATAAGCTTTTTGAGTTAAAAGGCAAGATAATCCCCTTACTAAACAAAATTATGAAATCGAACCAAATAGGTCTTACTCCAGAGACAAAAAACAGCCTTTACATTAATTTTGTGTTATCAAGGGCAGTTGTACTTCAAGTTCAGAGAGAATTAACTCACAGTAGCAAGAGAGAACAGTTCTGCAATGCCTCTTTTATGTTACTGCTTTGCTTGATATTTGATTCTTAACCCCAGTTCCATCCACAGCTCCTAGAAAACTGCAAATAATAAGTATGTGATACAAATGAGAACAAGGTGATATGACAGTAATTTGCCAGTCTTCAAAACGTGCAGAATAATCAGTCTGCATGGATTAGGTAAATTGCAGCTGGCTTTATCCTATATAAACAAACATTGGTGATGCTATACAAATTTTACTTGAACAGATGAATTTGTTGTATCTTGCATTGCTGAAATTACTCTTTCTGTTTTCTGTAACTCCCATAAATCCGCTGTGTACAATTGTCCGATGACTATGCTGAAAACTCAAATCCTCCCACGTAGATGTCAAAGGGGAGTGGTATGGTGAGGTGGGTTTGTTTTGTTTCTCTTTTCACTGCTTCACAGCTTAAACCGCAGAAAATGTTTCTCCTTACATTGGACTATTAAAATATAAAACGATTCCCAGTTCATGTGTTGGATTAGAAATTGGAATTCAGTTGCTAAGGATACTGTGTAGCCTCAAAGAGATTATGTACAAGAGGGCAAAACATGCAACTACTAACTGATTGGGAAATCAGTATTAATCACTGCTAAAATAACACCCACAAAAATCTCTCCATCTGTTTCAATGATTGAAAGTGGACCCAGAAATCCTATCGGTAAATATTTTCAGTTTCAGTAGTATTGGTTCACTCTACCTACTCTCAAGTAACTGGAAATCTTTTGGGAATGTAAAGTCCTGGGCTCAGAACCAGTGTGGCTTGGGAAAAGTATACAGCCCTTAATTATGGCTGACACAGGTGTCATACAAGGATAAGGAGGATTAAGGGGTATAAGAGCATTAACAAGCAAAAGAGAAAACTGAATTATTATCATGGCAACAAATGGAAAATAAAAAACTCAGATTTTTGGTCAGAGATTTTTCATTGTCCGTTTTGTTCAGCTTTCTCTTCTGTAAGATCATAGCAACAACCTATGTCAAAATACTTTTGTAAGACTTATTTTATTAGTACTGTGAGCCACAGTGCAATAGCAAGGACTGCCTTTAAGGTAACAGCCCACAGAACTGTACAGAAGACATAACAGAAATCTGTGTGTTAGCTATATTTAGTTCTTTTTGTTAACCCTCCATTTGTGATACCATATTTGTGATAGGAATGTGAACATATCTGACAGCCAGATGTTTCTGCCCTGTCAGTCTCAACAGTATCATACTGAATAAGCAGTGGGGCTACTTGCTGAGGGATAGATTGCAAAGCTCATGCAAAGGAGTGAGAGACTAGTGACACCTATTTTCTTACAAGAAGCAAAACAACAATGGACAGTTGCTCTGTTCTGTAATCAGAAAGAAATTCTTTATTTTGCACTAGAAAATTCAAGACTAACCAGTGATTTGTTTGTGAAAATTTGAGGAGAAAGAATGGCTTTGAGGTAGTGGGTGTTTGGAGTGGCTCAAGAACACAAGGCATGAAAATACAATGTTATGTTTGAGAATTGAGATGACTTCAGAAGCAGTTTTATTTTACGTTGTTTAATTACCACATATATTGCGGGGGGGAGAAGGAGAAAGAAAAAAAAATTAATCTTGCATTATGCTGCTCTAAAACCACCTGAAAATTATCTTAAAATGCAAAGAATTCCTATCACTAAAGCTATGTTCAGCCATAAATTGCCATACTTCATTGTGACATACTCTTGAGAAATTTGATCATCTATGATGTTATCAATGTTATCACTTTCTTCTGTTCCTGACTAGAACGGGGGCATTTATAGGTATTTCCTTACCATTTCCATTAAAACAAATAACTAACTATTGAGAAGTTATAGAGCCTGATACTACTAAACTATATTCAGAACACAATGAATGAGGAACGTAAGGCTTAGGAAGATTTACTGTTGCTTAGAGTGAAAGAGAGTGTAATTAAAATGGCAATAAGGTAGTCATGATTGTAATAAATTATGGAGGTTACCGAGATTAGACCCTAAACCGTTTGTGTAATAATGAAGAGACCTTCCATGTGAATACATTTTAGGCTTTTAGATAGTAAAAAAGTGGATCCTAGAATGTAATCCTGTCTTCAGTGGGACTTTTGCAGACTGAACAAAAGTCTTAAGCTATTTTTCCATTTCTCTCCATCTGAATCTACTGTTATTTTACCTGTTTGTTTTTTTTTTTTTAACCTGTTGTTATCTACAAAAAATTTTTACCTGTGTTTTACATGCAACTTAGAATTGTCAAGAAATGTGTGGAAATAGGTCTGGGGGGATGACTGGGAAAAGAGGCCTACTTATTTCTGAAGAAATTCCAGTTACCAATTAACATTTTCATTAGAATATTTGAGTCATAGTTAATTTGCATTAGGATTTATTATCTGAGCAAACCTGACCTATTAAACCTTCTAAATCTATTACTGTCAGCTAATGTCATGATTACAGGAAGAGTACACGGTGTGTCATAGCAACACGACTGTTCCACCAAATTTTTAACTTGAAATCACCATTGTGCTGTTTATTACTGATTGAATTATTAGACACGATAAATTATTTTATGCTAGCCACTCTCATGTCCATCTCTTTAATACTTTCCTTGTCGTTATAAGTGCCTTTAGCCTTACAGGCTAATGAAAGGTTCTTGTATCAAGTCTGATTACCACTCTAATGTTTTCCAGGCATGCTTGGTGATGAGCTTGGCATATGAAACAATTTCCTGCAGTAATAAAACTAATTAAAGTGGGCAGTCATCCCCACATCACTCTTTAATGAATTATAATGAGCTCATTAATCTATCCGGTCTCACTCACTGCATCTATTGGCTCAGCTTCTCTTGGGGTATGTCAGGATAGAACTCTTGCCCAGGAAAAAATGGACACTGAAATGCATCTATTGTCCTTTTTTTTTTTTTTTTTTTTGACAAAAAAACAGGAGACAGACGGAGGTCTGCTGTAAGTGGAATATGCTTTTTAATAATCGGAATGGGAAAGGGTATATAGCTAAGACCCTGTAACGGTGGCAAAGGAGGAATCATGCAGGAACTTAACTAGGTGTAATATTGCACTGCAAGTGACAGCATAATTAATGCCTCTGTGGCACACATAATTCACTTAAAATATGACTTACAAATAATGTTTTAGTAACTGGATCTCTGGGAAACTGCCTAAAGAAAATAACATCAAGCTCAGTTTTGGCTGCGTTTCTTGGCATTTTTCTTTGTTTGTTCAAAATGAGCAGAGAAGAGGTTGCAAGGTTAGGCTTCCCAATTCTGTTATGACAAATATTAAAGAATTAGATGGTAAGATTTATGAGAGGAAAGAGATGATTCATATAAATATCCATACAGAAGAACCACCTGTTTTTCTTAGATTGTAACCCTGCAACTTTCCCCATCTGTAAAAGATCAAGTCTAGTAATAGCTAATCACAGCTACCCACTGGCATTATCTAGTTCTTATTAGCATTTGGATGCTTTTAATTCAAATCCCACAGGCATAATTACAATTTTATTACCAGGCAAATTAATCTTTAGTTTACCTCCATTCATTTCAAGTATTTTAATATTAATAAGAAGTTCTGCAAGATGTATGTTCCCAGAGCGTGCAAAGAAGTTAAAGTAAATACGTTGTTCCAAAGAAGAAGCAACAGCCATACTCGACAGTAAATTTCCGTCGGTGTCTTCGCCACCGCAGACTCGGCGCTCTTTTCTCATTTGTAACAAAGAAACTTGAATGACGCTCTATTTAAAACAAGGATTCATTTTTATGCAAACTACTGAGGCTTTCTGTCATTTTTCTGTAGAGAGAAGTAGTGCAGGCTGCTCTAAAATCTCCATAAGGCAGTGACCAGGGCAGCTGCAGTAAATGCAGGGGACCCAAGTTCAAGTCCCTGTTGTGAGTGTGAGGAAGCACAGGCGTCTGTATCCACCTCCCCAGGGTTAACCTCAGCCACTGAGCTAATGAGTACGCAGCGATGCAGGGTAACGGCTATTCTTCTGGCTCAATGGGGTGAAAACATTTTGCCCCTGTAACATTCTTCAAAACTGATGAATTTTTATTCAAAAAAGGTCGAGGGTTTTCTCTAATGAAATAAACACTTTAAAGTGAGAAGATACGTTCTCATAAAATCACTGGTTGGCTTCAGTCTTAAAGAAAAAGTGGTAATCTGCCACTTGGTTACAAAGAAACCAACAAAAGATGTCTTTGCTTCATGGCCATTGTTGTTTCCCATGGTATCTTTGCATTATTAGGGGTTTTGGTTTTCTTTTTACAGAGGAAAATTTTATAGAGACCGTCTGCCAAATCTGTAGTGCTCTTAAATACATTCTTAGTTCATGTTTAGGAAAAGGAACGATACAGATCAGGTTTCTTCTGCAAGACTTGTATATTGAAATATTCCAACTTAAAATGTGCAATGTAGGAGGATCTAAGTATAAAAGAACAACCCAAACAAAACTCAATCCTTTCTATTTCTATATTATTCTGGTTTGTGCATGGAATTTGATTTCTACTTGGCATAGTGCAGTTATGTACCTACACACATGGTAGCTCAGAAACAGGAAGAGCAGTTGTGTATTAGCACATTAATTATGCTAACGAGTGTTGTACTAATTAAACTGTGCTGGGTTTTGTACTGGCCAAACTAGGTAAATATTTATAGATGATGCTGTATTGTCTTAAGAAAATTAAATTTTGTAGTATCTCTGTAATTGTCCTTTGGCAGTATAACTGTCTTCTGATAGCTGAATTCTGTTTGTCTCAGTTATTTGGCAAAGCCTTTATTTTATTTTTGCTTAAAAACCCATTAAGATAAAGCTGTCTTTTCTTTTGCAATGATTGTAATGTCGGTCCAGAAATTAGATTTTCTATATGTATGCAAAGTTGGTGGTATTTAAAGATTGATACAGCAGCTTAAAAACTACTAGTAAAATGTCACATTGGTTGAACAAAGGTTTATTCTCAAATAAAAAAAATGCATTTTTATTTAAGGTCAGTAAATAATTGGGTATGTAGTTTGTGAAGGAGTTGCACTGAATGTACGGTATAGTTATGTCTTTTTTAGGGTTTTTTTTATTATTATTACTTTTCCGTGACCACCTAGCTTGAACATTGATGTGCAAAATTCAGGATTTTCAGAAATATAAGATATTCAGAAATATAAGAAGCTGATGGAGATGTAACCACTTGAAGAGGAAAATAAAAGCAAAATATTACATTGAAAGCATCAAAATAATGAGTAGCATGAATAGTTTCATTAAAAAGTAAATACAGACAATTATCCTTTTGGTAATATTTATATTGAAAATTACATCCTTTCATTACCATGAAATTTATATTTATTTATAAGTGAGAATCCTAATGATTGACTTTATACATCAGTACTCAGTGTGAAGTATGTTCACTGTAATTCAAAATCTGCTTTTGCCTACCTGGTAAGAAGGGATAAAACCTCGGTGGTTTTATAGAAGTAATGGGTGTCCAAGACCTCTGTATACTAAACAGTAGTTTTGTTGTTTGGTTTTGTTTTTTTTTTTATTTGAATGAATGTGGCTGTGGGTAGAGATGTCATTAGGCATTAACACAGTATTCGTGTTTGCATGGTTTGTCGTGTGATGTGAACAAAGGAGTCCTTTTTGATAGGCACAAAACTCAGGAAATCTCTCACCTATTGCAAGTTCTTCTGGGTACTCCAGGTGAACGCTTACTTCACTTTTCCATGTCTGAACTTCCTACTCTGAAAAAAAATATAGAAAGAAGAAAAAAAAAAAGAGGGTGGCATGGATGTCTTCATATGGAAGTGTTTGGAATCTGCAACTGAGGATTAGCCATAGTTCAAAATATTGTATATATGGGAATCTGCTAGTGGAAGGGGAAATAAGGAAACAACTTGTAATCCACTGCAGTGTAACAAAATTAGCACATTCACTATATTTAAAAATGCATGGTTGCCTCGATACTTGCAGTATTCTTCTAATAGTACAGGGAAAAAACCCAAAACATTGCACAAAGTGAAATAAATATGCTTTTGAAAATCTAGTTTATATTATGTGTTAAAACGTTATTTTCATTCTGTTCATCCTATCTGTTCATCGTTTAGTAGGTCCCCAACTGGGGGGACCTTTTCAGAGGTCTTAAAATTTGATTTGGGTCGCTGCTCCAGAACTTACTGTCTCTGGGAAGAAATTATTTCAGATTGGGTACACAGAACTAGAATTTTACTGGATTTGATGCTTTTTTTTTGAAACTGTCAATCTTGGCACTGGTTTGATCTCATTCATAGCATCAGAACTCCAGAATGCTTATGTTAGTCACTGAAATTACAACAGTATTTAAACCAGAATGCAGTAATTTACACAGGATAATTAGCAGAATAGGGTAAGGGGAAATTTTGAGGCATCTCTCAAGTAATGAAATAAATACTGATTCCTGTAAGCGTTTGCTAAAGAAGGTGCAGACCCTTTGTATTCTACTTAGTAGTAGGCTTATTTTCCTGCTTTTCTCTTTGGTGGGCACCTTAGAAGCCACTTGGACATAAGGTGGTCTAAGAACAGTCAAAATCAATGTGTTATTCAAAGTTACAAATGGACATGTGTCCACTTTCAAAATAGTGCTATCATTATATACGGTAGTATGCTTAACATTTATTAGGTAATAGGTATTTTCTAAATCAGCTTTTTCACCAATCTACATACCAGAATAGAGGTGGGTTTTAGAATTAATAATTCTAGTCTCTTAATATCATGAAGTATTAGTGGTCAAATGAAACCGTAGAGTCCAAAATAGTGAAGGAAACCTTTAAGTTAATTTGGGCTAAACTTTTAATTTCCAAAGTATATTTGTGTGTCCTCAGCTGTTGTAATAGTCTATATGCCGTTTTCACACCTCTTTCCTTAGAAGTTGCATTTGTCTGTATAACATATTTCCCATTTTATATAAAGATATAAGACGTGATGCATGAAACATTTCTAAATTCTTTCTCATGAAGAATTCTCATTAATAACTTGCTTATATAAATTGAAGAATTTGTGGTATTTGTCCCTATTTAATAACTTTCTTAGACACCTGGCAGATAACCAGGTACCCTGCCACCATGAGCTTTCACGTTTCTTCTCACTTCTACTCCAGACCTGCACTAAATGGTATTTAACGATAACTTGTATATAATTGTTAATTCTGTAAGCGATTGTTATATGCATGCAAACATTTGTATTTTTGATCCTAAAAACTTTCCTGGAATAACATGTTATTTTCATTATTATAAACTCAACCAGAGCTGGCTGGATTGCTTCCCCTGTCTTATTCTCTTGAGAGCATTAATAAGATTATTTCGATCAATTTCTATGTGTTTGGAAGATCTAAAAATTTATTGATTGGTTTCATCCTTGAATCATCCCGGTCAATCTAAAATTACTTTTATTTGGATCCTAAAGAAAATCTTGACTTTACTTTAAAAATAGTAACTTGAAAATGCAAAATTTTTTTTTTTTTCTTTTGGTTGTTTTGCACAAGAGGTTTTTGTCACATTTTTCCTCGCAACTGGAAAAGCTGAAGTCACTGGTTGGTTTTTTTAAGGCCCCCCTTCTTTCTGTCTAAAATTTTCTTGTGGTTCCAAGAAGCGGGAGAAAGCATTTCTGTCATTTTATGCTGAATTCAAAATTTATGCTTTAAAAAAAAAAAATTCTGTCACATTTTCAAGCTGATAGTAGAAGACTACAGCGGGCTCGGGCGTCTTCAACACGGTGGCCTGTTCTATGTTGGAGCCAGAAGAAACTTCGCCATTGACCTCCTCCCAGCGGAGGTAGAATTTGATTTGTGTTCAGTCTCCTTTCATTTAGAGAAATGAGGTTTTGTGTAGGGCATTATTCTCTGAATATGAAGAAATGCATTTATTGGCTTGACGGTGATGAAACTTATACTGAAATGCAGCAGTTGGCAGATATTTTTACTTTACTTCTTGGCTTAAATGGTTTTGTCATGCTGCTTGGCAGAAAGAAACTGCAACATACCAGTGGGAAAAGTGGCTGCATTTTAATTGTGAGAGAAATTATGTCTGTACAACTTTGTAGATTTTTATGGGTATCTTTTGATGTGAATCAGTCTATATGTACTACATAATTAAGGTCGCTTGCATGTAAGAGTGTGAAAGGGTTTTGGTTTTGCTGATTTGATACTAGGGAAAAAAAATTAGATATGAATAGGATATTTTTCCCTGATGATAATGTAAGTTAATAGGAGAATATTAAATTGCTGAACTTCATGTTTACAATTTAATGTAAAAATAAAATAAGCAAGGCCAAGATACTAAAACAAACAACACAACCTCCACCCTGATTATAAAAGGTTTTCTTCAAATTAGTAAGTGACATGAGGTCTTCCAGGGAATTTGTAATTCTGAAAGATAATCGTTGTGTAGGGAATCACTCTCAGCAAAAAAGGTTATTGTAAAAAAAAAAAAAAAAGTCAATAAATGATCTGTGTTTCCACACAAGTAGATACACCAGCAGCAATGGAGCAACTAGTCTGAGGAATGAGTTTTGAAATGTCAGTTGAAGATAACTGAGAATAAAGTGGAATAATGTAGAATAAGGAGTCTCTCACACCAGCTACTCATTCAAATATGCTAAAGAAACTGATATAAGAAATTGTTGAACTCCTCTTGCCCATTATCTGTTGCTTAAATCTTCTTAGCAAAATGACAGATAGAAATAAATTGTCAGGGTGTGGGGTTTGAGGGTTTTTTGTTTTTGTTTTGTTGTTTGTTTTTTTTTAAAGTTCTTTTAATCTGACTTTATTGTCAGTTAAATTAGTAGAAACTGTTCTGGAAAATAGATTTAGTTGGCCCATGAATTAATATAATAGATGGGGAAGAGCATACTTGACTTTCTGAGATTTTAATCATACCTCAGAAGTCTGCTGGAAGAGTCATCAGCATGTGAATAAGGATGATCTGTTTTGTGTAGTTAACTCAATTTCCAAAACGCTTTCAACAAGGCCCTTCATCAAAGGCTTTTTTTTTTAAAAAAAAAAAGAGGATGAGTGGGGAAGTCTTCTTTTGGATTAATGACAGATTAGGTGTAGAGTACAAAAGATGTAAGTAGTCATTTATTAAAGGAAGAATTATACTTTCAGAAGGGTCCAGAATAATCAGAATTAAAATGGAGTATTGCAGTAAGATCTCATCACACCAAATGCTTTAAAGGTGAAAGGCAGTTGAGATTGAATGTCAGCAGACACAAAGGAATACACATGGGGAAGAACAAATCTATCTTTCTAAACGAGGAGGGAGATCTTTCAGAAATTGTGGTTAGTTCCCTGAAAACGTCAGCTTTGTACTTATCAAAAATAATAAAAAAAAAAAGTACAGTTGAGTAGTTATTCTTAAGAGTTCTTGCAAGGCTGTTGATGAATTAGATACAGGGTCATTGTTCCCAAAGCCTGTTTATTCTGAAGTTTGTGACTATGATTTTAGTTTCATGGAAGGGTTTGTGATGGAATTTTTTCCCCTTCAACAGAAAGTGTAGAAGACATGAGTTTTTTCTATAAATGTGGGCCCTTAAGAATTGTTTTGAGTAAGTACCTAAAAATGAATGCAAACCAAAATGTCATGGTGCAGTTGTGTGAATGGATGGCTAAGCCGCTGCTTCAGTGCTATGTGGAATCCTGATTACCTGGTTCGAATGAATGATAGAGTGCCACTAGAAAAGGCGGATCACAGGTTTTGCTCAGAGGTACAGGGCGGTTTATGTAAGAAAGGAGGTTATATAGTCAACGATTCCCAAGCTTCAGAGATGACAGGAGTTGCACAGTAAGCATGCAGACATGTAAAACTATGGGAGACGAAGAGAAGTTGAATAGGAAATGCTGTCTTTTCTTAGGATGGGAACGATGACATTGTTCAGCAGCGTGTTTGAAAGAAAAGAAAGGTTGGGGGGTTGGGGTTTTTGTTTTGCTTGGTTGGTTTGTTTTCTTTTCATTAATGTATAATTTATTTAGGAAGATTTCTAAACGAGGCCTGGTACCGTGCATATGATTTCTGGCTCAGAAAGAGCCACAAGGAGAGAGTAAATGGAGTGGTTATATCAAGAAAAAATACATTTATGTTTGCTACATTTTTACACCCCTGGCTACTATTCATTATTTCTGCAGGTTAGATACATCTTGGGCTTCACCTGGTGTTATCTGTTTTGCAGTTTATTAATCAAGCTGCACTGCTTTAAATTCCATGCTTTTTTATTATTGATGCTGAAGAGACCAAAATTCAGATGAAGCAAAAAAAGATCCCATTAATTTGCTCAATCTGTATTTCACAGTTAACTGACAATTGGATCGCTATGAAGAAAATGTTGTGTATTTAGCTCTGTATTCATAAATGTGTGAGGTTAAACTAGCATAGCCTACACAGTCTTTTTGAGCGTTGCCTTTGTAGTAAAACGTCAATTGAATTCTAGTATTCAAATAGATATAGCTGCCCAAAATTGTTCCAGTAAAAATATTTATTGACATATTCTATGTAACTGAAGTTAGGGAGAGCATGGTATAGAATTGCGTAAGGTTTCATGGGGCTTAATCAGCGTTATTTATCATTGTAAGATCAGATCCTTCCTATGCTTCCCAAACTCCATTTGATATTATAGAATCATCTAGGCTGGAAGAGACCTTTAAGATCGAGTCCAACCATTAACTTAATGCTGCAAACCCACCAATAAACCATATCCGTAAGCACCACATCTACCTGTCTTTTAAATACCTCCAGGGATGGAGACTCGACCACTTCCCCGGGCAGCCAGTTGCAATGTTTGATAACCCTTTCATAGAAGAAATTTTTCCTAATTTCCAATCTGAACCTCCCCTGGTGCGACTTGAAGCTGTTTCCTCTCATCCTGTTGCTTGTTACTTGGCAGAAGTGACCAACCCTCACCTTGCTACAACCTCCTTTCAGGTAGTTGTAGAGAGCAATAAGGTCCCCCCTCAGCCTCCTTTTCTCCAGGCTAAACAACCCCAGTTCTCTCAGGTGCTCCTCATAAGACTTGTGGTCTAGACCCCTCACCAGCTTCGTTGTCCTCCTCTGGACATGCTGCAGAACTCCAGATTTCATGATCAAGAAATGAAATGTAGAGCTGTTTCTTTGGATATGTCATTTGAATGCCGTAGTTGCACAGAAAGAAGATGTATGTAATGCTGTCTGTTTCTGATATGACCATAACTTCCAAAGCTGATTCAGAATGTTATTGATTTGATCCTCTACTGGAAAGGTACCCTCTAGTGAGACTGTTTCTGTTGAGTTGAGATGGGCTTGGGAGATTGCTTTGTGTTGTCCTGTTATGCTTTAACAGGAATTTCTGAAGCATGGGCTTGCCCTTGCCTTTGTGCTGGGCTTGAGCAACAGCTGGCACAGCAGTGCGACAGAGGAGCAGGCAAGTTAAGTATGACCATTGCCTGCAGTCAGAGGCCGCTCTTCGGGAGCATTGTCAGGACTCCAGCCAAGACTAACTGGACTGGCACAGCACCAAGACAACAGATGAGCCAAAGAAGCAAAATCAATGTGCTTTGCACATGTGAAGAAATGCAGCCAGCCAATTTGTTTCTCTCTTGGTGTGATTGAAAGGAATTGATATGACAGATATGTAGAGCTAGAGTGAACACAGAAAGGGAAAATAAATCAGTGGAAAGTCATACCATGTACATACAGTATCATGGTGTAAATACATTGGGACCATCTATCAAAGATACACCAGTGGCTTCATTTTGACACCCGAAAGAAATAATGAAGTCTCAGGTTCTCTGCCTCATGTTAAGATCATTAAGACTGTCATTAAAAGAATAATAATAATAACCAATGAAACTATTCATGATCTGACAAAAAAAAATAATTCTGAAAACAGTCTGTAGTATCGAAAAATCTACTTGCATGAATAATCTCAAATATGTACATGTTTTTCCTTTCAGTAAAAGTGTGTGCGTCAACATGATACATGTTAACACAAGTGGGGTCTCTGTTTGGAGATAGATAAGGGTGCTTCTCTACAAATTTCCAGTAAGATCCACAGAAGTACATGGTGCTTTTCAGATGCCAGGTGGTATGAAGTGAACCATAAAAGACATCCATAACCCTGTACATAGTCTACTCCTACACTGCTGGCATAAAAATCCTGTACATGTTTAAAATAACCTGTGTTTTCTTTGAATGTTCTAGATAGTTATCCAGAAATGTATTAATTTTTCTGTATGAATCGGCTGCATAACTTGAAGCATCAACTATTGTGGCATTTATGTTGCTTTCTGAACCTGATACTCAGTTTTAAATTTCATAGTTTGGTTTGTTCCAGGATGATAGTTTTAAGGGAACTATATCCTAAGTAGTTGCTGATTTTTGCATTACCCTAAGTTGGTAAACAATCTGCTTAGCATTAGAAATTCAACACATTTATCAAATGAGTTTTATAGTATTCTAATTTTATGGTTCTATTTTGGCAGCATATTCTGTTTAGTATCAAAGTAAAATTGCAGTAAATTTATCTTCCATAATACTTGGTTAGTTCTGTTTATAGTACTTTGATTACAGTAAGCACAATATGCCTATTTGTTTCAAAGTATGACGAGGTATAAAGTAAGTTTTCAAAATGGAAACGATTATGCTTTTTGGCACTTATGCATAACCTGCTGCAGCTGTCTTCACACACAGAGTACAATTTTTCATCTTGTGACCTGATCTTATGAGAAACAGATCTGCTATTATGTTTAGCGTTTTCCCAGATGGACAGAATTAAACAAAAATAGGAAAATACTAGCACTGAGACGTAGCTATCACTGTCATAGACTACAACTGAAGACAAGTAAAAGGGTGATAATTTGAAGAAGTGCAAAGATGGTAATTTGAAGAACATTCTGATCATAAACTTGTATGATAATAACAGCAGATCCATAGTGAATATAGAGCTAAATCCTGGACTTTTTTACAATATCAGAGAATATAAGTGAGGAAAATACAATGGACACTTTGCACGCAGCTGCTTTTTGCATTTTTATGAAGTACACCTGGAATTTAGACTACAAACCTTTTTGATTACCTCCATTTAATAAAAGAAAGTAGTTTGAATATGCAGCATTTTATTTACAGAGCATGCTGTGTCTAACAGTTCTCTTTAAGAATGAGCTGTTAGTGGACTTGTTTTCTTGTCAAGTAATTGCAGAGTCTTGGACAAGCCTGTTATGAACATGCTCACTGCAATGCAGAGCAGAATTTTTATCCTTTTTTTTCATAATGAGATTGTGAACAATGTTCATAAAAAATGATGAGGATATAATTATAGTATGCAATACTGTATGTAATATGTAGTATTTATAACTTATTAAACTCGACAAAATGGTCTCAAAACTATAGCATATACAGGTAGCTTATGAACACATACATGGAGCGTATGATTCAATTATTTGGAGTGTTGACTAATACTTTCATAGCATCAGTGTTCTCATTGGACTGATAGCCCTGATAAAATATACAGGTCTACGCTCATTTTGCAGAATGGTAAGGAACCAGAGTGTCCAAGGTTATTGATTTAGTAACTAGAAATGTTAAATGTTACTGAGCAGAATTTTAAATTTATGGTCATTTAATTTATTCTTGTTGGCACTTGCACTTCAACTCAGCTATACTTATATGCCAATCTGTTATTCTCTCACACTCTATAAATATTATAAAGGCTGTAAAAACATGAGAAATATTTTGCGTATGTGATCATAACCAGCATTATAAATAAGCTTTTTTTTCTAAACATAGGAATGCACAGGTGAAGTATCTACTGGAATGTGGGGATAGTGAAGAACACGAACCATGCCACCCCAGAGTATTCAAAGTATATTAAAAAGCCCTACTTTGTGGGGGAAATGTTTCTTCCACTTTTTTGTTCTACTTTTTAGCCAGGCCTCTTCTAACTACTGAAATTAACAGCGTATTGTTCAGGTACTGTTCTCTCTCAGAGCGATAAGACCTGTGTCTATAGGTGATGCCAAGGAATGGTATGCAGAGAGCCTCCTGCTTATACTTATTGCTATAACACCCAAGGGCAGCTCACTTTGTTACTTGCCTTGTTGGAGGGTCGGAAGCGGAAAAGCATAGACGGGGGTTGCAACTGCGAGGAGATGCAAACAGGACAGGTGACCCAAAACTAGCCAACAGGGTATTCCATCCCATCTGCTTCATGCTCAGTATAAAAGCTGAGGGATCAAAGGGTCAGCTCTCTTTCTTCAATGGCTGGTGTCCGAGGAGGACTCTGTCTTTTCGTCTACCTTTGATCCGGAATCCAGTTCCCATCTGTCACTGAGTCCAGTCTGGGACTTCCCCAGTGCCAGTCAGTGATGTGACTGTCATCTTGGGAGCTTGATACGGTTTTACATAAATTTCATTATTTTATTTTTTATTTTATATTCATATTTCATTGAAGTAGTTTAGTTCCTTCTAAACTCATATGTCTCTTTTCCCCTCCTCTGCCTCTGTCTTTGAAGAGGGGTAGGGAGGAGCATCTGTCACTCGCCTGGTAGCCAGTTCGGCCTAAACCATGACACCCGCTCCAAAGGGTCCATGTCTTTCCTGTGCTGAGGGCTCTAGAGCTGGACGCAGTAGTCCAGGTTGGGTCTCACCAGAGCAGAGTAGAGGGGCAGAATCATCTCCCTCAACCTGCTGGCCACGCTTCTTTTGATGCAGCCCAGAGTACAGTTGGCTTTCTGGGCTGTGAGCACACATTGCTGGTTCATGTCCAGCTTTTCATCCACCAGTACTTCCAAATCCTTCTCAGCAGGGCTTCTCAATCCTTTCATCCCTCAGCCTGTATTGATATTGAGGGTTCTCCTCCTGCACCCACATGCGGGACCTTGCACTTGGCCTTGTCAAACCTCATAAGGTTCACATGGGCCCACTTCTCGAGATTTTCTGGGTCCCTATGGATGGCATCCTGTCTCTCAGGTGTATCAACTGCACCACTCAGCTTGGTCTCATCGGCAAAGTTGCTGAGGGTGCACTCAATGCCACCGTCTTTGTCATTGATGAAGATAAACAGTTTGGTCACAATGCACACCTTGATCACTTGTCACTGATCTCCATCTGAACATTGAGTCTCTGGATGCAACCATCCAACCTATTCCTCATCCACTGAAGAGTCCACGCAACAAATCCATGTCTCCAGTTTAGCGAGAAGGATGTTGTGGGGGACCATGTCAGAGGCCTTGTAGAAATCCAGATAGACAATATCCTTAGCTCTTCCCTTATCCACTGATGTAGCGACTCTGTCATTGAAGGCCAGTAGGTTGTTCAGGCAGGACTTGCCCTTGGTGAAGCCATGCTGGCTGTCTCAAATCACTTCCCTGTGTTCTGTGTGTCTAAGCATAGCTTCTAGGAGGATCTGTTCCATGATCTTCCTAGGCAGAGACATGAGGTTGACAGGTCAGTAGTTCCCAGGGTACTCCTTTTTACCCTTTGTAAAAATAGGTGCAATGTTTCCCTGTTCCCAGTCACTAGGGACTTCACCTGGCTGCCATGACTTTTCAAATATCATGGAGAGTGGCTTGGCAACTACATCAGCCAATTCCCTCAGGCCTCTGGGATGCATCTTGTCAGGTCCCATAGAATTATGTATGTTCAGGTTCCTCGGGTGTTCATGAACCTGATCTCGTCTTACAGTGTGAAGGTACTTTGCTCCCCTAGTTCCCATCTTTCCATCCATATACTCGAGAGGTGTGGGAAGAGAGGTTGCCAGTGAAGACTGAGGCAAAAAAAATTGTTGAGTACCCCAGCCTTCTTGTCTGTTGTTACAAGTTGGCCAGTCTTGCTCATCAGGGAGGTATGCTTTCTTTGACCTTCCTTTTCTGGCTGACATACCTGTAGAAGCTCTTATTATTATTCCTTGTGCCCCTTGCCAAATTCAGCTCCAGCTGTGCCTTGGCCTTCCTGACACCACTCCTACACAACTGGGCAGCGTCCGTATGCTCTTCCCAGGATACCTGTCCCTGCTTCCACTGCCTGTGCATTTCCTTCTTGCCCTTTAGTTTGACCAGCAGGTCTGGACTCTGCTGTGCTTGTCACTTGTCTTCCTGTTCTGATTTCTTACACCTGGGGATCAAGAGCCCTTGTGCTCTATGGAAAGTGTTCTTAAAGATCTGCCAGCTCTGTCCTTCTCCCTTGTCCCTGAAGGCAGTTTCGCAGGAGTTCCTATTGACTAACTCCTTGAAGAGTTGGAAGTTTGCTTTCCTAAAATTCAGGATCCTGATTCTTCCACTGACCCATATCCCTCAGGACTGCAGACTCCACCAGTGCATGATCACTGCAGCTTCACTTCTGACCCTCATAGTCTTACGTATCCCAGCACAGTGTCTCCCCCAGAAATTGCAGGATGCGCTTTTACTAAGCTGCAAAGGTCTGTATAGGAGCTGATAATGTGGAGTATTGATTTACAAGAACGATGTCCCACTGCCAAGTGTTAATCAGCATTTCACTGATATACGGCAAGACAAGGGAAAAATTTCTTTAGCCCTAGATATTCTTCTCCAAACTGTAATGACAGTTATGGTCTATATCGTATTAGAAAATTGTTGCATGGAATATAGAAGTCAGGTGCCTGGAGAACTGTGCTGCGCAAGAGAGGTCAGTCCCCTGTGCGGATGAGGAAGATCCAGCTGAGTACATCACTACCTTTTGTTGGGAGAGATGCGCTGTGATTTTTAAGTCTTTGGAAGCTCTGGGAGGCAAAACCTTTCTCAAGCTCTCACTAGTCCAAGGGAGGCCTGTGTTGCCTTTCAGACAATACCTAGTGCCAAAGCTTATTGTGAAAATATTTCTTGGTCTAGTTACCATACACTGGTACATGCCTTATTGCTGTATTTGCTTCTGCATGCTTTCTAAAAGCTGTTTTTGTAATAATTTTGGTTATGGGACCTTGTTGTTTTCCATCTTCCACTGTGTATTCTGCTAATTTTTTTATTTTTTTTAAAGTTAATAAGTGGAAAATCAGGAGATAGCACCAAAGTGAAACAGTGCTGACGAACTCAGAATAATGTAACTAGAAATTGAGGTACAATAGTTAATGCTGCATCGCTTTTAAAACCATTTTTAAAAATAAAGACATTGCTGATTAAAACATTAGTGAAGCCCTTGATACTTTGTATTTTTTATAAGCAGATATTTTTATCTAAATTGTTAAATATGTACTAATAACATATTGTGTACTGAGGGCTGTATTCTGGGATGTAGTAGTATTTTATTTTCAGCTAACATTCCTAAACAGAAATCTATTAGTAGACTGTAAAAGTGAAGTGCTGCTATACCATATAGCAAAGAAAAATTCCCGTGAGTTTTTTCCTAAAGGAGATGGTGCAGATTCTACCTTTTTTCTAAATTTGATTATTTGAGATTTGTACATAGTATTGAAGTAGCGTCTAAGCGGGTTCATTATCTGTCTGCCAGAAAATGAGGATCTCTTTTTATTGCAGTTGCAAATATTTGGGGTTTTATATGTGAGTATCTTATTTCTTCTTCCAAGTCTGTTAGAGCGGATGATGAGCAATATAGTTACTTTGAAAGGTAATTATTACAACTGAACATTGAACTGAGGAAAATGGACTTCATACTCTACTTTTTTGTCTCATATTTGTCTGTTCATTTGGAATTGCAAACACATTAGTACTGACAGAGTTCAAGTTTATCACACTGATTATACCTCTTTGAACCCTTGAGCTCTTCCTGGTCTAAATAAATTCTGCACTTCTGTACTTCTGTCATCTCTTAGTTAGAGCTCCAATTTTCTTGTTTTTAAACTAAGGATAAAAGTGTTGTGCAAATATCACTATATTCCCAAAAGTTTTCTTGTTGTATGGCTTGGGTTTTTTTTTGGAAAACAGTGATACTCCAAACCAGTAAATTTCTCAAGCATTGTAAATAAGTCTCTGTACTAGAAGTATGTAAAGATACAGTGCTTTTTTTATAGTTGTGCAACCGGTCAGTTGGCTCGTTATTTTGTTGGGTGTTTATTCTTTCACTTCTCCTCTTGGATGTTTATCAGAACAAGACAAAAATGTGATTGACATTTCATCTCTAAATAAGATGTTTAGATGTACACGAACGCACAAAATTGTGTGGCGACTACTTGCAGATTGCCTCATGGACCTGGGTTTGGCTACAGTCTTTAACTATTAGGTTCATCTTCATGCAAAAATTGAGTTACAGTCAATGGTTATATCACTAAGTGGTAACTATTTTCTGTCCTTCACCCTGTTAATACCAGAATTGCTGCTGGTTTGGCTGATGTGGGACAAAAGATGTATGCATGGAAAAAAGTGCTTTACTTTTCTTGTGAATGTCTGTTCTGCTTTCTTTCTCATCTCCTCTAAGATCAAGAGTTCCACAATAATGCCTCTAAATTGATGTTTCTTAAACGTTGTTTTGTATGTGTTAAATTATAACATTTCATAGCCGTTCCTTTACTGAAAAGGAATGACATGATAGGATCTTCAGTAAAAATGCTTAAAAGATTCAGAAAACAATGAAATGGACTTCTGTGCAGGGAGCTATTCACATTTCTATGTAATGTCTTTGGATGCATTAATTTGTTTATGCAGCAACTTAGAATATGTTATTGAAAATACCACACATGAAAAAGGAGAATTGAGTTTCATTACTTGAATGTAATTATCACACGCTATGTGAAACAGCCTTTTCTTGTCAAGAGCAAAGTAAAAGCGTTAAGCGTTATTATAATATCTCTTTTGATGTTTTTGTAGGATGGGATAAAAGATGAATGCTCTGTGCTGAAGCTGCAGCTGAAGGAGAGAGATGAACTCATAGCCCAACTTCGTGAGGAGCTGGTAAGCAGGAGAAGCTTTTTTTTTTTTAAGTTCATTTACCTGATAATGTCACTCATCGAGACCAGAAACTAAAGAAATACAGTTTCACACGCTACAGGATACCCAGCCTAAGGCTATGTTAGTCATTCAGATAAACACTGATAACACTGGCTGTATATTTCTAGGGACTTGTCAGCCTCTGAAGTGGCTACCATCTAGGTGCACTGCTAATGGAAGTTTCTTTTAAAAGATTGTGTTGACAGTTGTCTCGCAGTATCAAAGAGGGAGAGAAGTAGCACAGCACTGTATGCATATGCCAGAAATCTTGAAGGGCTGTGCGCATGTCCTGATGAATCATGAACACTTGTCCCATGAGCTGCTTTTCACATCTACAAGATTGTTCAGTAGAAAATGAAATACTTTTTTCTCCGTGATAGATGTCCTTAAATAACATAATAAATATTCTTACGCTTGCTCAACCTTTCCTTAGCATATGAGCTACTAACACTTGAGTAATAACATTTTAAGGATAGACAGAATACTCTCAAGTGACTGAGGTAAAATACGTGATGTAGCAATTAAAAAGCCTAAACACATGAAAATGCATTTTATTGTGCTATTAAGACTGTACTAACATAATTCTAAAATTTCTTTTTTGATGGAATATGATCAAAGCATGTACGTCTTCAGTGTTCTTAATTAAAGGAGAGAGATTTTTCCACCTCCTCTCTCACAAACAGAGAACTTAAAGACTCTGCAGAGAAAGCATGTAGGGTCACCACATTCAGGAAGAAATTCAGCACATACATTGCTTCCATGGAAGTTGCAGGTGTGCAGGCACCTGTGATTTTGTAGAAGCACCCTTTGGGAGATGGGGTTGTTTCCCTAATTAGATCTTAATTATCTAATCTAGCTCAGGGGCTTTTTGTGTCTTTCTGTCTCATGCCTGGTGGTTAGCTCAGAACTTGGGCAGAATGAATTCAGCTTCATCCATTACTGAATCTTTTATATACTAACCAAAACCACCAGTATGCTTTTACACAAATAGCTAAGTTTCAGGTTGCATGGGAAAAATGTAACGGTGCTCAAGGATGAAAGATTCCTTTGCTATATTAACATCTGCAAAATAAATACAGGTCATCAATATTCTTTGTTTCATATTTGGCTACATTAAGAAATGATGTATTATGTAATTATTATCTAAAATTAAATGACAAAATGGGACACAGGGAACATCAAGCTTCTGCACAGTCCTGGAGCATTAATTTTATATTAGTCTAGTTCAGAACATATGCTATTTAACTGGTCGACAATTTTGTCAGCGTAAAATTATCCTGTATTGATACAGTGAGCTGTACCTCATTTGCTGTTAACTGTTGTCAAAGTTCATCTGTATGTATGTCAGTTGCAGAAAAAAGTCCCACAGGGAATTTAGTTCTTATACCTCACAACAGACAGAAAAATACATCTTCCTAGGGTCATGAAATAAGGATTTCCAGATGAGTGAAAGTAAGTATCATGGATCTAATCCATGATTAACTGACTTCAGGTTTGATACTCTTAAGGCTTGTGAAAGAGAGTATGGGTGGGAGTCTTGAGACCACATTTAGTCATTTGAAATTAGGTTTTTAAAGGACTCAATATATCTTAGTTTCTCCTATTGAACTAAATAAAGATAGATTGGGAGATGACCATGCCAGAAGCTGGACTTAAGGTTATGAAACCTACAAAAAAAAAAAGGGGGGGGGGGGGGGGGGCGTAGCAGGTGCCCACAGGATTGGAAAAAAGGATTCCTGTGCATGAGGTGTGTAAATACGGAGTCAATGTACTAGCTTTGGCCATCTTTGTATTTTTTTAATCTCTACTGTGTATCCTCCTGTAATACTATTTATCTGTAAAAAGTTGGGGATTTTGTTTGTTTAAGGGTGTGGTGTTGTAAAGAGCTGCCAGGATTTCTAGAACAGCTAGAATTAAAGTGACAGTCCAGTAAAAGAGCTCACTAAAAACACACCTGGAACTTGTGCCAGAACTGTTCATTTTGACAATCTTCTGGAAAGAAAGTGACTGCATCACTTTGTTAGCATCCATGGGATCACTAAACTAAAGTCTAGTTGTTGAAGGATCTCAGCAATCCAAGAGGGGAAGCACCCACTCAGCTTGGGCTTTTCTGAAGTTAGACAGCTATGGAGGAGCTCTTTTCAACCACTGTTTTGGTCTTACGCATCTAAAAAGCCTCAGTGTACTTACAGTGAGCCCCTGTTGTTTCCCTGATGCCTGTAACAGGCCTGTATGAGGCTGAGGATGCAACTTGAAGTCCCCTGAAGAGCAGCAGGGCTCCAGTCCCTCTGGCCACCACCTCCTACGCTGCATATCCAGTGTCCTCTTCATGGAGGTGCCCTGGGCCCTGTCACCACGGCACTACTAAATATTGAGGTCCATCAAAAGATACACCCAGGGTTCCCTTTCTCTGGCTTGCTCTCGGGCTTATTGCAGGGCTCCAGACCCTTGGGGGAAGCTCTTGCTGCAGCTTTGCCCACCATCCTGTGGGCTAAGGAAGCCACTCCAGGTGCCGGGTGGTCGTTACAATTGCCTTTTTGTGGTTCTCTGCCATCCCAATGGGAGCTTCATGTGCTTTGCTCCTTGTTGCTTGTGCTTTAAGGAGCTGCATGAAGTGGACTATTCAGGGAAAGTAAGCTGTCTTTTTAGAGCTGTTAAAAATGAAGTAAATTAGAACTTATTGTTAGAAAATGCTGATAAAACATTTTTATTCACATATAAAATTGGCCAAAAATTGATGCAAAACATGCTTTAATAGTCTGCAAATTCTAGTTATTTATGTGATTGTAAGACTGTAAATATTAGGAAAGTGAATGTTTACAAAAGCTAAGTAGAACAGTAATTTTGGCTAATGAAACTGTACACCTTTTCACTTAGCTACGATATATTGCAGACATAGCACTTGATGGATAACTATCATTTTTATTCTTGTATCTTAGGGCAGCCCATGTTCAGAACGTTGTCATTCTGAATATGGAAATGTAACAGTTGTAAATACAACCTGCCTGTCTTAAAATCTTGGCTCCATGATGTTAATTCAGAGATAGCACTTTAACATAAAAATCAATTTGAGTGGGAGTCAGTTTTGTACTTCTTGAGAGAAGTGTATGAAAATCTGTACTTCCCTTGCGGTTTGCCATTAAGTTGGATGCTTGCATGTAGATTTAAAAGCCTTTGTTAATTAGTTTTTCTGCAGAGCTCTGCAACTAACCTAAAGTGAACTTCAGGTAAATTTTGACTCTCTAGGACCTTTTGTTCCTTTCTTTTCTGTATCTATTTTTTAGAGTTTTCTAGTAGCCTTCCCCTCCCCTCTTTATTATTTTTTTTAAAAATTTTCAAATATTCTTTAAGTATTTTTAACTATTTCTACCACATTTGAGTGCGTTATGAAGGAGACCTCGAACAGACCTGAGGGTGGAAAATGTCAGTGGAATATGAGCTGACTTGCTGTAAGCTGATGAAGCTTCAGAGCACCTACAACTGTTCTCTCTCCTCATTGCTGTCTAGCTCTTGAAGAGAGAAAAAGGTAAATCTTTGAGGAATGAAAATAGATGTTTAGATGTTCAACTACAAGATCCAGGTACAAAAGTGAAAATGCAAGGATCCCTCACCTCTGAGCAAACAAAGAACAACTTGGAATAGTCCCTTGCCAATTTTTGGGGGTTTTCTCTTCTTAGTGATAATTTTGGATTGACTCCCTTGGTCACCAGAAGTGTGTCTGACATGTTTAGAGGAAAAAGTCTACGTAGACAGCAGTGGAATTAATTCCTCTATTCTCTCATTGTCTCCTGAAAAATGCCTGTTTCAGGTATTGGAGGAGAGTTTGGCTTCCAAGATGCCAGGCATCCAAAACTGCTCTAAAGTTCCTGAGAAATGGTGAACCTGAGCAGGAGCTCAAAATCTGGGTTCAAAGCATCGCTTTGTCTCAGTGCTGTACTCATTCATGGAAATATCCTCTTATCCAGAAAATCAAAGAAACAAAGTCAGTCCATTCTTCACGGTATGGCAAAAGGTGTCATTCACTTGCTCTTGTTCTCTTTTTCACCTAAAATTAAAAAAAAAAAAAGAAAAAAGAAAGTCTCAGTTGTCATTGGACACAGAAAGATGTTTGAAACCTCAGCTGTCTCCTGCCAAGCTCTACTCTGAAACTGCAGCTCTGTGTACCTTTTACAAATCAATCTTTTTCTGCTACAGTGTGAGCACTTAAGATGACTTTAAGCAGAAAATATTTTCATGGTATGGTGGCAAAAATAACTGAGTGGTGCTTACAGTAACATTTATTCTACTGCTGTCATTGGTCCAGCAACATTAACACTGAAAAATGAGCGTTAGCAACATTATCCTTTCAACCTTGATATCCCTGTGTAACTTGAGTCATGTGTGTTGTCCCATCGAAATGAGAAATGTGCTGAGGCAGTTTGGGTGGATTCTGAGTGGAACTGGAGGCAAAACTAGGTCAGGAAATGAATCTCCCTTATAGCCCAGCTGTTGGCGGTATTTTTCTGCTGTGGAGGTGGCTCTTTATCAAATGTTAGACTTTTTACATTTATGGAATAGCTGGGTACAGTGCTAACTAAGTGAGCTTTACCTCAAGCTGTAGAAATTAATGCTTTAGGAATAAGTAGTCTAGAATCAGCTCAAGAAAATATAACTGCTCAATTTTTTGTTTTATCTTTGCAAATTGTAAACAAGTTCTACGTCCTTGTCTGAAACCTATGTTAAATTATTGGGGGAGGGGATGCAGAGGGATGCGTTTGTGGTGTTTGGTGGGTTGTTTTGTGGTTGGTTTGGGGTTTTTTTGTATTTGTTCCCCTCCCCCCCCAAAATGTAGTGTCTTTCTGGAGGACAGAATGATGGCAACCTTTGCTCTTTCCTGTAGGTTGATTTCAATAATGGGCAATTAACCAATTCCTGTACTTTTGAAGTATGGTGAAGATAAGTACTTGTTATCCAGCTTTGAAGTGTAACAGAAAGTCTGAGATGCACTTAAATCCTGCTGATGAACTGTTTACAGAAGGCACTCAGGTTAAGTATAAAAATCACCTCGAAATGTAGTTATGCCAATAGAGATGCCTTGAATTGTACAATCCTAGAATCACAACTTATTTTGACAGGCTAAGAGTGAGATTTGGAAAAATAAATTAATGAACTTGTGGTGAATACCCTTTTTTGAATTGTTAGGAAAAAAAATGTTATTAGTTCACCCTATTTTCAAAATTTTAAAAAAGTCACCCTTGAAATTGTACAGAAATTGGTTGATTCCTATTTAAAAAGAATAATTGTCCTTATATTAAAAAAAAAAAAATCTAGTTTAATTTTTACACCGATTACCCACTTGCTCTACATTCTGCTGGTTTGTAGTATTATTTTATGTTGGCTATTTTATGAGGGAATATTATAGACCCATGGATGATTTATATAAGAACAGGCAGTTGTAAGTACTTTCAAATCCTCTTTCTTCCTCATATTTAGGAAACATTAGGAGCAGAAAAGAAATAGATTAGGTGTACTTAAACATTATTAAAGTGTCAGGCTGCTTTCCCCTTTTTTTGCAGGAGAATTAATTGCACGTATTCCAGAAAAGGCTTATCTGAGCTGTAATTACTCTTTGAATCAGTTCTATGAGACAGACATGGAGTGTGAAAGTGGCAATATCCTATGACACACAATGGGGACTAGGCTCTGATTCCTCGTCTACGCCAGTCCCTTGATGAGAAGCTGCCAGTCAGACAGGATCTTTAATATTCCTTGGCACTTGTGGAGGTGATTCTGCATATGAGTTTAAGTCCCTATCACAAACCATTGTCATATTGTAGTGTTTGGCATAGATAAACTGTTGTCATTCGTGTAGTGTCTTCCTGGTCTCACTGAGATTCTGCTCCCGAGTATTTCATAAAAATAACACTGCAGAAATGAGGAAAGCTGAAATACAAGATTTGTCCAAAGGCTCCCTTGAGATACAATGCTGAGGCTTACACTCCTTTAATAATAGTGCACCACATATGCTTGTCTTCGGCAGCAGTGTCACTTGTAGACTCCTAGCTTCATGAGACGCGCAGCCTTTTATTGACAGTTCTTCTAATATAAGCAGGCAAATATGATCTGGCCTTACTCCAAAATCTCAGAGAAATTTAGTTTTTGGTTTATGTGAAAGACAAAAAGTAGGTCTCAATGTCACCATTCTTTTTTTTCACTTCATTTTTTTAACCAATTTGAATTAACCAATTTTAACTGTAATGAAGATATAAAGATACCCAACTACAGATCAATTTTAGGACAAATGGAAATGGCAGTGTCTTGGAGGTGTGGCGGGAAGGAAGACTCTCTGTGTTGCAGCTCATTGGCTTTGTAGACCTTACATACTTTTGACTGACATGTATTTTTAGAGATTCAAATTTCTCCTTAAATGAATGATGGTAGATTATAGAAGATTGTATTTCCTATGTAGCAACATAGAGTGTAGCGTTTGTTTTATACCATGACTGTGTCAAGGTCAAACTAGAGCTTTAATCCATGTCCTTGGAGCTCTGTGGAGCTAAACTGCTATGGCTCGCCTGAGGGGCTGACTGGGGCAGTCCTCACCGAAGACTTGCAAAGGGAATTTTCATGGTGAAAAACAGGATTTGCACCAAGGCTTGATGGGTAATTGAGGTAAAGAAAAATCCATGTTGTGTTATAAGCGCTAGAAATAAAGGATATGAAGAAGACAGCAAGGAGCCAGTGTGATTTTTGTATAGTTTTGATGCTCGAAATCCTGTTTGTTTTTTTTAATTCAGTTTGTGTTTTTCATATAGACATACACAGGTGCATGCACACACATATAAATGTATGTATATACAGAAATATGTATATATAGATACACAGAAACATGCACGTATTCACACACACACACACTGTCTCTCTTGGTATGCTTCTTGGTAGTTACTTTCCACTCAAGAATTGCTAACCTTTTTATGATAAAGAAGGTTATAGAAGGGAAGTTGGCTAAAAATATGGAAATTGTCTGTTGCTTGACATGCCCCTATATTCCTGATATTGGATAAAATCTCAAAGAAGTACTTAAGAGTTTGGCTTGCATGAAAGTGACTGCTGTCAGTATCATCTAGTGACATTCTATTCTGTTACGTGTGTTTATAAGAGCAAAAAGAAAAGTAACGTTGCTTAGAAAACAGATACATATATGCTAGAAAGCTTGTTTTTCTTCTTAAGATGAACAGTTTAATTTGTATGACTTCACAGCTTCAGTAAGTTGCTAAAGGCATCTGTGTGACATGTTTTTTCCACAGTCATCTGATGTGGATGAGTTTCAGTTTAATAAATGCTTTTTCCCCAGCTCTGCACAGCAATGTTTAATGAATCAACTGGTACTGTTGTTTCTTCCAATAATTAAATTTCTGGTTGGGGAAATATTTTTATTTTTGAAGATGCAGGGATACCTGTGCAATTCTAGGGATCTAATATAAGAATAATATTTTTCTTGCCCGCCCCTCCCTTCCTCCCCCTTAGAATTTAGTGTCTTGTCCATTTTCCTTTGCCATACCTGGGCGTGATTCACAGAAAAGTCTGTGCATCTGCACAGGTATAGCAAACATCACAAACAAAGAATCATCTATATTTTGATAGCAAAATATAATTTTTTGTTTACATTCTAGTGAAGTTCTGTAAGGACATGACAGTGTCAAGTGGTTTTCATCCTCACTTTTTTTTATAACTTTGCTGAATATTTTTCCTTCACTCACAGTATATTCCAGCATTTAAAGACATTAAATATTTTTGCCCGTGAGACATTTTGTCCATAGATGAGAATTTTAGAAAGAAAAATAGTAAACATCTATTTGTAAATACTTTGATGTAAGGACTGGGAAACTCTTCTTCAGACACTGAAAAGCTGAACTGCAATCTCTGTCCTTTCCTAAATAAATAACCTAGCAAGAAATTAGCTGTATTAATGTATTTGCTAGATCTCACTAATATTGCTTTACAGAAGCTGACTCCATAGATTCTCTCCAAGTTTTGTATGTTTTTCTTATTACTTAATTTCAGTTTGTATGTAAAGATGAAATGTTATTTGAGGTACAAGAAATTTAAGAGGTTTCATTTATCCTCTGTTTCAAAGGCTGAGTACTTTCTTACTGAAGATATATTTTATACTATGGCATCATGAATACTGCATGGTTCAAAAGGTGCTCAAACACTTCCTCAGGTGCTTTGTTTTCTCTGAGACAGTCTTTAGTGATGTTAAGTTGTTTTAGAGCTGGGACATGTATGTAGAGTTTTACTGTAGCTTTCACAGAAGGTACTGCTGTATACCCAGTTTGGCTGTGCGAAGTCTTAGCTCTGAAATTGGGCATGTATTTCTGTTATATCCTTTTCCATAGCTATTTCAGATTGAGTAGGTCTAGAAGCCAGGAAGTGGATGGAATGGAGACATCAAGGCGAGAAATTTTCCCATACTTGAGAGAAGTAAATTAAAGAGAATAAAGTGCTATTGATTTCTGGATTCGAGTAGCTAATCAACATCTTAGATGTCCTGTGTTATTTTTGCTAGGATGTGAGAGAAGGATGCTGATGCTAGACAGATAGCTACTGCAAGTAGTGCCATTTATTTCACAGAATTTAGAAAATTTTTTTTAGCATAGTAGAAATCTGGCAGCAAGAGGTAGGTTTTGATCATAGTGCCAAGCCTCTTTCTTCCATCCAGCTCTTTAATGCTCCACTTTGGGTCTGTCTTCTGCTGTTTTCATTTCCTGTGTCTTTCTTTGTCTTTTGAAGTATTGTTCCCTCTTCTTTTCTGTAGAAACCACACACAGTGTGAATTTCTTTTAATGTCCTGCGCATGTTTTATCCATTGTTTGAGAAGTTTGACTTGATGTCCAATTCTGGTTTTTGGGTGGAGACTGCTATTATTTTCAAGCTCAGTCATTCAGATTGGTGTTCAGCTGTAATACCTTTGACTCTCAATGAGATTTCACCAGTATCCCAATATAAAAAGAAGGGGGTGGACTCTGTGGCAAAGCTTTCATAAATGACCTGCTTATTACCCTGTATTTAAACTAAGGGTTTGGCAAGATAGGCAGTGGTCTATATAAATGCTTCATCACCCTTTGGGAAGAGGCAGATGACTGAAGTGCTGTAATGCTTTCGTGCTGAGTGGTAGTAAAAAGTGCCATGTAGGGTATCATGGATAAACAGTGTGTTACAAGACTATACACAAAAGACAAACTAGTGTCCTAGCCAAAAGCTAGCTTGCAAGTTACAACTTTCATTGGTAAATTCTTTCCATAAAATATTGCTCAAGTGATCTTTCGTATTTTGGCTCCTTTGATAGTTTAACTGGATGACCTTTTTACAATTCTTTATATTGTGATTTAGAAGAAGATAAAAAGGTAATATATGGTCATCAACAGAAAATCAAATAAAAAAAAAAATTATCTTACTGACTTTTAGCCATATATTACATTTAAATTACAAGGATAAGAAAATAAACTACTGGTTAATAGTAAATTAACTTAATCTCACAGATTATATATTTATTTGGTTTGTCTGGGATATTCAATTGTAAATATTTTTTCATTAAATTTCTCTGTATAGCTAGTAAAATAAAAGGAATAAACTGTTTCTTGCTATTCTTGGTTGAGTTCAGAATATAGAGTAAAAATACATCTTTTTTGGGTTTGGTTGGTGGTGGCTTTTTTTTTCAGAGCTATTGTTTATGAATAATTCAGTAAGTTTAAAATGTGCTTAACGTATTTTGGAGTTTTCTGGTAATAATGCAAGACATTTATCTTACATTTCCCAATTTGACTTACAGATGATATTGTTTTTCTCAAAGGGAACTCTCATGATTTACCAGAAGAGTAATAGAGTTTGCAGGCTGTGGTATTTATCAGAATTCACCGATTATCAACACAGGACCTTATAAAACCAGACTTTCTCACAGTGTGATATTTGTGTTCCAGCTTACAAATGAGGGTTTTGCCGAACAATGCTAGTTGGGCAATAGGACGCTGTATTAGTATGGTTTTGGAAAGAACAAGTGGAGCTATTGTACTAGTAGTGTGGTGATGAGAAGTAAGAAAAACAAACTGTCTTTATGTAAACTTGCTTCAGTGTGGATGGTGTACTTGTGGAGGAGTTAAGGTTAATAGGCTGGAAAAATAAGAAGTGGTGCAATTAAAGGATGATCTAGAGCAGCAGGGGAGCTCATTTTATTTTTTCAGCTTAACTGCCTATTTGTCATATTACTTTCAAGGGCAGGGTGATAGATTCTGAAGGGAAGGGTGGTATAGAAAGCACTGAGGATTTCTAAGTTGTCACTAGATCCACCCTTTAATACCATTGCAAACATAGCTGTGCTCAGCCTATAGAACTTGCCATGAAATGAATAAGAAAGCTTAGAACAATTTCTGAAATCTTGTGGGATTTGTTTTGTTGCATCTTGTTTAATTTATGGAAATGGAATTCAGTTCTTAAGGGACAAAGAGGTTTGCTTTTTTTTTTCTCCCTCCAGTTCAGAGCCACTGGGATGATGTGGCTCATCAGCTCCTTTCTCTCTACCCTCTCTACCCCTTCTTTCTACTAGAGAAGTTTAAGATATCTTCTCTAGTACTATTTGATCTGTATTTGTCAAATCAGAGTTAGTAACGTATATCTGTTTCTCTTGATTTTTAAACCTAAAATTCATGGACCATTCTGCTAGCCAGCAAAATTTAAGAAGTATCCAAGTAGTGAGCTTTTTTTTAATATGTAGTTATTACCAAAATCTGTTTTTTCTGCAGACTCATGTAAGCAGATTGAGGGGGGAAAAAGAGAGAATGCTAGTTTTTAACCAGTAAGGCAACAATTTACTGGGAAGTGCAAAATGTATGTAACCTGTAGGGAATCGGGAACCTGCATGTTGCATGCACATCCAGTTGTCTGTCTGCTTAGAAAGGAAGAACCCTAAAAGAGTGGCAAAGCCAAGGTTATGCCTTCAATAATTACTAATGAAACACGTCTGCAGAACAGGAGGCTTATGAAGTTTTTTCTTAATTCCATTTCATCTTTGGTTTTACCTTTTTATTAATGTTGTTAATTTATTTTCATTATTCAGGAGTTATTAAAACCTCCCATATACATGAAGTCCCTAATAGAAAGTTTAATGCAACAGGGAGATTGGTCTGATAAGGACTACATAAAATCCAGCATGAGAAGCGGTATGTACAGCAAAGGCACAGCAGTGACCATGTTTACAGAGAGCTGTTGATACAGGCAGTCAATTGAATTGCAATTCTCCCTGTGAATGCTGTTGAACTCCAAACATTTTTAAGTTTGGGCTATTCCATCTTTTCCCCATGCACTATTTACTCAATTACTGTGTTCAGTTGAACATGAATCCCTGTCCAAAGCCTACTGAGATAAAAAAATAATATAAAATAAAAAAACATTGCCCTGTAAGACCAGTTACAGAACATAATAAATAAAAAAACAAGGCAATTTATTAGCTCTCACATCTCCCAGCAGGCTTATATGGCAAATTCTAAAGTCCAAATCATCTGATGTTCATTTTTTTACCTCTCTGTCATTCCGCTATTTATTGGAACGCTGTACTGTATAGTTACTAATATTCTGTATGTGTTAGAATAGAATCTGGCCACAGTGTTTCAAAAATGTACCAAAAAACCATATGCAAATAAAAACTGTCTGTAGCCTATCAGGCAAGCTTCTTAGTAGAGACTACTAGAATAAAACTAGGTAACTTGAAATGATGGATAATTTAGATGAGAAGGACCTCAGGTGTGCTCTAGTCCCTACCTCCTGGCTCAAAGCAGGTTTCACTTCAAAATCAGTCCGGGTTGTTCAGGGCCTTTTCTAGCCATGTGTTGAAATTCTCCAGGGACGGAAACTCTGCAGCTTCCTTGGAAGACCTGTCTAACCAGTCATGGGAAGAATTTTTTTTTTTCTTGAGTCCAGTAGGAGTTTCTCTCATTGCAACATGTGCTGTTGCTCTTTGCTTTTCTCTGTGCCCATCTGAGAAGGATCTGGCTGCTTCTTTTCCATACTCTGTTCATAGAATCATAGAATGGTTTAGGTTGGGAGGGAAAGACCATCTAGTTCCAACCCCCCTGCCATGGGCAGGGACACCTTCCACTAGACCATGTTGGTCAAAGCCCCATCCAGCCTGGCCTTGAACACTTCCAGGGATGGGGCCTCCACAGCTTCTCTGGGCAACCTGTTCCAGTGCCTCACCACCCTCACAGTAAAGAATTTCTTCCTGATATTTATTCTACATCTACCCTCTTCCAGTTTGAAGCTATTACCCCTTGTCCTATCACTACTGGTAAAAGTGCCTCTCCAGCCTTCTTGTAGGTGCCCTTCAGATACCGGAAGGCTGCAATAAGGTCTCCGTGGAGTCTTCTCTTTTCCAGGCTGAACAACCCCAACTCTCTCAGCCTGTCTTCATATGAGAGGTGCTCCAGCCCTCTGATCATCTTTGTGGCCCTCCTCTGGACCCACTCCAATAGGTCCATGTCGTTCTTATGTTGGGGGCTCTGGAGCTGGATGCAGTACTCCAGGTGAGGTCTCATGAGAGTGGAGTAGAGGGGCAGAATCATCTCCCTCAACCTGCTGGCCACGCTTCTTTTGGTGCAATCCAGGATGTGGTTGGCTTTCACAGGACCTTGATCTCATTGCAATTACTGAGACGTGGTGGGATGGCTCACATGACTGGAACACTGTCATGGAGGGTTATGTTCTCTCTAGGAAGGATAGGCCAGCGAGGTGAGGCGGTGGAGTTGCTCTTTATGTGAGAGAGCAACTGGAATGTATCGAGCTCTCCCTGGGAACAGATGAAGAGAAAGTTGAGAGCTTGTGGGTAAGGATCAAGGGGCAGGGTAATATGAGAGACACTGTTGTGGGTGTCTATTACAGGCCACCTGATCAGGATGGGGAAGTTGATGAGGCCTTCTACAGACAGGTGAGAATCGCCTCACAATCACAGGCCTTGATTCTCATGGGGGACTTCAACTACCCTGATATCTGCTGGGAAGGCCACACAGTCGGGCATATACAGTCCAGGAGGTTCTTCCAGTGCATTGATGACAACTTTTTGACTCAGGTGGTGGAGGA
>NW_009648972.1:721167-727409 GCF_000708025.1 Charadrius vociferus
ACTTAATGGGAGGATGCCGGGGGATGGGAGCAGTCTTTTTTCAGTGGCGCCCAGTGATAGGACTAGGGGTAATGGGCACAAGCTTGAACATAGGAAGTTCCATCTTAACATGAGGAGGAACTTCTTTACCTTGAGGGAGACAAGGTAAAGAAGTTCTTTACTTAAAGGTACCTTCTTTACCTCTGGAGACATTCAAAACCCGCCTGGACGCTGTCCTGTGCAACCTGTTGTAGGTGACCCTGCTCTGGCGGGGGGGTTGGACTTAGATGATCTCCAGAGGTCCCTTCCAACCCTAACCATTCTGTAATTCTAGGCTGCGAGTGCACATTGCCAGCTAGTGTTGAGCTTCTCAGCCTCCAGGACCCCGCAAGTCCTTCTCCTCAGGGCTGCTCTCAATCCATTCCCTGTCCAGCCTGTATTTGAGCATGGGATTGGCACGGCACACGTGCAGGACCTTGCACTTGGCCTTGTTGAACTTCAGATTTGCACAGGCTCACCTCTCAAGCCTGTCCAGGTACCTCTGGATGGCGCCACTTCCCTCCAGCATCTCAACCACTGGAAGGACCATTCAACAGTGGAAGAGCGCAAATAGATCCCCCTTTAACCTTCCCTTCTCTGGAGTAAACAAACCCAGTTCCCTTAGTCTCTTCCTGTATGTCATTTGATCCACCATCTTTGTGGCCTGCACTCTCTTCAGTTTGCATCCACCTCTCGTACTGGGGCCCCCAAACAATGTGTGTTACTTTGAGATGCAGCCTCCACAGCACTGATTAGAGAGGGGAAAAAACAGTTCCCCTTTTGCTGGTTGTGTCCTTGGCACGGTAGTCCAGCGTACTGTTAAACTTCTGGTCTTAGAGTCTGAGCATAGATCACATTATTCAATATCATAATCAAATTCCATCATAATCAGATTATTATTTACACTATTGTATTTTAAGCAGTGCTAGGCTAACTGAAAACACGATCATTCTCTTATGTGGGTGTTATCCAAAAATCTAGGTCGTTGTCAGACTCCTAGCATGTCTTCTAATGATATCAGATGTCAAACTTCTATTTATGATCTTATTATTTATGAAAGTGTAAAATATGGATTCAGGCCAGGAGAGGGAATTGAGACCATGTGGGATGTATTGCTGAATAATATTTTCCTGTTAGTGAATAAGGTGCAGATATTGGTTTTTCACTTGCCTGAAATCCAGGTTAATGGTTAACTGTGAGACTGAGGCATTAACATCTCTCAGAAATGATCATCATAAACAACACCTTTTCTACCAGATGCCATAGTGTTTCCTTCTCTAAATAGTTTCATGTACTTAAAAATAAATGAAACACAGAAAAAGGAAGACTCGAGACAGGCATGTATTGTCCTATATATATTGCTTTGTCTGTGGAAAGGGTTAAAACTACAACGTATTATGATTGTTAGATATACTGTTAAGTGAAATGGAATAAAACTCTCCTGTTTGCTGTCAGAGTCTGTTTGGAAATATAAATAAGCCCTAATAGAACAGGGCTTATTCTTTGATGCAAATAAGTTCAATATTAAGACCCACTTAAAAAAAACAGCTTATGAAATGATCAATGGCGCAGATTAAATAACGAGAAAGGAGTTCTGCTTCAAGCAAGCATACATCAGTTGTATTGATTTGGTATGTGTGCAAATTTTGGTTACCATTGTATTTTTAGTTCTACTTAGCCATCTAGAGGCCTTTGGGAAGGAATAAGTATAGATTAAAAATTCAACCTGTTTATCACAAGATCCAAATATCGTGTCTTAATGTGCTCTCTTATGCCTATTGCTATATTGCTATGACTGAGCCCTGGACTGAGACTTATGAGACTTTGCCCAACATGAAAGAGTTGAGTCCATCCTGCTTGTTCATTTAATCTTTCATCAGGTTATTTAGGCTGTACAAAGGGTGGATATTAATGACATGATGATTTGGTGGTATAGATGCCTGCCCAGTAGGAGGAGGATTCAACTTGTTTTACATGAGTTAGTAATCATCTGATAGATAGTGAGGGCTTTGACTCACCGTGGGTTTGAGCTAGATTTCATTTGGTGACCTACAGGTGTACTTTGGTGTTTCTAATATCTAGTGGGAAACTAAAATGTGGGAAACTTACCCATGGAGAAGCTTTGGGGTTGTAATGTGGTATAATGTGGGATTTGGGGTTTTTTGGGGGGTTGGATTCCACTCCACCCCCCCACCCTGCCCACCTTTCTTTCTGGCTCTCTTAAGTGTAAGAAGGCTGGTGAGCATCTGATTTTTCTTAACCAAGGAGTCTAACAGCAAGTCTGAGTGATTCAAGTGAACTCCAGTTTGAAGGTAAGCATTATAAGTGAATATCCCAACAAGAATTACATCTATCTATCTATAAATGTAAATAAAATCTCTGCACAGACACTGGTCTTTGGAGTAATCACACAAAGACCTATTAGAAGGTGTCCTTTAGAGCTCAGAATCCTGCATTGTTTCTGTTTAACTGAAACATCAGGAATGCTTGAGTAACTATGGTATGCAATGTCGAAATGGGATATATCTTTAAGGAAACAGGAGATATTTTTAAGAATAAGACTTTTAAGAAACTTACTGTGAGGAAAAATCTTTTCATGTCATTGACATGTAACGGTGTAAAACTAAAGTAGATGCAATAATAGAAAAATAAGGATGAGTAAGGGGAGGACCATATGAGTGATTACAGCTCAGAATTTTAGCCCTACATGGGACCTAGTGTAGGTGAGCAGCAGGCTCAAGTTGCCCCATGGTGCACCAACTAGCCATTTCTGTGCTTTGTCATGATGAAACCAGGATACAATTACTCCTTAATTGCTCCTCCTTCTAAAAATAAGACACTGAAGGCATATGGGATCCCTTTTTGGAACAGACTTATTCTCACTTTCTTTTTCCACAGCTTTGACCGATGCAATTTGTAAAATTTGTTGGATGTTATTGACATAACTTATTTTTATTGTTTTATTCAGAATGCACAGATAGGCATGCATGCACTGCTCAGAAATATTTTTTTTTAATGGTTATGTCTTGCTGTTGTAATTTTTGTGATCAGTATCATCCATTTGCACAGAACGCTTTGTAGTTTAATCATCTTTGGACTTAGTGTAATATAATTAACAGAAAGGACATCCCATGCTAACAGAGTTGATCAACACAAAGGAGTTTGTTTAGAAAGGTAAGGCAGCTATTCACCTGTCCCTGGAGAGTTGCTGCCTCTTGCCCTGCTAGTTCCTAGTATAAAGGAAGAGGCTTTTGTATGAGGTAACTTTTGAAATGCTTTTCAGGCTTTTATGTATACTTACACTAGTGTGCACTAAAAGTGTCAACATAAAATGTTAATAAAAGTTTGCTCATTTAGTTTGCTGCACATCTCTTCGCAACTGTATTGTACCATATGTCTAACTTACAGAACAGCATCTTTAAAGGAGTCTTAAGGGCCTCACACTTACAGGTCGCATGAGTTTAGCTCTGTGAATGTCTTATCATTTCTTGATCAGCTCTCTTGGTAATGACTACAGGCTGCAGAATCACAAAAGTTTACTGGTGAAGAATGTTGAAGAAGTGTCAAACCCGGTTACTTAGCATTTCGCTATGATTTTAACTTTTTTCTTCATAGAGCTCTATTAATCATTAGCATCCCTCTCTGTGTTTTGTAGTGCTGGAGTCCTTGTACTTGTATACATGGATGTGAATAAATAAAACATAGAATAATATTCCATAGCTCTGTAATGTTGGTATTCTCCCACTAGGCACTCGGTGAAGTGAAGTAGTTCCTGAATCGTGCTATAAATAGTGCTATACTCAGAAGGCGCAGGAGTAGAATTTTATACTTATGACTAATTAATGCAATTGAGAGTGATCATGTACAAGGAGACATCTTTCACAGCTCATCTGTTTTTATGCTAAAATAAGTGAAAATATCTATCCTTCCTTTTTCTGTGAAGTGTTGGCTGCTCTGGTTTTTCATATGTAATTATCGTGAGAGAATTACGTGCACGGCCTTAGGCATGGTTCTTTCCTGTTCAAAAAAAATAACAGATAGCAATTCCAGTTGTCAGATGTAAGTCAACATGTACACTGGACTTGATTCCTTATTGTGTCTGCTTTGAACTGAAATGGCAGTATAGAAAACAAGTTGATAGCATCCCATTCATGTCTTAGGGTTAGAGCCATGTAATCTTTTATTCCATTGTAGGTAAGTAATAATGCAGTCTTTTTCTCATTCCCTTGTGCCAGCCCCAGAGTAGGTCTTTTCTGTTTCTTGCACAAGGCTGGGAAGCACCTTAAATTGTGCCATGAAAGCTCTAATGTGTAGGCTTCGTTCCTGGCAACTGTCTTTGGTTGCAATAATGCCCATGTATGTTGTTTAGCAGAGACAAGAAGTCTTTAAAAAAAATTGGCAAATAAATAAAAGAAATTGTAAGTGAGATCTTGTCTACCATAATCACAATTAAGCCATTGTATAATGTTAAAAAAAAAAAAAAAAAGTAATTTCTTATGACTTATGCTTTTTCTTTGCAAAACTTCAGTGTGAAATGGTAAGAGGAAAGAAAGCTCTAATTTCTGCTCATGATGATTTATCTGTCAGTAAGGGCTAGGTCTTTATTGGGTGTGCATAAGTGTAGCTACTTGATGTGCTGATAAGCTGTGCTGATTTACAGCAAGTCCTGTCATTGTATGCCTAGAGGGGAAAAGTGTAAGTATCCATTTTGTAGGAGAATAATAGAATGCTTCATTTACTTAATAACAGGATTTTGATGGACAGGTATATTAATGTAATACCTCGCATGTAAAGATTGTTGGCAGCTTACTTTGTCATTCATTAGATCAAATTGTGTCTTTTGATTTAAAGATGATTAGTGTACTGCATTGGAAATAGAAGAGTGCAAAAAAGGCCAATGTTAAATAAGTTGCATTTCTCCCTTTGTGATTAATGGTGTGACCTCGTTAACCAAATAACCAAAAGAACAAGGTGTTATTTTTAATATCAGGCTGGAAAAGAAGAAAGGAAAAGGTTGACAATGCCATGCGCTATCTCACTTGCACAAAAAAACTCACCTTCATCTGTATAGAAAATGGAAAGCTAATCTCCCTAAAGTAAAATAGCAATAGTGTCTCTCAGACTTCACATGGTAAAAATCAAGAAAACGAGAATAATTTTGAAGGTTTAGTAATTCTTTTTGTTTTCTGAGACTTTTTTGGTTTATGGTAGCTGAAGTACCCAACAGCAGCTGTAAGAGTGCAATCACAAAATCAACCAGAATGGCAGATGGCCTTTAGGGAAGATTTGAAAAAATTATGCTTGAATGCTAGAGAAAATTTCTCTTCTATTCACAAGGTCATCTGTTGGAGGTGATTATTGCTTTCCTTTTCACTGCAACTGCTGTGAATCCTATAATATTTTTGTCACCCAAGGGAATCAGAAATGCATTAAAACACATCTAAGGTTTAATGAAACACAGGTAGTAAATGACTTTGAGTGTTTTTTAGGCACTAGCATCAGCTTAAAGGGATGTTTCAGGTGTCCTGAAAAAAACGTTTTACCAAGTCAGAATGTTAGCTTTGACAGAGGAGTTACCAGAAAGCAAAATAAGGAGAACTGTTTTTGTGAAAAGAAATTGGACACTACTTTTACTTCAAACTCTCTTGGTGATGAGATGGTGATTATATATGTTTATATCTACCCAGGCTTCGGAGATATGAACAAGGATGAAAGAAAGAACATTTGTGCTCTTTTATATCTCTCACTTTCCATGGTCATCCAGTAGAGGCTCACCTTTCTCAAACTATATTATTGTCTTTATGAGTTTGGTAGACTACAATTTCAGTGTCAAAAAAAAAAAACCAAACCCAAACGAGAATGAAATATATTCTTCTCTTGGGGCAGAGACAGTTCCAGCACTAAAAGCAGAGTACAGTTTTATAATTTAATAGACAGGACATTTTTTGTATATATACAGAATATACTGTAATGAGTACCTAGAGAGATATAAAGCTAACTTTGTAAGGAGAGATGTGCAACGTGGTGTCACAGGGGTTTAAAACAGTACATTAGCCTTTAAGTTTTAGAAGATGGAGTTCCAAATGATCATCTGAGAAGCCTCTACAGCCTATTTAACACAAGCTCTTTATTCATTCTTAAAAAAGTATGGCTGAAGATATCATACCATTCAGGTTATTCTTTTAAAATACTGTTAAAAATAATTGTAAACTCCATTTAAACTT
>NW_009648972.1:727433-747405 GCF_000708025.1 Charadrius vociferus
AGGAATGAAAGTTCAGCAGTTCTAGGGTTTTGTATGCCGTTCCACCAGAGTTTAATAGCTTTCTGCAGATGACTTCTGGAAATGAAAGTGAAAAGTTTTTTATCTCCCTGGTGTCAGGATATTTAGATTTGAAAAAATTGAGTACAACCTTTTATGTAGGAGCTAATTTTTATTTAAAAAAAAAAAAAAAGTTGTTATTGTGAGGGTTTTGGAAGAGCTCATTTTCATTTCAAGTAGGACCAGAAAGAACTGATCGTTTATTGGGCCTCCTTTATAAGGCCATCCATTAGACACTGGTGCTTTTTTTTTTTTAATGGACTTTTGTAATATTTTTGGGAGTATGGCTAGGTTTTGAATCTGCTCAGGTGAAAATCTGGAAGAGTATCCGGTCAGCAAGGCAGGTCTATTGATTTGAAGCATCTTTGATTTCACTTCTATGACCAAATAACCACTCGGGTAACTTCAGCTTAAAATTCTCTTTAAAGTCTCGAGGAAGAAAAACCTAAAGATTCAAACTTGTCTTATTTCAAGCCAGAAATAATGTATTAGTCAGAAATTGGGTTAAATTCCAAATCAAAGCCAAGGAAATGCATTTGTGGTTTCTGTTTGAGGTTGTTTGAAACTTTCAGAATTAACTTCAGTATCACTGTATTTTTTTTCTCCTCATGTGAACATTTTGTTAAAACCCAACAAAAGAAAAGTTATGTTAAGATGCAAAGATTTGTTACCATAGGCAGGGTTCAAATCACTGTTTATTAGAACAGTTATTGGTAGCCAGGGAAGTTGTTTGCATTGCTCATGTCATGAGTCTGTTAATGTCTGTTGGTTTTGTGCTATCAAGTAGTACTTATCAGCACAAGTAGGAATGGATTTGAAGATTATAGCAGTTGATTCTGATGATTTCGTATTTAGTATCAGCTCTATGCTCTTAAATTTGGTCCTCTGGATTGGACCCTCATTAGGAGTTGATGCACGCAGAGAGTGTTCCTCAAGTACATGGTTTTGTTCAGTTTGATGTGAAAGGAGCTGAGTTCATGCACTCAGAGACCGTCAGCTGGTACGAACCAAAAGTTTATAGGGAAGTTTAGCTTTTGAAACCCTCTCTGAACTCAGATGTCTATATGGATGCAGCCCTAGACTGGTTCAGGTTTTGGTGACTTGTCTTGTGGGAACAAGCTAAATGGCTTGAATGTGATTTTTGCATTTGGAAGTGTGACCTGGTTGTATGTCATGGAATAAAGTGGAAGTGGACTTCTCCTTACTCTCAACCATGAGACACTATGGTTCCTGTCAAAAGATTAAAAGATGATGATCTTTTCCCCTCATCTTGGAGCTATGATGTGAATTGAGTGTATTCAAGGGCCACTTGGATGAGCCAGCTGTATAGTGTCATATGCGGTTGTATTTCTTTCTTAAGGTAATCTGAAATGGATTGTGATAGTGTCATATGTGGTTGTATTTCTTAAGGTAATCTGAAATGGATTGTTTGCACAATTTTAGCATGTGATGTGTGACTTTGGTAAGCACTGAAAATGTTATTTCTTCTTTGATATTTGAAGAGAGCAGCAAGAAATGCTCCGTTAGTGTTTTGAAGTTTCCTTTCTTGGGGGGGTGACTGAAATATTCACTTGAATTCCATGTTTTGCTGCTTTTCAGTGACTGCAAATCACTGAAAGATGCACAGGTTGTAAGTGGAAAAATCATCATTCCTCTCTAACAGTGCCTAATCAGTTTATAAAAATCCTGCTAGTCCCATTATTGTAGCATTTATGCCACTGTGATATCATCAGTGTAGATCTAAAGAGAGAATGGGATCTTGAATGCGGTGTGATAGCATAAAATTTTTCTGTTAATGAATGAACTATCACAGAATTCATTTAATTCTCTCTGATTATCTCTGAATGATTCATCATATTAAAAACCACTGCAGTTCTACAATTTCAAGCAAGCAGATACCAGTTGCTTCTAGAAGTTGATGACAAAATTTCTGTTATGTTTGATTAGGTCAGATTGGTCCAATGTGATTATGGATACAAAGAAAACAAATTGGCTGTGGAAGAGGTTTATACTGCTATTTTGTGATGATTATTGGGCTTTGCTCCCATTTGAACTCCATTTCCTGCAGATAGCTCTATCTTTTATCTCGCTGAATGTTGTTTCTCATCATAAATTTCCTCTAAATGTATTGATTAAATGGGTCTTTTGTATCTTTATTCTGTTTACATCTCTCAAAAGTTCAAAGACAAAATCTGATTTCTGTATTTATAATGAGTGATGCTTAATTCCCAAATTGATATTACGTGTAGAATATGGTGCTATACAGAATAAATTTTGGAATCTGTGTATTCAAATTATTAGCAACAATAATGAAAACAAACCAAAGCCTTGAACAGCTGAACATTGATTATTTCTGGTAAGGGATACTTAAAAATGAGACGTCAACGTGTAAATGTCTGTCTTCTGTCTTTAATTTGCAAAGTGAACGATCACTTTAAGATAAAGCACAATAATTTTAGTGAATTCACTGAGCCTCTCACAGGTATTATATTTACTAGATTTGAGGGGAAATTATGCATCTAGCAGTTAAGTTTATTCCACTTGAGTAACTTGGACTCAATCTCTAGGCACTTAAAGAGCTTTATTGAAAGTCTGGCTCTTACTGAATTATTCACAGCTCTGGAATGGTCACACTCTGGAAAGGTTATGCTAAATTCTTGACCACTTTCTCAAACATTAGAAACCTTCACCTATGAAGAAAGTGAAATCACTTGTGTCTTACTAATGAACAAGACAACTGTGTCCTAAATGCTGTGCATATCACTTATAAGACCTACGTATTCTTTTACCTGTAGTCCTTATTGATAATTAGAGGAAGACTGTGTTTTGGGAAGTGGTTCAAAATACAGTCATTTTCATTTCTCATGTGTATTAAAAACACTGGCATAGTTCGGATGTTCTTATTTTTGAAGTGCCATTATGAGAATTCGTATTAGCCTTTGTAAAATTCAACAAAATAGTTTACATCTTAAAAAATGTCCTTTTGTTAAGATCTTTCACATTCCCAAGATTTTACAGTTGTTGTTGTCAGAACACTTCTGTAGTTGTTGGTTATTTCTTTTTATAAAATATTGAGGGAAATTGAAAGTTTTCCCCTTGTTCCCCGTGTGTTGCATGCTGTTTACTCAATAATATGTTTTCTTAATACCTCTTTTCTCAAGACTTCACTTGTCTTGAGACTGGCTACTTTGAAAATATTTATGCTATGCAACGTTGACTGTGCTGAAAATAGAATACCTTGAAAGAATTGCAGATTTCCCAGCTTTGTTCTTATATATGGAATGGCTTGTTAATACAAGTTGCCTTTGCAACTGAAACATTGAAAAAGGAAAATGATATTCCTTCTGTCACAAGGAAGCAAAGAGAAATCCTACTGAATTGGAGCAGAAAGGGTCAAGGGTAGACAAGTAGCTGAAGAGTATACTGTGGTGGGATTCGCTGAACACTGGCAAGAGAAACAGACAAAATCTTAAGTGAATTCCAGATTGTTGTAGGATTATTTTTTTAATGCTATCCGGGATTATTAATTGCTTGTTTGTTCTCAGGCTAGAAGTATGGTTATAGAGGCTATATCACCATATAGTGCTTTTCTCAGGCCTCTTCTTTGAAGCTATTATTTTGATTAGTCCTTCGCTGAAATAACTTGAACGAAGTCATAAGTGGACTCCATATATTTTATTGAAAGGTTGAAAAAGATATCTGTGTAACATGCAGCACCTGACATTAAGTGCTATCATAAGCAGGAAATCTGTGATTTTTTTCAATCGACATGAAATGGCAAACTGTTAATGGCAGTTGATATTAAATACGTACAGTGAGTTAGCGGGATAGAAAATTATCTTCCCATTAAGTGAGATTTTCCATTAAGCCACTTGGTATAAAACAGAGCTGACTATCCTCCCTGTTCCTGTGTTTAATCTAATGTGTAAAACATAAGATGCTCACTTTGAGGTTACAACTGTATTTCTTTTTCTTTAGTAGAGTAGGAAGCAACTTTTTTCAAAGCTTTGAGTGGACTCATTATGATTGAAAATTACCAGGATGTGCCCATACCTAGAGAAGTACTGGAGACAAACTCCATAAGTTGAAGGGCCATGATTATGGAGTTAAAGAATAGCAAAGACATTAGCGTATAACCTTCGTCTTCCTACATTGTACAGATCTACTTATCTAGTTCAGTCAATTGAAGTCCAAATCGGTGTACCCTTAAACCCTTTGAGATGTCTTTTGCAATACAGAGGCTATTGTTGCTTTTAAACTTCTGTGTGCTCCTACAGTTTCTTTCCTACAAAATCATTAAACTTTATTTTATATAACACAAATCCTAGTTTGGATCCATTTACCACTGTTCAAAAGCTCTTACACCTTTGCTCTTTGAGCAAGCGGTGTTCATAGTGGAGTTTATTTGTTGCAGTGTGAGTGTGTGGAAGTCTCTAAAGAGTAGGTCTGAAAGGTGGAGATGCTCAATGCAGCTGGGTTCTACCTACAGCAGCAAACTAATACGTGATCTAAAAGCAACCGCAGTCCCTTTGTATTCCACGTACACGTAAGCTGCGCAGGTGCAGGTTCTGTCAGCAGGGGCTTGCCTGCTCCTCTCACGGTGGCGTGAGCTCTATAAATGTTAAGCACCCAGACTAAGCAGTTGGCTTTTCTGTCAGTGTTAATGCAGTCGTTACAAAGGCCACTATATGCAATATGCGGGTTTGTCTGCTTCAGTAAGAAGTTGCTTTCCCAACTCGCACACTGTGTAGGGGAGGGACAGCTTAGTCGGTTACTGCTGAACAGCTGCTAAATTTTTAACCTTGAAGGTCTTGTATTGCTTCTGATGTTCCCATTTACTGAGATTTCAAATGGGATTTCAGAGGGAGCAAATAACTAACATAACAAGCAAAGGAAGTAGAATGATTTAAAATTTTTTCTGTTTGCCCAATAATGTTTCCAGTTTTCTGTGTGTTAAGAGAAACTTCCTTATTACACGAAAAGTGTCTAAATACAGCACAGAATACAGATTGTTTACTGGACTTAAATGCTTTCAGTAGCTGTTTTCTGTTAGTTCAAAGAGGAAGAGCATTTTGTAGCACCTAAAAAAAGATTTTTATTTTTTTTTATAGGACACTTTTTATGATAAAGTACCTTAAAGATTAAGTATACTCTGCACAAAGAATTAGTGTGGAGATTGCCTGTGCATGACAACTAATGTACTTCATTGATAAATGTTAACATACAGTCCTATAAGGGAGAGAATACACTGGAAATCAAGATACTGTTGATCTGTATTGGAAATCAAGATCTCTTTCATGACTGTGGTTTGTAGAGATGAATGCATGTAATTCTTGGTTTTCTTTTTTTTTTATTTTCCTTGTTTCAGCTGTTGGGAAGCAACTTCTGAAATGAAAATCCATGTTTTGAAGACATACATTTTCTCACTTACTGAACAATATAAAAAAAACTTCTTTTAATTTTTTTTTTAAAGCAAAACACCAAAACTATTCCAATAGGTTTTTCAGAAATGATTATGTTTTACAGTGGTCTTACAAACATCTGATCTTGCTTTTGCCAGTTTTATCCACAGAAAACTTTGTTATTTTTTATTTGTGTTACTTTAAAAGGGGTGATCTAAGTAGACACTAGCTGTTTTAGGTAGAGTGCAGATGTGGAAGAATCAGCAGCCTCTGTTCCAAGGAGCTGAAACATCAGAACTTAAATTGTTTTTGTCAAGGTGTGCTCTATCTCTTTCAATTACCGTATTAAAGGCTTATCTGATTATTGAAGTTAAATAAATTACCAAATATCATCATTAGTGGACAGTTAAGTGTGATCAAACTGATTTTGCTAGGGAGGTATTCAAACATCTTATTGTTTTATGAGGATAACAAAGTTACTGCCATGTGGGGAAGGGTAGTTTACAAGATTATGAATGAGAGGGCCAATATATTTTGCCACTGAGAGATGAGTACAGCAACACGAGGAAGTTATCTAATGTGTATGTTTCTGGGTACTTTCTTACATCTCAATGACACTCATACCTTTTTGTAGTCTAAAGGGAACTAACATTTTGGTGTTCAAGGCCATGTTATCCACATGGAACAAGCAAAATAGTTTGCTTTGTAGCATACAAAAATGTACATTTTGCTGCAATGGCTTATTTTTCTTCTGAAGTGGCCATACCTACTTCTAAACATATTAATTATAGAATGAAAGTAGGACTTCATTTTCATATTACAGGCTACATATGAAATACTATCTGCAAGATGAATAGCCTAACACTAACCCCTTTAAACACTGAGATCTGTGAAATTACTATTTTAACCATATTAAAACAAAATTATGCATTTCATATTCTCCTTTAATGACTTCAGTGATCCTCCTTTATCTTTATTAAAAAGTGACAGAAGTTATTTGGTTTTCAAAGAGCATCAGTGATGTTGTCAGTATGTTAAAGTTGCATCCAACCTCTAAGACACTGACAGGTCCATTGTATTCAAAAACTCTTCTTTATAATAACCCAGAGGTTAACCTAAAAGTGAAACTAAGGAAGGTTGTGAGCAGTTCCGTGCTGTCCTCCGGGTCATTTTCTGCTGCAGCAAAGCACTTGAGTATTATGTGTGATTTAAATAAGTAGGGCTTTTTAAATTAATTTGAATTATACATGACCTTAAAATTAGGCATGTGTTTAAGTGCTTGGCCAGAAGTTAGGCTTTAATTTTCCTGAAATTTCATTGTAAGCTATATTGCCTACTCCATTCTAATGCTTGCAGCTGTCTCCATGAGGTCATTAAAATATAAGGATATAAGAACCATCACTTATTTCTAAAAATATGAGAAACGTCATCAGTTGGTACAACTGAAATGTCCATCTCCAATAGTCATCTGTAGTAGATGCCTTGGGAAAGGCAGTAAGAAAGGGCAGATACTACAATACTGCTTTTCCTGGCATAGCTTCAAATTTTACAGTAACTTGCTGGTTTTGAGCATTCTGAGTTGAAGTTTTATCTTTGTGTTTTGCAAACACTGATGGATTTTTTTTTTTTTCCTTCTCCAAATCTGCTAAATAAATTTTTCAGCCAGTATATGCTTCCTGCATCCACAATATGCTCTGTCCATGAGTGGCATTATTTAGCAACGTGTGTATAGAAGTTCCCTGCTTTATGTTCCACTTCCTACCTGAGCATTCCTCCCAATTCTTCAATGGTATGAAACACCTGTATTGGGTTTGCACAGCAAGGTCTTGGTAGCAGGGGGGCTACAGGGGTGGCTTGTCTGAGAAACTGCTAGAAGCTTCCTCATGTCTGATAGAGCCAATGCCACTCAGCTCCAAGACGGACCCGCCACTGGTTGAGGCTGACCCAGTCAGTGACAGTGGCAGCGCCTCTGGGATAACATGTTTAAGAAGGGTAAAAAACTGTGGCACAACAGTAGCCGGTAAAGGGGAGTTAGAGTATGTGAGAGAAACAACTCTGCAGACACCAAGGTCAGTGAAGGAGGAGGGAGATGAGGTGCTCCAGGTGCTGGAGCAGGCTCCTGGCAGGACCTGTGACTGTGGAGAGAGGAGCCCACACTGAAGCAGGTTTGCTGGCAGGACTTGCGACCCCATGGGGGACCCACGCTGGGGCAGTCTGTTCCTGAAGGACTGCACCTCATGGAAGGGACATATGCTGGAACAGTTTGTGGAGGATTGTGTCCCATGGAAGGTACCCTATGCTGGAATCAGGAGAAGAGAGTGAGGAGCAAGGAGCAGCAGAGACAGCATGTGATGCACTGACCACAACTCCCACTCCCTGTCCCCTTGCACCGCTTGGCGGGAGAAGAATTTAAGAGTTGAGCCGAGAAAAAGGGAGGGGTGGCAGGAAGATGTTTTAAGATTTGATCTTATTTCTGTCATTACCCTACCCCAATTGGCTTGGTAATAAATTAAATTAATTTCCCTAAGTCAAGTCTGTTTTGCCATGACGGTAATTGGTCAGTGATCTCTCCCTGTCCTTATCTCAACCCATGAGCCTTTCATTGTATTTTCTCTCCTCTGTCCAGCTGAGGAGGGCAGCTTTGGTGGGCACTAGGTGTCCAGCCGAGGTCAAGCCACCACGACACCATGGGTTGGAAGAATAATATCCCAATCCTTTCAAAGGTATGATTGATTTCTGTAGGTATCACACTTCTGTCAGTCATTTTTACTGAATCTGACTGCAGAATCTGCCTCTGGGTGGGGTGGTTTTGTTCATTTTCCTTCTTCCTTTCCAATTTAAGGGCTAGTGGCTGAACAGTGTCCATTTGAATATAATGAAAAACTGATCCAACAAAAATAAATGAGTTTGCTCTCATGTCAAAGAGCTGATCCAGCTTATCATGTGGTCACATAACTGCTAGATGGGATGCAAGAGATGCATTGGAAATGAACAGCCGTATGGTGGGGCTTTGAGGGGGGGAGTAAGGATAGATAAGGATGCCTGTTTACACTCTGGATACTGAAGAAATTGTCTCTTTGTTTAGGTCACCTTTCAAGGTCTCCAGTAATGTCTCAGATGAACGTATGATTTTTTGGAGTTTTTTTTCTAGTCTTCAGATTTGTTTGCACATACATTCTATAGAAGAGTTTGAGAGAATATGGAAATAATCTCCAATTTCATGTGTGCATAGGCATCTGGACATTTTCCATTGCAGGCATTATCTGAATCAGTATGATGTGTGGTTTTCTGGCTTCAGACTGTCTGGTTGCAGTGTACAATTTCAAAGGCCAGTTTTGTTGTACTCTATTCCATTTCTGTCCAAGTTTCTGCTCTCTTCCAGTCTGTAGAGAGACGGTGTTTGCAAGGTCGGTGGGTACTGAGATGTGGCCTTCCTGGTCAGTGGTTTAGTTTAACATCCTGATCTCAATAGGAGCCCAGTAGATAAAAGCAAAGCTGAGCTCTGTGTACCAAAATAAATTACAAAAAAAAACCCCTCAAGACTGCTATGGTAATTTCATTGTTTGGTTTTGTCTGAGACAAAAAGAAAAAAAAAGTTAGACTTATACTGACTGAAGATAACGTATTTCTATATTTTGGCATATTAGAATTTAACATGAACAAAATGCATTTACTAAAATATTGCTGAGGTATTCCTATTTTATAAGCTGTATAAAAAAATTAATTAGTTCTTTTTGGATCCTTCTATCTAATATACTGTTAACCTATATGTGGGTATTTATTTATTTACATACATATGCAAATGTTTTCAATATTACTTAACATCCGTACCCAAATTCCATCAATATTCAGCATGACTAATTTGTGTTGCTTTCCATTTGCTTGCTTCCATGAATGTGGAATTAAGAAATTAACACTGACTCCACAGTTAATGATATGTACTAACATGTCTTATAAGTATTCATATGTTCTCCCAATAAATTTTTAATTATCCTTCAGATCTGTTGATGAGAATAAAATATGCACATTTGTATTAGCAATTCACTGTGATATGTGTCTCATCGGCTGATTAGGCTGTGCATTTAAACTAGGCTTGGAAATGTCTATTTTACTGTGGAATAGCAAAGTTTGTAAAACCACTACTGCTCATATGGGGGGTTTGTTACTTCTTTTACCCTCTTCCCCAGAAGGTTGTTGGAGGTCTCCTGGGCAGTCTCTTAGCGGAGCAGGGAGCTGGTTCCTGCTCCTTCCAGAGTTTTCTTGCTCTCCTTGAACTACAGAAAGAGCAAGTGTGACAAGATGGCCAGTAAGGGCTACTGAAGCCTTCAAATCCTTTCTCTCATGCAGAATAGGTGCTTTCTGTGTTTGGCCATATGTTTCTATGTTTGGCAAGCCACTTCTGCAGTGTCTTGCAATGAATGACTTGATGTCCAGAAGAGCTTCTCAGCCATGCAAATGAAATCTACCATGATGACAATGCTTTTCTTCAAAAAGCATTTTCCATACCCACCAATCAGCAGCCTTCCTTGGAATTAAAAGGTAATTTATTAATCTCTTGAACAGAAACAAAAGCCCAATGACAAGCAAAGCTTCTGTTTTGAAAGGGAGAAAGTGCAGTATTTCCGTCATTCTGTGGGACTTTTTACTGAATGTACAAACTCCTTAAGTACTTTCACATTTAGTAGTGTTCTGAAACTTTAGGATAAAAGGGGATTTTCCTCACAGGAATTTATTCTGGGGGATACAGTTCTAAAGCTGTAAATCCATCTCTGTGTGTCTGTCTGTTTAAAAAGCCTGTTGGCCAGTTTTACATAAGAGTTATTAGGAATTACTAGTTTCTTGAGATTTTCTGGGAAAAAACTAAATGTGTAGAATGTAAGATTTTGTTGAACGCAGTGCTAGTGTGTTTTAGAAAAGATTGTATGGATTATGATATAAGTTATTTCAGTCCTTACTGTAGTGTAGCCCATGGTGAGAAAATGAAATATTTTTCATATGGGTTTACCCTGAAGTCTTTGGCTATGTAATTCTTGGTATTACCAGAACCTTTAATGAACCATCCCAGTTGTTTCATGCAAAGTTAATCTATTCTGATTAGTGGAAAAAGATAAGCATTTCCACCCTCTTCCCCATGCATCCTTCCCCTCCAAAAAGGGCTCATATCTTAGCTGTTGATATTTAATAATTATCCTTACAAAATAGAATTATCTTTTTTCCTAACTAGTTTGCCAAAAATGAAAACTGTTAAGGAAGTTATACACATATCTTTAGTAAAAATCAACTTCAAGGTAAATTGTAAAAATTATAAAAAACATTGTCCTTCTAGAATGTTAAAGAGAAATAGAAGGGGTAAAATACTGAATTGATGTATCAGAGAATAGTGTGTAGGAAACCTATAGTCAGCAAAGCTGCTACAGAGCAGAATACAGAACATTACTATTCTTTGATAGGTAATACTTTAGTAAAATATTACAGTAAAAGTTGCAGAAGATTAACTTTTTCCAGAAAGCTTTCTTGTGTGTTATTTTCTGTTCCACAAGACAAAGTAGAAAATAAATTAATATACTACTTTTGCAGATATATCAAGATCCTTGAAGGCGTATTTCTTCTATAGTGCTGTCCAGTCTTTCACACGTACATCTATCAAAGTTGGCAGGGTCTAAGTTGCTTCTGGCAGAAAGTACCATTTTACGCACTATAATGCTGCTGTAGAATGCAAATTCAAGTGATACTCCACCAAGTCCACCATTTGTAGCAACACTTTGAAGTTACATGCTGCATGTATAATTTTTGAAACACAAAAGTGAGATAGTTTTACATTTTCAAATGCTTATCCCTGCAACTTCTACCAATTTTGGTCATCAGCGTAGGCTAGGAAAAGATAAAGTCATCTCTAAAATGAAATTTAAGTGGGATTCAAGCTTATATTCATTGTTAAACACATGCTTTATTGCTTCTTTTTTATTCCAGGTTAGCAAAGTAATATTCGTAGGAACTCAATTGGATTGATTTTAAAAAAAAAAAAAAAAAAAGCAAATACCTAAGCAGTTATACTGATGGATGGGAAGCCACTAACTCAAAGAACACTTTTTAGCCGTAGTGACAGGAGTTAAGCTCTATGTGCTACAATCTTGCCCATTGTCCCGGTTTGAGGTAAAACAGAACCGATTTTCTGTTCAGTAATTTTACTTTTCAGCTAAGCCTCTTCTAACTAACTGAACTCTCTGAAATTAATGGCATATTTTTAAGACTGTAGTCCACTGACAGTGATAAGACCTGATTATTTATAATCTATGCCAAGGAATGGTATGCAGAGAGTCTCTTGCTTATACTTATTGCTATAACCACCAAGGCCACCTAACTTTGCTATTTGCCCTGTTGGAGGGTTGGAAGTGGGAAAGCATAGAGGTGTCCCACCTGCAGGGAGGAGCGGACAGGACAGGTGACCCAAAACTGACCAACAGGGTATTCCATCCCATCTGCCTCATGCTTAGTGTAAAAGCTGAGGGATCAAAGGGCCAGCCCTCTTTCTTTGATGGCCACTGTCCGAGGAGGACTCTGTTCATTTGCCTTTGATCCTAATCTGTGCTTTCCTGAATCCAGATACAGAATACAGTGCCCATCACTGAGTCCAGTCTGGGACTTTCCCCATGCCTGCCGGTGACGTGATCGTTATCCTGGGAGCTTGATACAGTTTTGAATATATTGTATATATATCATTTTTTATTATTATTTTATGAATCTATTAATATTTTCATTAAAGTAGTTTAGTTTTTTTCCTAAACTCATAAATCTGTCTCTTTCTCTCCCTCCTCTCTTTGGAGAGAGAGGTGGGGGAGAGCATCTGTCATTCATTTCAGTGACCAGTCCGACCCCAACCATGACACGCAACTGGAGTCCCAGTATGGAATAAAATGAATTCTTATCTCAGCATGCAGGCAACTATACTTACATTTACTTATTTAAAAAATTATTTTTATTCTGGTATCTTTGGGAGAACACAGTAGAAAAATTTTGGAAGCAACAGCTGTCTCAAATCACTCATGGTCATCTATGGATAAAGTTCTGGTTGAATTATAAAGATGCCAATGTCTCCAGGAATTCTCTGACACAGCTGGTTCTTAGGGAAAGAAATAGGTGTTGTTCTTTCAGTATTTTTTGCTGAAATTTCCATAGCCACTAAGGAAAGTGCTACTGAAGTTGAAATACTCTTCGTTAACTGTTAAAAGCAGAACAAAATCACTCATGATTAACATTTTGTAGGTATTTGTTAAGCATAATAAATTGCATTTTAAAACAAAATGCTTCAACTCGGGGTTTTTTTACCTCAAAAGCTGTAAATTATGGATTAATTTTCTGGGGTGGTTTTTTTTTTGCAACCCTTGATGTAGTGCATTCTTGTAACAGAATTGAAAGCCTGCTTTTACAGGCACTTGATCTAATTCACTGTTGCCAGAGTAACATAAAATTCTGACTTCGGTATTTGGCAGGCAAACAAAAGAGGAATTGACTGTCAAGTATTTTGTGTTTAAGTATAATTATCGTGAATCTTTGTTTTGTAGTCTGTTGGTTGTTTTTGTTCCTCTTTAGGTTGTAACTAGTGTCTGCTTGAATGAAAGACTGTAATCAGTTGAGTGTTGTAGATATTAGAGATATGCCTTCCAACATCTTGTATCCACAAAGTACTTCGCCTTTTCACAGTTTCTAGTTCTCACTGTGAAGTTATAGTGCTTGTTAGAAATTGTACAGATGACATATGGTTTGCATAAACTTTTATATGAGTGTTTTAATGATTGTCACTTCATAATTGTGTTATTAAAGATCAGGCCAAGTATTCAGCACCAGGTTTCCACTTTAAAAATCCGGTAAGCAGTTGTTTAGAACATTGTAAACCATCTTAGGATGAGGTTGGCTTTGTTCATTTTCAGTTTTTGGATTTCTTTCCTGAGTCTGAAGGAAAGATTTTGGAATATTGTTGTGGAAAACAGGCATTTATGTTATACCAGGTAATCTCCGGTTTTCAAATGTTAATACAGCAGACTCTTCTGATTCCGAAGTGGTGTCAAACAGCATGCATTTGAAAGCTGCAGATTTTGTGCTTGATTTCATCCTTCACTAGATCTTAATAGTATTTATCACAAGGATGTTGGAGTAGTAATCAGCTTTCAAGAAGCACGGCTTTCTCAATTGCATGACCCTTTAGTTGAAGCAATTTCTCAGTTTCCAGTAAGGGTAGCTGCACTAACCCAAATAGAATGAATCTACAAAATGCTTAATTTAGTAAGATTAAATTTCCTATACCTGCCTACCTTCATATAGGTCCTGTGCTAGGAAAAAAATAACTAGAGGCTCCAGTGCACCCCTGTGGTGGAGCTCCGTCCATTATGGGCCATTCTTCTACTGGAATCTCTTTACCCATGACATAGCTTGTTACCAGAAGGCTGCAGTAAGCACGAAGATCTTCTCTTTCATTTTGTTGGTGTTGTCTGGGTGTTTTGGGTCTTATAGAAGATTGCTCAAGTCAGTTGTAACTAAGAAAATGTTTAAAGAACACCCAGAACACCTCGGAATCAATGAAAAGGAGCTTCCTAATTCACTGGAGGCGCGTTGTTATTGTCAGTAAGAGTTATCAATGTATCTTTCTAGTTTGAGCATATGCCTTATGTATCCTTTGTTTATAAACCATCACATCTATAGCTTACGCTTTTTAAAAGAGCAGCTGACCGTTGATGAACAAAGTAGTGAGCTAGTTACTGTGCACGATGTTTTTGCCGTGTATCAATATTCTAGCTGACTTTGTTCCTTTCTAGATGGGTAACCTGAAATTTCAACTTCCATTACATTAGTTTTCACACTTTTTGCATCTGATATATAGACATACCTTAGTTTTTCTCTCCTTTATTAATCTCTCAAGACATTTCAAAAGGTATTGTTACTTAATCATTCATAAAGTGTTGTTTCTTTCTCCTTTTATGCATTGCTGTTGTCAAGAACAATACAGTGGTTTAACCATTGTTGGAGGGGATTTTCTTTCAAGAGTGCTTCATAGCTAGAAAATACTTGGGGAGAAGGGTTGTTTTTGTTCCAATTATTCAATGCTATATACCCTATCTGTTTGGACAAAATATCTGCTAGAAATGCTGCATTATGACAAAATAGTTAATGACTTTTCGTAATTCTCGCTTTCTCACAAATGGAGAAACTCCATTACACATAATGAAGGATAAAATATAGGAGTAATCTAACAACACATTAGACTGAAAGGCTTTGAATCTATGTATTCAGCAAAGGCTAGAACTTGTTGTTCGTTTGTTCTCTATAATACACAGGTTTGACTGAATGCTTGCGCTCTTTACAGACCCAAAGCTTAAATGGCAATGCGCTCTGAGTAAAACGTGGGGAAGATTGTAACCATTTTGTAACTGCATTTAGTTTAGTAACATAAAATATCAGTTATTCCCTAAGGTATTGTGTAGTTGTAGATCATAAACTTTTAGCTTAAATTAAACATCACAGCTGGTTGCCTTAATTTGATGCATTATAGCACAAATGTTTCAACAGCTTGACTAAAATGAACCATACTGCAAATTCAAAAGAAGAGCGAAGGTCAATGCACATGGTGCCTAGTGATTTGCAAATTTCCTTTATTTGACGGTATTAAATGTATTCCGTGGAACTTAGCTTAGAGGAATGGAATTTGACAGGGTAGAACAGATTAGCAAAGGATGTTAAATCAGTTTTGCTTAAAAATAATATGGTATAATAAGGAAGACCAAAATAGTATAGCTGTCTGAAATTTTCAGAAGGAAATTAAAAACACAATATCTTCTGGATAGTCAGATCTTCTGCATGCTTTCATACATGTTTATGTAGAAGTATGTATTTCATATAATTCATAATCCTAATTTCTAATTTGTTTTTTTCCCATTAAACTTTATTGCTTTTTAAGAACGTAGTCCATATGACTGCTATCTCATCCACTTTTAGGGGATTTCTTAGTTGAACGAGAGAAATCTAAGCATGTAGAGATATCTAATCTGTAGCTGTGTTTCTAGTTGACTGAGAAAATGAATCATCCTGTATTCTAATAGACCTGGAATGCAAAGCAGCCGCCATTGCTCCCTACCTAGTCAATGTAAGCCTAGTGTTAAGAATTCATATCTACGTAATAGAAAACATTGAATTTGAGCTTCCACAAAGTAAATGAAGGTAGTTTGGTCACACTTCAAAATACAGTATATTTAATACTGAGTACTGGAATTCTCTGTAGACTTTCTTTTTAATATGCACCCAAAATCCATATAGTTGGTAATTTAACTGTAGCCGTACTTGGTGTATGTGCCTCTATACAAAGTTGAAAAACACGATCCAGCAGTTTTCACTCACCTAAACAGTAGGTAATTCTAAGTTGTATGTGCTTGAGGAGTTTGATCTGGTTCATACCAAAGATAATGACTTGTCCTTTGAGGAGCAAGCCCTATGGAGCCTTTAGAATGAAGAAATACTGGCAGAAATCTGTTGATTCAGTTTGCTTGTTTGTATTGTTTTTCGATTGGCTACTACCTTGCTTGTCTCAGAAAGACCCAGGGCTTGTGCTAGTGTCAGTGTTCTTGCATCTATGATACCTGTATTGATTTACTGAAATATCCCAGTTCATACAGAAACTCTTTATTACAAAGCAAAGTCCATACAAGGACTGTTGCTGATGGGTTTTCTGCAGTTAGCAGCTAGTGTTCTTGGTAGAATATTTTTATGTGTTCAGTTAATAACCAATGACTGTATGTCCCTCATTACTATCTTCCATGGTTCCCTGAATTCCCAGATACTTATTTTAATATTTTTTAAGCCTTTTTCCTGTAACATCAAAACAGCTTTTTTTTTTTCTTTTTCCTTTGCTACTTCTACACTTTATTTCTGCTTGCCCATTTCTTTGGTCTTGCAAAACCGAACATGGGTTTTTTCTTCCCCAGATATGTCATCTTATGTGGAACTTAAGAAAACATTAAAATCATGTGATTAGATGATTTATGCTGTGTAATAATGCATAGCAGAAATAGCTATTGAAAAATTAAATCCCTGTGACTGTAAAGTAAAGCCTCTGTTTCTTAAATTGCAAGTGTTTGCAACTTTATTCTTCCACTTTAATACTGATTTGATATTAGCAATATGGTCCTTAAATTACTTTGTCACCTGTGTGAAATTAAGTATAGTTTTTATCCTGTATTACACCTTAAACTCTGGTGATAATGTAGCAATTGTGGTTGGCAATATTTGGATTCACACTGTGGTGCTCAAGATCAAATGCGCTACAAATTCAGTATTTTTAATATATCAACCTTAATAGGCTTCAACGTTTGTAGAGTCAAGACTTGTTTACATAACATGAATTAATGACCTAAGGCAATGCTGCATTAAAACATTTTCATTCTGTTTCTTTCCACCATTTCAATACTAGAGAATGTAACTGAAATTTATGGTGTTAATAAGAAATAATAGGTACATTCATTAACTTAAGTAATTATTTGATTGACTTTACTCTAAAATAAAAGTTACATACCTGTAATGATATCTGCTAAATATTTACGTAAATTAAAATAAACAAACTGTTATGTTCACTGGAATTAGTTTTTTCACAAAGCACCTGTTCTCCAATCTCTGGGATATGGTTTTCATAATATTTTTAAAAAGTATAATTTCCTTCAACTTAAGTTCTTGTGTTCGTGTTTATTTTTTAAATGCCTCTACTTCTGTGCTAATGCTTCAGGTTTTCATTTAATTTGGTTTTACTTGACAAGTTGACAGCAACAATTGTTGCTCATTGGCTTTTGAAAACTTAATTCAGTTGGTGACAGTATGTTGTGCTGTGAATATGTAAATGTTATTTTAATCTGATGCTATAGAAAGTAAATTACTTAACTCCCCTTTCTCTACTCTTTTGGTTTAAGGGCATGAATTTATCATACAGCCAAGTTTTGGAGACTAGACTAAGTGGGTTTTTTGTCGTTGTCTTTTTTTTTTTTCCCCCCTCTCATTAAAGTTAAGCTTCTGGGTCCTTACCTTGAAAATTGCCAACATCTTCAAATACTGTTGGTATTTGGGAATCTCACAGAAGTTAATACAAATCATTGGGTGCTTCCAGCATTTGAAAAAATGGATTGTTTGTGGGCTTAATAACTTAATCCAGAGCTGCTTCTATTAAAAACCAACCAAACAAGCAAAACCTAAAAAAAACAAACACAAACCAAAAAACCCCCACAAACACAAACCCCAAAACAACAAAAAAACCACCCCAATCCGTACAAGTATGTCATCTGTTACATAAAGTACTTTAGAAGTCTTGGTGTAGGCACGGGTGCTTTGGAAACACAGTGCTAGACATCCTAATCAAGAAGAATAGTTTAGTTGACAGTAATTAATAAGAAAAGAATTTTAAATCTTTAAAAACCTGTCTCTGAGGCTGAGCAACAGAATTTTCTGTGCTGATCGTAGGGAAATATGATTGAGAAGGGTCTTGTTTCAGTAATAGGGTCAGGTGTTCACCAAAAAAATATTTTTATTTAAAAGATCAACACTAACATTATGTAGTCTTTGAACTACAAGCAAGTCCATCAACCAGATACATGAATTTCAATGTGATATAATCACTTTACAATGAAGAGAGTCATATTGGTCAGGAAGCTCTGTCCCTATGAGATACGTAAAAGCTGTTTCTAAAGCAAATGTCAGAAAGCAGGGATATCCTATTATCACTTACTTCTGCCACATGTTTTTAATAAGCCAGCTATTACACTGACAAGTGAAAAATTCAAATCTGCTCTTTTTATGGGATAGAATTAAGGACAAGTACCTAAGTCATAATATTGTTTATATGACTAAATTATGGAAATATAATTACAAAACCTTGAAGGAAAATGAAGGCTGCAAAATAAAGCGCTCCCGTGGGAAATATCGTAGTGAAGATTGCCTTCATTTCTGTTTGTGTTCCTGCTGGCAGTGATAAAATTTCCAGTTACATGAGCCACCTTCCTGCCTCCCCCCTCCCCACCCCAGCCACTGAAAGAGGGAGAAATTAATCTTCTGATCAGAGTTTATTGCTTTTAGTGTAGTCATTGTTTGTTATGCAGTTCAGATTTTGTTTCCTTTTTTCAGCCAAACACAAAGTTTATTTCCTTGTGAGCTAAATCCTTGGAATAGCATCTTTAAGCCTTGGAAATTTCCACCTTCCTGCCAGAAGTTGCTGCTTGAAGGATGGAGGCCTTAGAAATCAATCAAAAAGTTGTATTTTACACGGATTAATTTTTGCTAACACATTAAACACTTTTTAAAAGAAGTTCCAAGACCAAATATCTGGTAAGAAAAACACTAACTGAGAAAGCTAAACTTCAGCAAAGCTATTGCCAAGGGAAAACTATCCCTTTTGAGATACAGCAAAGGTTGCCCAGCATTTTGTGAGTTTGTTGCTACTGAGGAACTAATAAGAGGGAAATAGGTTTATATGGTGTTGTTCAATTAAAAAAAAAACAAACCAAAACCGAACCTGGATTTAGAAGGCAGTGATCTCTATAATACTAAAAATTCTGTCTATCACATACAAAGCAAATCTTCTGACAACTTACTGCAATATAAATGAACTTTTTTTTTTTTTATTGCATGTCTTCTTTGGAACCTGACTCATTGGGATATTTCATGTGAACTAATGTCTGACCATACTTGATTTCCCACAGGCACCAAAGCATTTTAAGGAACATGTTCCTACTACCACATCAGTATGAAAGAGTTTCACAGTAGATTACAAGATCTAGACAACTAATTTTGTGACATCTTGAATTGCATAAATAATAATATTTGTTCAAGCATGCAGAAGATACTAATGTTGTTCTCCAGATTTTCCACAAATGTTTTTAATTTGATATTGCAGTGAAGTATTCTGTTATCTATGCTTGTGACTAAAACATGATGTTGTGCAAATGTGAAGCAGGAGCATGCATGTCTAAAAGGCGTACATGATTTTGAAGCTTCCTTTTTGGACAGGGAATGAAGTGATAAGCTGGATATGCTAACCTGGCAGATTGTAATGACACAGCACACTTGGGGAAATCGGAATTATTGTTCTTTTGCGGAGTAGCATCCTGATACTACCACTCAGTAACTGTACGGAACAGAAATTCAGAGATGTATAAAGAAACCATCTGTGTAAAGCAGTCAGTTGAAACACAAGAGCAGACATAACAGAGGGGAGTATATGAACTGTGTGACCTGTATTGCAAGGCAATTTGGTAAGAATCATTGGTATAGAACATTGAATTTCTGGTGACTACCTTTTTGAACCTTTTGAATATATGAAAATATAAGAGGAAAGGGTGTCTGAAAGAAGTACGGTACAGCAAAAGTCCCTCTCTCCCTTTTGACCTTAGATCTCTCATTATGTCCAATTTAAAGATTTCCCTGGAAAGGTAGCATCAAAACCAATGCGATTTGGAGCATTCCCCCACCCCCACCCCCCCCCCCCCCCG
>NW_009648972.1:752161-808746 GCF_000708025.1 Charadrius vociferus
AGTTGTAGAGAGTGATAAGGTCTCCCTTCAGCCTCCTCTTCTCCAGGCTAAACAACCCCAGTTCCCTCAGTCGTTCCTCACAAGGCTTGTCCTCCAGACCCCCCCCGAGAATTTATTACAATAAATGCGTCTTAAATTAAATTTAAAATCTTTGGCCTTTTCCTAGAGTGCAAAAGAGAAACACTCAACCAGGTGTAACTTAAGTAGTTGAGACTGCTGTAATACTGATGTTGCATTCACATGAGATTCTTCAACATTTCTTTGGACCACTGCAACTAAATTTTCCAGAATTCTGACCTCTACCAGTAAAGGCACAGTGCAGCAATACACTTTTGTCCTGCTCGTACACTTAAAATTTCCTTCCACTTGTCCAGGGCCACTTAACTGCAGAGTGCACCTGCCGCTAGCTCACAGTAACTGAGTAATTAGTGACATCCAATCTTGCATCATAGAATGAATCATAGAATGGTTTAGGTTGAAAGGGACCTTAAAGATCATCGAGTTCCAAACACCCTGTCATGGGCAGGGACACCTCCCACTAGACCAGGTTGCTCAAAGCCCCATCCAGCCTGGCCTTGAACACCCCCAGGTATGGGGCCTCCACAACTTCTCTGGGCAACCTGTTCTTCACCAACCTCATTGTGAATTTTTTTTCCTAATAACTATTCTAAATCTCCCCTTTTCCAGTTTGAAGCCATTACTCCTCGTCTTATCACTACATGCCCCAGTAAAACGTCCTGCTCCAGCTTTCTTGTAGTCCCCCTTCAGATACTGGAAGGCTGCAATAAGGTCTCCCCACAGTCTTCTCTTCTCCAGGCTAACAACCCCAACTCTATCAGCCTGTCTTCACAGCAGAGGTGCTCCAGCCCTCTGATCATCTTTGTGGCCCTCCTCTGGACCCGCTCCAACAGGTCCAACAAGTTCATGTCGAGCATCATGTGAGAAGGTTGCAAAACTCTTGAAAGCTGAGGTCATCTCACAATACACATGCAACTGAATTGTCTAATGCTGTCTTTGCAGCTAGGAGTGATTTGGACTGGAACTTCAGGAGTGTTTTTCTCTTTAAATTGGATTACCTCAAGAACAACAGGAAGGTATAACGGTGCATGGCTTCCATCAATGGAAGACACCACCTGTCACCCCCATCAGAGAAATGATCTTTTTCACTTCTGTAAATGTGCATGTTTATGTGTGCGTGTGTGTATTTAGCAAAATTTTATAACAAGTTTAGTCTTTTTCTGTCCTGTCCATTCTGCAGCATGCAGGGTCAGCATGCAGCATAGAGCTGGTTTTTTTTTTTTTCTCCTTGCCATGATAAGCTGAGTTTTTAGGAATCAATACCAACTGGCTCCTAGAACACGACCCATAGAGGACACCATTTCACAAAAAGCATTGTTACCTGTCTGTGATGACAGCCCACTATGTTAAATGTGCCAGCTGTGGGGATGGCAAGTTAGCGAAAAGAGTCATCTTATTTTCTCTTCTGAGAACTTGGGAATGCAGGAGCGTGTATTGACAAGTGGTATTAACTGTGTCCTCCATATTTACTGATCTAATGTCCCGGTCTGCTCAGCTCTCCTGTAAAGTCTGAGCTGCGTGTGCTGCTTTGCTGAATGTGGAGGAGTTCTGGAGGTGGGGAAGGTGTAAGAAAGTTGGGTGAAGACCCGTGCCACGCTATGTGGTGGAGGCTAGACAGCTCTGCTGTTTATGTGACTGGGGAGTCCTGTATTCTAGATGATTTTGTGGAGTCCTAGCTACGGAAACAGGTATAGCTGCAGCTTGACTGCTGGTTGCAGTGTAGCTGCTTGGAGTTTGGCCAGACAGAGAAACAGAAATGTCCTGTATGAGGCAGTGGTTGGAAGATAAGAAAGTGAGGGGCATCACCCTGCCCTCTTGAGGATTGCTGACCTTGATTTAAAAGTCTAGATGCACATTTAGGATATAATATAAAGCAAATCTACACAGTCAGTAAGTTAATCTGTGATGTTTTCTTCATCAAACAGGTGCTCCCTTTGCTGTGGGGGAAAAAAAAAACCAAACATGGTAAAGAGGATAACAAAAATGCTATGTGTTTGTGTTTTCATGTGTCAGGATGTTCTAAGGCCATAAAAGTATCGATTCAAAGCTGGTGTTTGCAATGAATTGTGTTCCATTTTTGTCCTCTCTGTGACAGCTTTGCTTCTTCAGTAAGAGCTCTGAAAAGGGTGACAGCCCTGGCACTTTAGCAGCCAATTGTTGTGACTGCCCCTGACCATGAAGTTGTTGTAATGAGGAGAGACCTTGGATTTAAGGGTCACGTGTATCTGAAGCTGAAGTCTAAAGGGAAGAGCAAAATCTCTAACTGCCAGAGAAAGAGCAAAGGTTATTAGTCATTCTGTAGCAGGGAAAGAAAGGACCACAAAAAGAGAACAAGTAAGGAAGGAATAAGTCTACTAGGAGAAAATATGAGTGGAAAGAAAGGAATGCATGAGATGGTCATCTCAAACCTAGTGCAGATGAAAAGACACAAGAGGAGATGAACTCAGCTGAATAGAACTGAGAATTTTGTGTCAGAAGTTTAGGTTTGTCGTGATTACGTCCTATTCTTAACTATATTGATCATGAAGAAGTTGTATGAGCAATTTTGTTTGGGTTTTTTCCTGGCTTCTTTTTTTTTTTTGTTTTTCCTATAAAAGTTCCTGTTTTATATCGGTAGTGGAATAGACTGTGCTATTCGGTCACTACCTACAAGTGAGGATTACACATACTACACCAGCCTAAGTAAGTGGTGGCACCTGAGCCTCTGGGAGACCAGCTGTTGGGCAAAAGGTGGTCTTCTGGACATAGTCCTCTTATAACCCCGGTTTTGGTATCCACTGACAAACTAATAAGCTTTTCATGTCGCCCGTTTTCTTTGCTGTGTGTGTTGTGTGTAAGTGCTTTGACTAGGTCTTTGCATGGTGTGGTTTCCTTCTAGTTAAGAGTCTATGTAGTGACTGCCATCAGGACTGGTAAATAAATAGAACAGACAACTAATGGAACGTTGTAGTCTGAGCAGAAGGTAAAACTTCGCAGATGAATGGAGCTGAGCTGAATATATAGGATCAGATGCCATGGAAGATCTCGGTATTGTCTTAGGAGACAGAAATTAAGTGCACTCAGAAGAACACAAATGAGGAAAATTCATCTGTTTGTAACGTCTACTGTAGTCCCTGTGGTAGAATTGGAGAGTTAGGCTGCCAAAAACAATTAAGTCTTTCACAGGTTAGGTGCAGTTTTGGCACTTCAAAAAGAGTCACTGTCTTTTCTCACTTTCACTTGTGTGCAAATTCTGAAAGGAAAACAAATGCTGTCTCTAAGTGATGCTAGAAAAGTCCATGTATAGAGAATGAACTGAGCATCTCATCCTAAAAATGTTGAGCACTGCATCACTTTTCAAGAAGCTTGCCACTCTTTTGACATAGAGTGGTGCTTGTGAATAACAAGTCAATTTTGACTGCAGTATTTCTTGAACATATAGCTAGGATAACCTGAAAGTTTAAGATGACCTACTTGAGAAATTCTGTGGAACTCAGGAAAAACTCACCTATCTTCCCATGAAAGACAGGATACATCTACCATTTCTGATAATATTTATATTTTGAATTTGTATTTGTTCAAGTAATTCTGTTTTGTTTTCTGCATTTGTATTTCATGTTTTGTGCAATTTGGAAATGGACATGCGATGGCGTACCATAGATGTATCATTAAATTCAGAAGAATGAGGCTTTTTGTTACCATGAAGGGAATAACATGCCATAAATGCTCAAGATGTGAGAACTAACAAACCTTCTGTGATTATCAAATATGCCACAGTCAGAAACAGTTTGTCCATACGCACCTGACTGAGAGTTCAGTGGTGTTCTGAGTTCTTGGTCTGTTGCATCAGGTTGAGTTTCATGAAACTGCATAGGAAACTGGGAAACCAATGGTTTGATGTCCTGATTAAAAAAAAAAAAAAAAAAAAAAAAAAAGCTTTAGTCATGTTTAAGTTCTGCAAAACTCATTTATTGAACAGATTAAAATCAGATTTTTACTTTACTTGATTTTATTAAATCAGCAATAAACAAAAAGGGGGACTGAGCTTTTTGCACAGCTTACACTTAATGACTGTAGGTGCTATTTATATTATGGTGATTCCTAAATCCACAAATATCTTGTTACAGTGGACACTGCAGGAAGTTTCTGGAGAAAACAGAAATCTGAACCAAGTAGCAGCAGTATGGCGTAGAGGCAGAGGTTGTTACCCTACCCCACGTTCTCACAAGTAAATTCTAAATTGCTTCCACCACTAGCTTTTGGATGCACTTCAGAGGCTTTTGTAGACTTTCTTCTCACTTCTGCGTTAATAAAAGGCCTGTTTCTTTAGCATGTGCTTTAACTTTGGTTCAGTTTGAAATTTTGAAAAATTAATTGAGAGCTGCCCATATGTCTCTCAACTGAGTGCATAGAGTTGTAGGTTCAAGTAAGTTGTTTGGAATTGTTTAGGTTAAACAGCTGTTTGTTGTTGTATTCTAAAAATGCTAACCAGTACTTAGTTCCTGGATAATGTGTGGTTGCTAAATATTTGTAACTCAAGATCAAACCACCCAGTGAGCTATTTGATGATGATATTATTAGTATTAGTTTTGGCAGAGAGTTTTTTTAAATTGTGCATTGGTAAAATTGCACATGGATTGTAACATTGACTTAGTACCTTTCATTGTATGTTGCCCGTTAGTTTTGGTGACTAAAGTATAGCCTGTTCCCCTCTCATCCACACCCCACCACCTAATCATATAAACTGTACCCTTACCTGCCACATTAGTCTTTGTGTATGGTAATCTTTTTAGTTTTTTTTCCCTGTGTCTTTAAGTATTCCTGATTTAAACACTGGATTTTGGACTTTCAAAGTATAGCCAGGTTTGGGTAGACAAAGCTTATCTTTCAAAGTCAGAAACACTATGTAAACTGGTTTTTATAATGCCCAGTTTGATAATACGTACTGTTATTAGACCACATGGCAAACATTACTGAAATGTAATCACAGAGACTACTGTTTTCTGCAAGCTTACATTAGTTGGCTAGAAAGTTCTCCTGAGGATGTGCCATTTAGTAGCTTTTGATCATTTTTATTTTTTTCTTAGCTCCCAGTACTGAAAGCTGAACTGAAGAAAGAAGAAAAATCTACACAAAGTATCTTTTCTTTATTAAGAAACAAGGAATAATTGGATGGAAAGTAGAGGCAACCAGTTTTCTTGTCCATTGAAACAATATGAGCTGGGTGCTTGGTAGGCTGATATTGCAGTATTACAAAACAGGGTGGATTTAGTTTAGGTTTTAGAATATGAAATGAGAAAAGCTGTACTGGGTCAGTGCAAGGGTTTATCCAGCCCTTCAGCTGTCTGTCTCCAGTGGTGGCCACAAGCAGGTGCTTACAGAAAAGCTGATATGTGAAAACACGTGATATTTCCCTCAATACTCTCCCAGTCCATCACTTCGCAGCTCAAGGGAGCTCCTGAACCACTTGTTACCTGTTTGTTTGTTAACCCCCAAAGAATCTCTGCTGCTCACTTGTCCAATCCAATTTTAGAGTGTTTGTAGTGTTATACCTCCATCTTCTACTTCAGCTGTTCATTGCATCTTTTAACACGCCTAGTTTTTGTTTCAAAGCTGTCTTTATTGGTTTACTCCTACAGATCAGAGGGAGTTCCTGGTCTTCAACCAACAGGCAGGATTCAGCTCTCTTCTGCATCTTTACAAGATACTACAGCATGTAGCATGTGTTGAGAAATGAGGCATCTTCCTAGGCAGTGCTGGCTTATCTAAAAGCAGCATTTAGAAGCTAATCCTTTTTTGATAGTAGGCACACATTAAGAGCTGGGGCAGCATCAAAGAACACTTGTAAAAATTTTTGCGAAACAATTTTATCAACAATCGTGTAACAACAGGCTGATTATGAGCCAATAAAGAGGGTTTATTTGGTACGTCGAATTTATGTTATGGTATAAACTGACTATTAATGTTTCTCAAGTGCCATAGGTTCACCTTTATCTCTTTTTCACTTCTTGTTTTCTGAGGCAAAATTAGAATTTATTCCTCTTTTGTCTGAAAAACTCTGTAAGATAGTATAAGGGTGTCTCTTCAGACTTGTATAATGTAATTCTTATGCTTTTATGAATATATCATATTTTTGGTTGCTATTTCCCCTCTTCAAACAGTTTTATGTGACAGCTTCTTATGGTCATGATTCTAAGTAATTTTTTTTGTTCCATCATAGCAGTAATCTGGGGACCATAGCAATGTGGTTTGCTTATGATATATGTCAGTGGGAAACAGAGATCTAGTCAGCATTTCCTGAAATGGTAAGAAAAGGTATTTTTAAACAGGAGAAAAAAAGGAGGAAAAAGAGAGCATTCTTGAAAAAACCCCAGCACTCGCTAGCTCCTTCATCCTCTATGGAAGTTTCCCATGGAATCCCTCCCAATGGAGGGATTTATGATATTTGGAATATCATAATAATGCATATTAAAGCATGTTGGTTTTGTCCTACTGAATTCAATATGATGTACTTCGCATTTAATTTTCAATATCTTAATTGAGGTGAGTAGGTAAGAGTGGAGGGCATGAGTGATGCACCTAAATTCACAGTAAAAAGGTATCTAATTTAATAATTTCCCAGTGTCAATTACTGGCAAACCCCATGCTGTGGCTTCCCTTGAGAGCAGGTTCACAAAGGGTAAAAGTGCGTTTTGGTCCTTGCTTAAGCAAATAATTGCCTAGGAAAAAGTCTTTGCAGTGTATCTGAGAGCCTGGTGTAGTGACCGAAGCTTTTTCATGAGTAATACCACTAAATCCTATTCTGTGTGTCTCTTCTGTTTCCCTGTAATTCTTCATGCCCTGCTTTCCCATACAGTCCCTAAATGTCTTTCTGAGTTCTTGTTACCTGGGCCGAAGGCGCTGCACAGTGTGGCTGGCTCATAGCTGTCTGCTGGCTGCCCATCTAGCTGACCTTGAGCTTGAAGCTCAGGCTGAAGCCCCTTGCCAGTTTAGGCCCTTTTCCATCTGTCCAGACAGTCACTTTCATAAATTTCACAGAAACTTTAATTTTCTAACTCTGTTGCTCGGACTAGTTAGTATTGACCATTGTAATAAAAATTATTTTTGAGGAATAGGTGGACAGGCAGTGTGACCGCTTCCAGTGTGTGCATATGAATCTGCACACTTAATGGGATGCATCTGAGTACAGGACAAAAGCAAGTCACATAGTTGTCCTGTTCTGGCAGTGCTAAACCCAAGCTGATGGTCCTATCCAAAAAAACTTGCCAAAACATACAAATAATGTATTGAATAATTGGCATAATGTCACAGAGGAAACAATTCACGGAATGGCAGCTGTGGGTTGTTTTCAGTATTGCTAGGTATATTTACAGTGATACAAGGATCATACGTGGTTAATATCAGTGAATAAAACTGCAGCCTTATTTATCACCAGGATTGTTATGTGTTTTTGTTGATTTCCATGGTTGTAGCAGTTATTTGATTTATATGATTTTTTTTTATCTATTTATTTGACCAACAAATTATCAAAATGTGCCTCATGCAGTTGTTGCTGGGACAATTTGAAAGTGACCCTTTGGTTGTGTCTGTAGTATATGCTTCTAAACGCCACAACTGCGAATCTCATTCCTCAGGACAGCGATCTGTAAAATTATTGTAAACACTTAGCTGTGTGAGGTTTAATTAATGCCAGAAGCCTTCAATAAACATCAGTTGCAATTTGGAATGTGCTGAGTTAATGATTCCTGCACTCTGACTAATGCATGTGCCGTTAAATCTACGTGCAAAGTGGCTGGCACTGACATTAATCACAACCCACGATTGTCCCTGCGTGTACAGAGGGAAAGGAAATGGGAAACCAACAGAAACGTTTGACAGCAACGCACTTAAACATCTCCACTTAGAGGCCTAAAGGACAAAGTGCGTAACAGTAGCGTTTCATATGGTAGGGAAGAAAAACATAACAAAAAGTTAACAAGTGCCTTTGATACCTTTGAAAGTTAATAAAATAACTTCCCAAAGTAAAAATGTTTATTAAATGTGTTGCAGAATCATCAGTTAGTTATTCACAGTATCACAGAATGGTAGGGGTTGGAAGGGACCTTCGGAGATCATCTTGTCCAACCCCCCTGCCAAAGCAGGCTCACCTAGAGCAGGTTGGACAGGAATGCATCCAGATGTGTTTTGAATATCTCCAGAAAAGGAGACTCCACAACCTCTCTGGGTTCTGACAGAATTTCCTGTCTTTGTGCCTGTTGCTCCTTGTCCTGTTGCTGGGCACCACTGAAAAGCATCTGACCCTGTCCTCTTGGCACCTGCCCTTTTGATATTTATAAGCATTGATGAGATCCCCTCTTAGTCTTCTCTTCTCTAGGCTAGACCCAGGTTTCTCAGCCTTTCCTCATAAGAGAGATGCCCCAGTCCCTTGATCATCTTCATAGCCCTCTGCTGGACTCTCTCCAGTAGTTCTCTGTCTTTCTTGAGCTGAGAAGCCCAGAACTGGACACAGTATTCCAGATGTGGCCTCACCAGGGCAGAGTAGAGGGGGAGGATGACCTCCCTCGACCTGCTGGCCACACTCTTTTTAATGCACCCCAAGAGACCATTGGCTCTCTTGGCCACAAGGGCACGTTGCTGCCTCATGGGCAACTTGTTGTCCACCAGGACTCCCAGGTCCCTCTCTGCAGATCTGCTTTCCAGCAGGTCAACCCCTACCCTGTACCGGTGCCTGGGGTTGCTACAGGATTTTTTGTAGTGCTGTTATTTTGTATTGTATTTGTTTAACCAGAGAGTTTTTCCTTCAGTGAATACTGATAGTCACCAAAAAACCATGGAAGACATTTTGGAAAAAAACCCAAAACTTCCAAAACAGATGTTTTGGAACAGACTGTGTAATTCTGTTCATGTACCCATGCAGAACCTGGCATCATTTAAAATCATGTGCGCGATGAATGTGATAAATGTGGTTCCTCTCAAAAGGGATAAAGGAAGAAGAAAAACAACCCCAAGGTTATAAACTGTGTGCTTTCTTTGTTTACCGAAGTTGGTAGTTTTGCATTTATTTTCATGTTAGTTTTGTGTTGTGTGTTAGCACAACTCTGCCAGCTGAATCATGAGCGTACCAACTAGAGGCGATGTTGTGGCAGCATGTTTTAATTAAAGTAGAAGTGCAGGAATAATCTATCTAATCCGTTTTGTCCTAATCTAGACTCTTGGAAGAGTTAATTCTCACTATGCTTTGAGAAAGGTAGTGTGCTAGTCCCAAGAGACAACTACTTGAAATAAATATGTTTATAACCTTGTTTAAGGTTTAGTATAGTAATTTTCTAACATGCAGTTGTTTCTAAAAAACTGAACACTGGTTTACTTGGCTTATAAGCAATTTAAATAGAGACTTTACATGTCTCATCTCCATTTCCAGGTAGTAAACTTAGGAAAAGCACAACTGAAATGAGGTAAAACCTCATTATTCTTGATGATCGAGTATTTTACAGCTGATGGTTAACAATTGCTGTGTAAAAGAACAGTAACCAGTTTCACATCTTCAGTGGGGCTATTTAATACTGTACAGTTAAGTAAATGAGAGCTGTAACTGAAGAGAATTTCACTGCCATATCCGTGATGTCCATTTGGAAAAAAAGATGAAATCTCGTGAATCGAAAGTGTGCAAGTTGGATCTTTGAATCTGAAAGTGTAGTTCTGCTTTTCAGTAATCTTGCACGTAATTGTACTGAGTAGTGTTCACTGTTGTGGACTCTGAGAAGGTAACTGAGTCTAGAAATTCATATCTAAAGCGAATATGTTGAAGTTTAATGCTGTGAGGAAGGCTGCTTTTGTGCATAGGACATAAGACTCGGACTGTGGATCTGTGCAGCACTCCATAACTCTGCAGGTGGCTTCATGCGTGACCTTAAAAAATAAATCACCTATTGACTATTTTTCTTCAAGTATTTGTAGGGAGATCAAGTCAATAGCATTATGGTTTTTTGTGTTATGCTGCTGTAAGGCTTAGTGTCCCTGTATCACAGTTTCTTACTTATCAAAGTGGGATAATATTGTCTCCTAGGCTTGTCTGTTGAGTGTCTTGTATTTTGGGACAGGATTGTATTTGTCTAGGTGATCCTAGCAGTGGTGTAGCAGTGATAATCTAAGGACATATGGGCTGAGAGAGAGCTAATTCGTTATTAGACAACTAGTATAAGACTTAAAATATCTTCTTGGACATCTGGATGCAACCATAACACAAATTAAGACTAACAACAACACTTATTAAAAGTTCAAAACTGTACTTGTAGAGGTAATTTCTGCATGGAAGACTAGGCTTGGTGTGTCAGCCTTTTGAAGGTTTTCAGGACCACACTACTGCTTGTTTTTTCTTCCTTTTCAATAACTTTCTCAGTTGGAGGGCGTGTGTGTGTTGATGTGGTTGAGGGCTGTTAAGATTGACATCGTTTGTTATGGCCATATTATTCATGGAGTGTGACCATATAATTTTTTTACTATGTTGCATTATTCAAAGCATGCATGGCCGCGTCTGGGCCATATATGAATGTGTGATTTGTACTTTTTTTTATTTTAGAGATGTGATAACTAGAAAAAGTTCCTCTATACTTTCTTTCAGTGATGTGTGCCCATAAACTTATGTCTTAGAGTAATATTGATTTATTTTAGAAACATAATCAGTAAGGAAATGCTATACAGCTTTACTGAATGAGTGAATGATAGTAATAAACAATAACAGGTACTGCTTTAAAATATAAATTATAATGCCACCTGGCAATGGAATCTTTTACTATCTGTTGATGCAACTGATAAAACAGGAAATAATTAACCAAGATACATTTGTTTTTTAAAAAAAATTCCCCTGATCCAAGAAATGCAATATTATTTTTTTTAATATAGCATAAACAGTATCTGCCGCTGTGTGATGCTATATCTTATAGCATTTTCCAAATATGCTTTTAAAAGGTACATTTAAAAGCTCAGGTTTGCTTGCAAAATCCTTATTCTGAAATTCTGTGGTGGTCTCGTATCCCTGTAAACATTTAGTTTTAATTTTGCAATACATACATAAGTGGTAATGGTAATATTTAGAAGACAGGATGGTTCAGTCAAATAAAGGGGAGTAAGAAGACACAATTTTTAAGGCTCTTTTGCTGTCTCTGGCGTTCCTCAGCTCAATGGACTAGAAGATTCACTTTTTTGCATCTTTTCTGTTTCTGATTAGACAGCCTGTGCTCTCAAAGCTCGGAGTTGTCTTTTTATTGGGAAGCACTCAGCAAAACAGAGAGGTTTTCTCTTGTAGAGCTTGTGGATGGACAGTTTAAGAAAACACTTGGGATTATAAGGATTTCAAAACTTTTTAAAAAATCATTCTAATAATCCTCTCTGGCTTGGATCTAATAAACCTTTGCATTACTATGAGTAAGGCTAGCAGGCATGACTATAGTGGGGCTTGTAATTCTGTTAAGACTTGAAATTATCCTAAAAATTTGTTCATCTTCAAAGAGCAATTATGAAGTGATTACACTTTCAGAAGTTGGGGTTTTTTCTTTAAATCTAGTCAGACTTGGCAGTAGGTAATTATTAAAGTATTCCAAACTGCTTGGAGACGGGCTTGTCTTGATCATTCTTGATTCACACCTGGATACTGTGTTTTGATAGAAGTCAAAGCAGAAGGGACGTCATCTTTCATTCCAGATACCATGCTTAGCATATGGATGGGACTTTGCCTTTGTGTTTTCCAGAAGAATTATAATGTAATAACTGAAAAACTATTTTGGTTTGCATAAGAGTCCTATGTGAAAGCTACAAAACGTTCACTGAAATTCCATGTTCTTTTGGTCTTTGCCATTTACAGTGATTTGACAGAACTATAACCCTCAATGAAACCTCTGTTTGTGCATACTTGGGTGCATGCCCACCAAGTTCTCCCTTCCTTTTCTCCTGAACGGTGGGCTGGGCCCCTTGGGGAGGATCGCACCCATTCGCGGATGTGACTCCAGAGTAACGCCTGGTAATTTGTCATGGCTTTAGTTGTTAGTTGTGGCACCTTAGTTTTTAGTACTTGACCTGTTGAGTGTTGGACCATGCTGTAGCTGCTTTCTTAGCCTGTGCTCAAGAGGCAGCTGGGCTTTTTCCTGTGCTTCACAAAGCATTTTCAAGTTTGATGTGTTTCAGCTGTGCCACAGCTGATCACCAAAGCTATGCTGTATATGTTACATTTTCTTCCCAAATGGAGGCTCAAACCAAGAGGGACTCAATTTCTGTGGAAAAAGCTGTCATATAGTCAATACTGTAGCTTATTGTAGCCTGCAAATTAGACAGAATAGATGTTGGAGAGCAGTTTTTTGTGCTACTTATCCCTTTGCTCTCACTGCCTAACTGCTGCTGTTGATTAAGTTTAATCCCAAAGCACATCAGAATTAAAAGACTTTGCATTTTTATAAGTCTTCTGGAAAAAAAAAAAAGCTTTTCTCCCCAACTTCTGTGGCAAACATAAGTTGTTATTCACAGTGGGGTAAATGCCTGAATCAAGGGAAACGATTGTGTGTAAGTTGTAAATCTGACTGCAGTGCTGATGCTAACAATTGTAGGCTGTTTTGGATGTATGCCAAGAGAAAACCCAAATAAAATAGATTTGTCTTCATAAAGTCATACAGTAGTCTGTGCAGACTATAGGAGAGAGAGGTTGAATTGTTTGAGCATGAAGAGATTTGAATGCAAAAATTTGAGATGTGAGATTTTTTTAGTCTAATTAAGAATAAAGGTGAAACAGCTGTTAGGAAAAAAAAAATATCTTTAATATGTTATCAACTAGATTCTTTAGTGATAGAAGCCATAGCTGTGCTGGCTTAGAGACTTCTTATTCGTCCAAAACAGCTGGAACAATAAGTTTTGCTGTTTGATTTAGTATGACCATTCAAGGTATTTTTCAAGCATTTTCTTTTTGGAATTTGCAATTAAACAAAGCACCACAAGTGGTCACCGTGCTGTCAGTAATAGGGAATTGGGTAAGAGAACAGTCACAAAAGATAACTTTGACCTGTTGACAGTCAAAGCTATGAAAATTATCTTAAGGCTCTTCTGTTCAGAGAAGGAACACTGTAAAAAGCCAGTCATGTATTTCAAGATGTAGTAACCTATACCGATTCCCTAAATATAATGTAATCCGATAGCAACTGACTCCACTTTTTGTCAAGTACCTGTCATTCAGTTGTGAAGACAAAGCGTGTTTTTCACTTGCTATTACATCTTATATTTCGTTTACCTACTTTATCTGTAATGTTTTTACATGCATGTGATCAGCTGATGCCTGTTATCTTCCTCTTTCAGCACCTCTCAGTGACTTATTGCAAACACAGTAATGACATAATAAGTATATAAATAAAGACACTTTTGTACTAGAGGTAGTTTGACATATGAACTACATGTGAACTTATTCCCATGTGAAGGAATAGCTTTATTGATCATGGTCTAATGCTTTTCACTAGGGCTGTTGAAATTCTTCTGTTAGTAATCTCAGTAATTTAAGCAACAACAAATGATGCAGCAAATGTCCTTCCACATAGTTTCTCTCTCTCTTCCCCCAACGCACACACTCTCACACGCACACACATATGTGAGAGAGAGGGGTTGCAATGCAAATTACTGGCAATGTTGCCATGAGTTATCTGACTTAAAAATTGCCAACAGCTCTTCTTGCCTTTTTGCTAATTAGGATGAACCCAGGGAATGAGAATTTTTCGTGCTCCTATCCCTGTCACCTTGCAAGTGTAGTCATAATGCTATTTATTTTAATAAGAGGGAATAACAACACACAGAAGGGTAAGAAAAGATGTTCATTTGTGCTCTATTTTTAAAAAGTCATCCAGAAGTACTCTGTTTGTCTGATCCTAAAAATATCTCAAAAATAAATGATTCTAACCCCTTCTTGGTCTTCAGAGAGGTTCCTTTCAGTGGACCATACAATGCTTCAGGGGCCAGAGCATCTGACATCACAGAGAGAGGCAAAGGCACCTGTTGTGTTTACCTGGATAAGAAGAAGGATAAGGGAAGATCTATTTGCAGTCTTTTTGCTACCTAATATTTTATAGGAAAGGTGGAGCCGACTTCTCTCAGATACGTGCAATGAAAGGGCAGAAAGCAGCACCATGGGACTATTTAACATTCTGTGATCCTATGGAATATCTCGAGAAAAATGGGGGCATTAAGGAAACACCTTCTACTGTATTTTGACTTTCTCAAAATCTTTACATTTCAACATAGACTTATGAAGAAGCTTTTGGGTATTTAGGGAGGTGGTCGTAGCATGCAGCATATGCATTTAATGGTATGAATACTGGGTCACATAGGGAAAATGTCACTAACGATTCAATTTCACTAGGAAGCCTCTGAAAGAAAATAACTTTTGTGTTTTTAAATGGCAGAAAGACCTCAAGGAAATTTCAGAACTTGAAAAATTGCTTTTAAAATGTTAATTTAGAATAGTAACTGTCTGTAGGAGTAATGATGTGATGGCAATTCAAGGCTGCTGTAGGAAAATAATGTCCAGATAACTTATTTCTTTGTTATGAATTAATGTTATAGTATGCTACTTGGCTTCTAAAGATCTTTATTTGGCTGATTTGCTATAATTGAGGAAAAGGGACAGTTTTTTAGTTCCAAAAGTCCTTTTCCACTATCTGGGCACCTAGAAGTTTGTTAGTCTTTCTCATTTGTATTAGCTTATTAAACCGTCAATAAAAAAGATTGCCTACCTTTTGAGACTGCTTCTCGCTTAGAGCCACAGGCTGTTGCATTTGTGGCAGCGCTGCTGGCTCATTGTCTATTGCAATGCCAAAGACCAAAGAAATTGCGCGGACTCAGACGTACCATACAGCATACTAGGTAACACATTTGCAAAAGCAAAATTAATTGATAACTGGACATCAGTTCTTTTAAAGTGACTATTCTGAGTAAGATTTTTGTAAAGAAAGTGTTTGGGCAAATGTGCACATCTCCTGTAAGCAATCTTTGTTCTTTGGAGAATATGACTTCCCTGCAGAGGGTTTTTGGTTGTAGCTGGGAACTGGCATCTGTATCTGAAATGCTGTGCTGTACAGTGATAGGAACAGTAAATCTATGGCCAAAAGCTAAGTGTGTTGTAAATATCTAGAAAATGTTGCCAAATATTTACAATAGTTTATTACCTAGTAAAAACAAGTGTCAGTTATACTTTTTTTTTTTGGGGGGGGGGGGATAAAGTAGGTTTAATATGTATTTTTTGTGTGAAGATCTGCTACGCTTTTACAGAAATAGTTACATTGAAGTTTTGCATTTAGCTTGCTTTATATAGTACGCTATATTTTATAGATCTAAAATTCACATTACTGCGTAGCAATGTTTTTTTCAGCATTTTGTCACATTAGTTCATTATAATGTCTGACTGTTGATACAGTCAATGCAGCACAAAATTATGTTTAAAGTATCAGCTTATCATTTTAAGTGGTTTTATTTTGGAAAGAACATTTTGTAGAGGGTTTTGGTATCTAATACCTTTAATATGATGAAAATTATTTCATAAACAAAGGTATGTCTTTTGGAACAACTACTTTACACTGGCAAGAAGAATCCTGGAAATATAACTGAGATGAAGCTGAGTGACTATTAAGTGTACGTAGCCTTTTCCAGCAGGATGCTGTTTTGTAACAAACCATAAGTTGTCTATATTACAGCATGGAAAATACTTACCACCGTGGTTTTAAACTTTTTGCAGACTTTTGCTGCATCATTGGAAATAATATAAAATACACCATATTCTTATTATTTTTAATACTTTTTAAAATAATTATTTCATATTATGAGGGTTGTTTCACGTCAACACAATTGTAAGTACTCTTTTTGTGGAATAAAGGGAAGATACTACTTGTTAACATGGACATCTTTAACTTCTGCTTCTGGTAAAGATGATAATGTGGGGTCAGAACTTGGATGTGTTGAAAATGGATCTCACTGCATAAACACAGTTAAATGAGCAGCTCCCAGAAATAAATGAATTTGATTATTCCAACCTTCCTAGCTTTCCCAATTAATTGGTTGCCTTAATGAAGTTTTTGATTTCTTCAGGTGTTTTTTTTTTTCCCCAGTTACTTCAAAATATGTATTTGTGAATCCACAGAGAAAGTATGCATATGTTAAATTTGATCAGATACACAGTTTAATACTGGATTTGGTTCAACTGTAATTCAGTCTCTGTGAATGCCTCGGTTTGTAACTAGAAAATTCATGGAACTTCCGAGCAGTAAAACATTATTGTCTAAATAAGAAAGTAGATCTGTAACAATGTCTGTTTTCTAAACACGTAAAAATGCTGTGGGCAGTGGACTAGTAAATTCAAACCTCATGAAGATGAAGCTTTTCTGTAAAAAATGAGATTCTTTGCTATGAATTCAGCTTTAACTCAGTAGTTATGTCAGCAAGTTTGGGTGCAAGTCACTTCATACCAGTGAAGCGATTGGTCTGAATTCCGTGTCCCCCCTTCCCATTTGAAGAATTGAAATAGTGGAGATAAGATCATTTAGGTGTTGTCTTCTTCCCGCTGTTTACATGATTTTGGCCAAAATTCATTTAAGGTAGTGATGTGCATCCTGGCTTGAAATGACTAACAGTGGATTTTTAAAATATGTAGAACAGATACTTATAAAGGAAAACACAACTCAGTAGCTGAAAATGATAACCTTTCTATGTCTTTATTTCAGTAAAAACTGAGATTCATTCAACTTGAGATTCAATTAACCTGAAATTCAATTTACACAAATTCTGTTTTACTGTAATACATACCTGTCAGTAACGCTAAAACATACTTTTGTAGTTCTTGAGGAATTTGAGTCAAAGATAAGAATTTTGTATGGATATAGCTGAAACATAAAACCAAATTGGTAGATAGGAAAACATAAATCAGTGCAGTAACGGACTTTGTTGTCTCTATTCATGGAGCCTTTCCCTCCTGGATGCCTCTTCCTGCTTTATCCCACGTATTTACAGTTATTTCATTGTATAGTTTCTCCTGGAACAAAAAAAATAGTATATGTAAGGGCGTGATGAGGATCAACATTTCCAATCCATGATGAGTTTCAAATGAAGTATCAAAAGGCTTTTTTTGTGAAGCATAATTGTGTCAAAGCAACCAGATTTCTTTGCTCGAGCCTGTTCCAGAGATTCCTTGCCACTATTCCAAAAATGACTGAGGTACAGAGGGACAAGAATAGGAAAAGCAGAAATCAGTACAATAGCCAAGAAATGTTTAGGCTTTGCTAACACTTTGCATTGGGCAAGGGGGAAGTCGTCTCAGTGCTGTGATCTGCGGTGGAGTTTGCATGTTCCTTAATGTTTCTTAAAGAAATTGGTTTCTTTGCTGTTGGAATGGTGCTGGTGTTTGCAAGAGTGTCTACTGCTGCTCAGTGCTTTGTACCTGTATCTGCCCTGGAAGAAGGTTGCTTTGCATCACACTTGAGTGACATCCTTCTGGTGGGCCCAGCTCTACCGCGCAGTTGGACGTTCTAAGTCCACTGTCTAAGACAAAGATAAGTTGATAAAAGGAAATAACAGTAAGGAAATCAACCTCCCAGTGAGAATAGTGCCATAATAAATCCATTTCTGAACAGCTGTCCGTGCACGAGTTTTGTACTTATCTGGATCTTTGCAACTGCAAAACCCAGTGAGGAAAAACATGACTTACCTATGATATTTCATTTTGTTTTACAGGAAAAGGCTCAGTGCTTTCAGAAGTCTCTTGCTTCCCAAGCAGATAAAGCCACACAGACAGAACTCGTAGGCCATGATGTAAGTAGTTGTATTGAACAGTATTTTTTTATCATCTTTGTGGGTGTTCAGACTTCTGTCAGCCTGTTTGCCTGTACTGCTGTTGTGTCCCTACATTGATTTAGGGGGATTTACTGGAACACCATTCATCCTTTGCTCTTAAATGATTTTCAAATACCTTCTGAAACATGAGAAGATAATTACAACTATCTGCCCGCATGCTGATGCCCTATTAATTGTATGCTTTACAAAGAGCTGAGAATTAGCATAAGTAAATGTGGAGGATATGTATTAGTGGATTCTAATTTTTTTTCAGTATTCATCTACACACTTATTGACAATTTAATGAGGTTGTTATGTTTATAATCGCCATATGCTGTCCAAACAATATTTGAATTTTGGAAGATAATGGAATAAATACAAATTTCCCAAGTGATGTTAAAGTTCTATTTCCTAAAGAGCATCAGAATTTCTGCTAGAAGGTGAATTGTTAGTACCTATTCTTATGCAAGAACATAGTCAGGGAAGATTCCTTAACAGTAGAAATGTTTTTTTTCCTTGTTTTTAAATGGAAACATTCTTTCTGTGGGACATTGGTTGAATATGTGTAAGAGATTCACTTGTTTATATGAGCCTTCTTGAATAATCTTTGTTTAAGAATGCCACAATGTGGAACATTTAGCACAGTTCTGTTCTGTGATTTGAGCAAAATCTAACAATACTTCTTACCAAAGACTGTTCTGCAAAATAAGGGTGTGGTTCTGTTACCAAAATCAGCAGAAACAAACGTTCTGAGCCTTAATTTAAGTTTAGAAAGCAGGCACCTCTTTATTATGGTGCTGGACACACAGAGGATGACTCCACCTAGTGTGCGTACCAAGTTGCTCCACTATGAAAATTATATACAATCAAAATATACATATTCATCACATTTCCGAGAAATAATAAACATATTCATAAAATTCCCGAGACCTCATTAATATATGTAAATGTCTGAGATGCGTGCGCCTTCAGGTGCACTGGTGGTCATCCATAGTCTTCCTCACTGTGTCCGTTGGTTAAACCCGATCCTTGCACGTACTCAGCTTGGTCACAGAGCCTTGCCCCCCTCTTATCTTGGAACCTCCAGAAGATTTTCTTGGTTTACTAATCAGGCCAACAACTTATCATTCTCTTGACAGGTACTTCAAAGCTACGTTGTTCAACAGTTAGTTCAGATTATACTTTGTTACCAAATGCATTTTACGGGTTTGATTTTCATTGATTGGTCCCTTGATTATATATATATATATATATATTATCAATACCCATATCCAAATAATCAATGTTTATTTCTGTTAACATCTATTGATTTGGTTCTTGATATTTAAATCAAGATGGGAAGGGCAAGGGGGGTCTCTAAGCAGCATCACTGGTGCATAGCAGGTTTCTATAATTACTAGACTCAAACAAAACTTTTCTATTCTATTCTCCACTGTTTCATCGTGGTTCTACTTGTTCCTTGATACAGAACAATAATTACCTAGTGAGGGCTGTATGGTTAGAAGTTTCAGAACACAGTGCCCTAACATTCTGCTTCTACTATAACCAAAATCTGGTAATTTTACAACAGTTCAGCATTGATGTGTATCAACAAGCTGCTTCAAATTTGTAGAAAGAACACTGGAATTAAAGCATGTTTTGAAGCCTTCCTCTCAGTTTGCATTGTATCAGTGGAGCATTAAACTTTTGTCTTCTGAGTCTTCAGATAGTCTTCTGAAAATAGCAACATAAAAATTTTACATTTTAATCTGAAAAATTCTTGAAGCAAACTACCTTTTGGTGTTTTCTCAGACTGTGTTTTAAGCTGATTCAAGCCAGGGGTACTAACTGGGTTTTTTTTAAAAGTAAAATGCTTTGGAAAAAAATGTAGTTATAATTATTATTTTTATATGTATTACTCAACACTTGTGGGTTGTTGTGTTTGTTGGTTTGTTTATTTTTTTGAGTATTTTTTTGTTTAGGGCAAATAAGTCAGTATTTTACTCAATGTACCTATCTGCACCAGTCTCTTGTTCGTGGTTTGCCAGATACGAAACTTTATGTTTTACTGTGTCTGTGAAATAATGTCTGTTGGGATTTACTGAAATTGTGAGGTGTATGTATTAATGGTGAAAATTCCACAATATTCAGAAATACTTGAAAACATTTTTGGATGTTACAATGCTATATCCCTTTCTTCTGGGACTAATTATCTTTAACAGCTACTTTATTACATCTTAGAAGTTAAATAAAAGCCTTCCACTAAAAATAAGAATAAGCAATTTTTAGGTTTGGTTTGTGGTTTGTTTTGTTGTTGTTGTTTGTTGTTTGTTTGTGGTTTTTTTTTTTTTTAAAGATGTGATTTATGCATTTGGTTGTTCTCTCCAAAATCAAATATGTGGTATGCTATACTGTATGGATTTACTTTTATTTTTCCTTTTTCCAGTCTGTGTTCCGTTGGAGTTTGAGGGGGGAAGTCTTCTGTCAGTAAAGTAGATGATTGCCAGTTTTGCAATAAAATTAGACCCTCCTCCCCCAAACAGATAGAGTTTTCTGGATGAGAACTGAGTATTAAAGATAACAATAACCATAATTTTTTAAAAATATTATTTTCCTTAGTAGCATTCTCTCCAAAATTAGTGGAAAACATTTTTCAACCTTCCCAGGTAAAATGCGTCTAGCATGTCATGGTTGCCATGATATGTTTTCTTATATAGGGTGGTGCAATGCAAGAACAAAAGGAAATGTGGAATGGTTTTGTATGGAACAACACATCCCCCTGTATTTATCTTGTACAGAGTACTTGTAAAAATTGCTTTACAAGGAGGTGATTACAGAGAAAGTTGAACTTATCTACTGGAATAAGACATGCTTACTATGATCACCATGAAGGGAATCCAGTAAAGACGACTGTGCAAATAAATAGTTTTAACACTTTTCGTAGTATTGTTAAAAATTTTTGATCACTTATTTATTAGCTTGTGTAGCTTTTCTTCAAAGGATACCTATTACAGGTAATGATAGATTCAGCTGTGTTTCTGTTGAAACCAAGTGCCAATGACATTTGTATTCTTTGCTTTTATATGAGATTTGAAAGATCAAGTTGTAACCCTGACAAGTAGTATCTGTGCATCATTTTATTCAGGCTGTGTGCAAGTGTGTATAACTACAAGAATATTGTGCTAATGTGAAATTAGATTAAATAGAAAAACACAAAACAGATCAGAGAATGCAAAATATACTTTTCACCCCATTAGTCGCACATTCTGAGAATAGCATACATTGAATACTTAATATATATAGTTTAACAGGTAAGAAGAAAATTTAAGTTCATTCTGTTATCACTACAGATTTGCAGCTGCAATTCCATTTAAAAAGAAAAGTCACCTGTTTTATTTCTCCTTAATGCAACTTTAGAAGCTAATGATAGTTGGATAAAAATGTTGTCAGGAATATGTACAAAATTGATGTACACTTCAAAATGTAGTATTTAAGTCATTAAGTTAATTCTGTGAATGGTTTGTTTTATATTCTTTCATATTCTTTTGTTTCACTGTGTAAATTTAATAGTTGCTTATTTTGCAGTGCAAAAAAAAAAAGAGACAGGTTAACCCCCCAAAAGAAAGCAATGCCCTGTTTTGTTTGACTTCTGGACAATGCTTCTAGTAGTTGAGAGACTTTACTTTAGCCTTGGAGTTCATTTAGTTGCGTCGTTAAAAGTAAATGGAAGTTCTGACTTTGACTTAGACGAGGAATGAATCCTTTCGTCCATAGGGTGTACAGTAATGAAAAAAAGGCTAGAGGCTAGTCTATATTTAGGAAAGAATGGGTGAAGAAGGGAGAAATGCAATGTTTCAAGGGGAAAAAATGTTCTTGACTCTGTGGAGCTGCTCTGAAAAAGTTTAAATAGTGTTAACTGAGTGTTTTGGGTAAGTATTTGAGAGGTTGCCAGAATAGAAGTGAATATAGTGTATTTTATGTTAGTGGATATAATTACAGTCGGATTCTGGCTGTCAAGATGATCACCAAAGTTTGGATCATGCAATCTCCTGCAATACCTGTAAACTGTTGGATAATACTTCTGATAGATTTCTCTGTTTGCTCCCATGCAGCGCACTGAGATTCTTTAAAAACTGCTTTAGAGTACTGTATTAGTAAGCAAGTGAAAGCTAAAGTCTGTAGAAGTAAAGATAATATTTCTCATTACGAACTGTTTGAACTGGAAAGCACAGTGCTTAATCTCTTTTCTGTATTAAAACCATCTAATACAAAACTTAATTATGGAATTAAAACATAAAGTTTAAAATAAGTTTTGATAAGGAGTAAAAAGGTCTTCCATGATGAGGAATGGTACAGTTTCCTTAAGTGATTAACATGACCACTTTGCTACTTGACTAAATTGAAAGTAAAATATGAACACAGCTGCCGTGTGTATTCAAGGGAAGACATTAGAAAGTAATTCAGGTTTCTTAGAAGGCAAATTACTTTGTACTGCAGGATGTCAAGGGATCTCCACCTTATGATAGTCCTAAATTTATTCTGTTTTCCAATATGTGTACAGAGAATCTTTTTAGAACATGTTGGGAGTCTTGGAGAAAGAGCCATGTGCACAACAGATTGATGTGGGAGAATGCTAAATATTAAATGATTAATGCATCTTAAAAAATCAATCCCAATTTAACCTTCTTCACCTTCCTTTGTCTGCAAAGCCTTATTTTATTGAGACATCAAAGAAAAATGTCTTCAATGTTGATCAGGTATCTAAAACGGACCAGAAGATGGATAGATACAGTCAACTTGCATTGTGTCTGATTACAAGATCACGTTAAGTGATAAAACCATAGTCATGGCCACTAGCTAAATAAGTAGAGTTCTCTGTTTCTGTCACCGAAAGATGTCCAACTCAGCACTGCTTTGTCAATCTTTATTAGTCTTTGGATGAAAAGAATTTGTAGTTAATTTTATTGTATGCAGAGTAGAAATTCCTAATAGTTGACATGATTTCTACAATGTCTTCTTTGTATTTGCCTTGTGCTGATGATACAGGTTTCACATCTGAGAACTGCCGTTCTGCTTGTTCTTTTTCTTTCATACAGAGAGTAAAGCTGATGTAAACAGGTTTGGGACTTACCCTTAAATCATTTCCCATTTAATGAGAATCCTTTCCGGTTTAGTGGTCCTTACATTTTGTATTATGCTTCTAGAGTCTCAGACAACAAACTTGTGTGGTCTTGCTCCCAATCTGCTTACTGTTTGATTTGCATAGCTACAGACAGAAATTATTTTTCCTCGGTGATCCACCAGCATTGCGTTTACAACAGTGCTGGATGAGCAGGCACTGACTCTAAACACCTGTACTAACCTTTAATATTAAAATTAATAGATATCCATAGTAATACATTTTCAAGGTATTTGTTTTGTAGCTTGCTGTGCGTTGCCTTGGACAGCAAGCCTCTGTTTCCCTCTCAAAGCCTGGGCACTGCTTTCTGCAGAGCATCTGTGTGTCACTAGGAGGGAGTGGAAGACATTGGAGGTAGATGCTCTAACTGTTCCCCTCCACCTCCCCGCTATGCTCCTCATCCTCCCTGGCAGCCAGCCAGCATGGTGTATGGATGCTGTGAGGAACCTGTTGTAGTGTCCTCTACTCTAGTAAGGCAAGGGAACAGAATACTAAAGTACTTGAACTTCTTGAACTTTCCAGTTTAATCTAAATATATTTCTGCCCACAGTATTGCATAGTTTGTTACAGTGTGAAATGAGTTGCATTTTGCTTCCTAAAATAGAAAATACATCCTGCTTCTGCCTCTCCCGCCCCCTCCCCTTTGGAGACTGATGCCCACCTGCTATAGTATGTTACTACTAGATTATTTTTCTCCATTTATTTCTTATTTTCTCTCTGAGTTTGTTTTCTAACGTATACAGTGATATAATGCAAACTCATGTGTAATATACCTTTTTCTAATGCGAAATTATTTTTTGAAAAATAAGTACCTTTAGAAATCAAATCAACTATTAACCATTTCAGTCTTTGTTTTGCTTGTACTTCTGTGTGCCTATTCATATCTGGATATCCAAGTTATTCTTGGCATGCTAATTCCTTTCCCACAACTTCCACTAGCAATCATTTTATCTTCTTCTCATGCCCATTTTCCTTTTTTTAGTATACAATTTCAAAATACCATTTCAAAATCTGCATGAGGTTGGTGATGTCCTACCTGTCCAAATTGTGTCAAACTTTTCATCCATTAATAGTGAAATATTATGCTGAAACTTTTTTGGTTTTAATGATTGCCTCCCACCAACCCTTACCCAAGCACATTGCCTCACCATCAAACCCCAGGGTACGTGCTGTTTGAGTTCCATTTAGCCACGAAGTCAGGAACATGAATGAGTTGTTACACCTAGGACTGCTCACTACAAGGATAAACAGTTCGAGTTACTAGTGCTGAACTTGCCAGAGGACGCTTGCTTCTGCTGAGGGTTTGGTGTCTGTGGTGCTCTATAAAAAGTGATACAGGTTTTCACATAAACGAAATTCAAAAGTAGCTGGGTTCTGGGACAGAAGCTGACACTTGCCAGATGGAAAAGACAGGCTGCCACTAATCACTTTAATCCTGTAGCTGATTATCAGCAGGTATTATGCATGTAATTTTGCCATCTCTAGGAATAAAGAACAGAAAAATTTCCATTCTCTAGTGGTGCTCAATTAGTATGAATGATCTTCAGTTTTGATTTGTGGAATGCAAGTTGGCTTCTGGCTGCTTGTATAAATAAACTGTGTGCTGTTTAAATATTTGCAGTAATATGTGGCTTGATGATATAATAGCTGAGTTTCCTCATAGACCAGAACTTAATATAACACTGTAGTCTCTGTATCTTTAAAAATATAGTTTTCCCGTAATATACTCTGCAATAACAGTGCAATGTTTTTCTTGCCAGTTGTTTTCCATCTTTCTATTTATTCTAGATTTCTCTGTCATAAACATCTTCTGTCTTTTCTTCTGTCTGTGTATCTGCAGTTAGGCTGTTGCCATCTTGCTTTTAAAGTGCAATAAAGTATGAGATACTTAGAAATGTTAACCAGACTTACTGTCACTAATTTTTACTTGGATGTCTTGGGGTGAGGGAGAGAAGAAGGGGAAGAAGGAAAGGAGGGTGTTTAGTTATTGCTACCTATTCAACCGAGAAATTCTTTTTTTGAAGATAATGCTTTTCCCACTTCTGCTTTGGCTCCATCACTGTCTTCTTGTTAGAGTTCTCCAGAAGTTTACTTTTTCACTTAAGCATATCCATCTAGACATTTTGTCTCATTTCTTATTTTTACTTTAATTTCTGTGTAGGACTTGTAAGTATGACTTACCAAAATATTATTGCAGTAGTATATGTTCAGCATGTTATACCTACATTGTTTCTAGCATAAAGATACTAGTGGGCAGTTCATGACATCTCTAAGTATTAATTAAAGGAGCAGTTATCCCTAGAATTAATAACATGTTTTTACTACATCCACTCTGACCTGTTGTGCTAAGGATAGAAGGAAGTAGGACACTGGCAGACAAGACCTTTCAATAGCTTTTATTTGGTTGAAATTAAAATGCCATCCCTTTCCCAGTAGATTATACCTTGCTGACTCTGTTCATGTATTATGCTGAATACTAGCAGTGTCCTATTTGTAAGGCCAGTGAATGGTTTGGGAATATCATAGCAGCACTGAAATCTTTTGAATTTTGTTCAAAAGAATGAGATGAGAATTCAGTAAAGTGTATTCATTAACAATCAGAAATTTGCAAACATAGCAATGTTTCACCATAGGCTTTAAATATATTTTCTTAAAAATGATAAAAACTTGGATTCACCCTGAAGAAAAGATCAACAAGCAAAATACAGAAATGAGGCATGGATAACCACTGTATTATGAAGCAACGTGTATGGGTTTTGTCATATTAGTACGTTTAGAATGAGTATTTTTTAATGCAGAACGATCTACTTACACAGTTTTATCATAATGTGGAAATGTTTTCATGTGGTGTGCATGCTGCATGTAGATTCCCTCTATTAGCATAAACTAGCTCATTCTTGGTAACCTTTTTCCTGTACAAACATGGCATCTGTTGTACATAACTGTTTTCTAACTAGAACTGTGTCATGCACAAGCTGACAAGTCATATTTCTGGTTTTGTATGCATAGTCGCTTCATTCCTTATTAGGTTGATCGTTGGTGTGCAAGTTTTATTATTACATGCTGCCTGCATGACTGCATACAGCATAAATGATCATTTTTCATTTAACTTTGTGTTGCCATCAAACCATGCATCTTTAAGATTTCATTTCATTTCTTTTTTCTTTTCTTTTCTTTTTTTCTTTTTTTTTTAAGGCCCTGTGGAATTCTCCATGTTCTGAAGGCTTAGTTTACAAACCTATCAGCATCTCATTGGTTCCATCATTATTAAATTAAAAAAACAACATCTGGACACTCTGCACTTATGGATTTAATTAAATACTGCTGTATATGAAAAGAGCTGCAAGTTACCATTACTGGCAAAATTCTACTACTTAAAGTTATATTTGTATTATCAAACATCACTTTTCTGGCAGTGATATCTTCATTATTAAATAGATCTATGAATAAATTATTAGTAAGCTATCACAAAGTTACTATCTGAAATAAACGTTAATTATTCTTACCATTTTGTGCATTTAATCATCCATTGGCAACTCACTACGGGTAAGAAAATCCTCCAGTGATGCTTGTTTCTGGGGTTGAGAAAATACATCTTCAAGATCTGGAAACCTAAGGATGCTATTACTTTTAAAACCTGTATTTTCTGTCTTCCAGTAATAATATTTTTGCACCAATTGTGAGTACAGGTTCAGCACCTGTCAATATGTGGTCTGTTTGATGAATGTTCATAACGATGTATGTAATTCTTATGTGTGGTTCAAGAGATGTTTCTGCAAAGGATTTGGTAAGCTTTTACGAGATCAGAATTTACCCAGCTTTATCCCAGGAAATAAGAGAGCTGATCCTAAAAACATACAGTCTGATTTATTTTTTTTTAATCCACTAGAATCATAGCTTTACTCTACCTTTTTATCTTACTTTCTGAATATTTCATCTTCTAAGACATTGCTAAGACAGTACCAATGCGAGCAAAGTAAATATCGTGTTTGCTGGATGTGACTGTGGTGCTTGAGTGGATAGCTGCTGTTATCCAAAGGAGGGGAGGCGGGGGGGAGATAATTCCTGGGTTATGGCTTTATTAAGCAAGAAATCAGAAGCAAACTGGAGAGTTCACTACAAACCCTGTCACCATTATCACTTGCTTCAGTGTTCCCTTACCCGGGATTGACTTCGTTCACCGGAGGATGTGCTCTACACCCACCCAGGTAAGATAAGAAGGTGCTTGTGCCAGCAGTATTCTTAAACCTTTCCTGCTAATACCTTTACTTAGTGACAAGAGATGATACTTGAATCTTGTTACTAAGCCATTTCAATCAGGCCTCACAGTATATAATAAGAACAGTTATCCAACTGGAGCAACTGTTTAGCACCTGTGGCTGTAATTTCAGAGGGCATACTGTTCTCATTTAAAAATAACATTTCACCAGTTATTCTTAAATGCACCTGAACTGAAAATAAAAGCAATCAACTAAATATTCATGCAAGTCTTTAAAGTGAATGAACCTTCTTCACAGGTGGTGTCGCGTTATGTTGGCTGATTCTGTACCACTTATCATGGTGTTATTGTTGATCGGTCTCATATCAACTTTTCTTTTTTTGTTCATAACAGCCATCTTCAGCATCCGCTCTTGCCCTTTCAGTCAGGCTTCCTGAAATTTCTTTTTGTGTATAATTGCATAGTTCTTACTGTATTTGTTGGAAGTATCTTGAAAAAACAATGAAGTAGCAGATACCTAATTTAATGAAACGACAGAAATGAGCATGTGCTTATTATCCTTCTGAACTTCAACTTCCTTGTTGAACTTCATCTGCTGCCTTTCTTCCTTCTCTTCCGTGGTACTAGAAAATCCTTTTTGTAATTGTTGATGAGCATAGAAACCTCTACCTCTTACTGTCTGTCATGCTTTCTTTTTTCATCACCATCTTTATTATGGTAATATTTTCAGTCCTTGTAGGATACTATTATCTGGAAGTGGATAGAGAGAACATTTTTCATTGTGATGCTTTGCCACAGAGATCTGTATTTTGCTTAAAGAAATGCATATTGGGAATGGAGATGGTTATGAAAAAACTGTAGAAGTCTGTGAAAGAAGAAGAGTGGAAGAGAAAAGTTTTCAGGATTCCGATGAGAAGAAAACTAGTTTCATTTCCTAAATGAACAAGCTTTTTTACCTGTTCCTCCTAAGTCTGTGAAAGAATACATAAAATACTCGAACAGCTAGTGTGTTTCTAAACTTGTCACTCGATAGAGGTGTTGCTAGCAGCTGTCATGTCAGCGCAAAACTGAACACAACACTTTGGGATAAAGAGCGTAAGAGTTGGGATTTTAACTTCCTCAGGAAACTACCCATCATTTCCAATACCTTTTTTGCATTTTCTTTGTTTAATTTCATTTTTCTATAACTTTAAAAAACATTATGAACCAATAAGAAATTACTCAAGTTTGGGTTTTGGCTCACATAGCCATTTAAATGGTCTGCAAAAAAAGTCATGATTGACAAGTACTATTCAGATTTCAAGGGGACACAATCAGAGTGGGCAAAACGTGCACTTTATATGCATAGACAAGAATTTAGTTTTAGTCAAATTAAAGTCTTGACAGTCTGATTAAAGTTGTTTTGTTTTGTTTTTTTTATTATTCCAGTTAGAGGTATACTAGCACATCTAGTTCAAACATTCAGAAATGAAACATACATAAAGTTCCTAGTACCTACCCCTTTCTTTGCTGTATCACTCACTCTTGCACAGCCTCTCTTGATCTGAAGGTCAATGGCTTCAGGTCAGTCGTGGGAGTGGTAGCACTGCTGTAAATCTGGTATCACAACTCCTTGGCAGGAGTCTGATGTTAATGTTGATGATTTCTTTCTCCTCATTCTGAAATCCATTTGGGATCTCTCTGATACATTTGTTATCGTGTTGTACACCTTGCTGTTCATCGTTGATTTCAAGTTCACATGACACCTCTATTGTACAGCTGGTTTTACCACAATCCAAAGGTTTCTTTCCTTTGGTGAGTAACTGGCCATTGCTGAGTTCATAGTCCTGGGGCTTCTGGTGTCATCCAGTGCCTGTGATTATTTGGGTTGCTCATCATTGGAGGATCATTCTTCACAGAGTAAGTGCTTTTTACTGATACCTCTTAAGATATGAACATATAGCTGACAAAGCCACCCCTGTACCCTCCCTGCTACCAAAACCTTGCTGTGTAAGCCCAATGCAAGGTGTTACACCACACAACTGTGAAAAGCTGAACAGCTAGTGTGAAAAGGTGATAGTAACCTGGTCATTAGATAACTGCTCTTAAGAGCTAAAGTAAATACCCAGGCAGGCCAGACAAAAACAAATCTTGATGCCAATGTTGTTAGCTTGATCCAAAGCCTGTTTCATATTACAAGCAACGGCAGCACCATGTTTACTGGGATACAATGGTAAAACAGTATTGGCAAAATACTTTGCTCTCGTTCTGAGCATTGACATTTAACAAGTGCAGAGGTTTGTTATTTTAACTAGCACACCTTGTTCTTTCTCCATTTGATGCTTTGCAAGTTGTACCAGGTAACCTGAGTTTGCTTTCTGCGCTTTTTTCCGGGGACTTCCAAATGTGTGAGTGCAATGCTGCTTGATACAACATAAGAGGGGGGAAAAGTAGAAATTGAGTCACTAGATTTAAAATCAACACAGGTGCAAAAATATTACAGCTAGAGCAAATATTCTGTGGTAAGCGTTGAGAGGTTAAGAAGGGTGATTAGAGTTATAAGCAGTCAGAGGCACAGACAAGTCTCCAAAAGCCTGGGGTGGGATAGAAACAGAAAGTTTACATCCTACTTGAATTGAAGGGAGAATTTTTTAATTTATCAGTGGGTTTTTTTTAACCGTAATCTTCTGAAGTCATTTCCATATGGAAACATGCAGAACAGTGTGAATGTTGGCATATAAATTATCCTACTGTTCCTCATTTGGAGCCAGTAAAGAATTTTTGTAGCTTTACAATGTTTACAACAGGTCTCTCAAATAGTTTGAAACATAATTGAAGCTGTTTGCGGGCATAGATACTATATGCATGGTGAAAGGGTTGGAAATTTCATTGTTCTTAAATAGTGAGGAGGTCCGTGGCTTATCTTCTGGAGCTGAATTTACCCAGTGTTAACCAGTGGTTTTCAGGTCACTATTTGGTCATTCAGATTATATTTTAGACTGTTCAGTATGCTTTAGGCATTTACATAAGTGTTAAAACTGAAAGAACTTAGGAAGAAAAAGTTAGGGTATAATATATGACCTATGTTATACCAATAATAGAAACAGAAAATGCCATGTCTATCCCTGACCTATTACTAGTACTTTCTCAGTAGAAGTGCAATGAGAACTATATCCAGGCTGTGTACTCTGCGTTCATTTCAATACAGTGCTTTTTTAGTATTCATTTATTCATCTTTAGTAATGGAAGTTTCTACTTCTTAAGAGTCAACAGAATATTAACATTAATGATAAAACAGCAAGAAGGAGCATGAAGAGAAAGGATTATAAATGAGATTTGGGGAATAGTAATACTTTTTTTTTTTGTAGTGTACAAAAAAGCATTAAATTGAAAACAGAATCTACTGGATACCAGCAATAAAAGGAAAAAATGTTCTGTTTGGTTACTAGCAAATGCACTGAAAAAAAACTTGCGAAGATATATTTTTGTGTGTGCATGTATTAAATCATGCTGAAGCTGAAGGCACATGAATTAGATACTGTATTACAACTTTATATTCAGTAGCAGTTTCATTACTTTCAGGGATGTTTGTATTCGTCTAAAAACATCCAGGAAAAAAAAAACCTTGGTAGTGCTGTTAATGTTAAATATCATCATGAAATTAAGTAATAGCTTTGTATTTGATAATAAAACAGGGGAGCTTGATCTATATTGTGTGATGATGCATAGATACTATCAAATATTTGGGCAGAAATGCCAACACCTTTGCTGACATGTTTTAAGTGAAGAATGAGGAAAGCACAACTGTGTGAGAGGAGTAGATGATAGCAGCAGTGGGATCTTCGTACCTGAAATATATGAAACAGTTTTAGGTGCACACGCCAGACACATGAGCTTCCCAATGTGCAAGTATTAAAAAGTGTCCATATGCATTTATAATTGGGCATCTGTGTGGATCTAGATTTAGTTTTCCAATCTGTTAAATGATTGAAGAGGAAACGTTAATGCAGATACAAATCTACTACAGGAGTCCTGTCAGGTTATGAATAAATTCTTCAAGAGAACCCCTAAGAAATTACCAAATTTCAGGTATTACAGAAACGAAAACAACATGAAGACAAGTTTTGCTGGTTAGAGTGGAAGTTTGTGAAAGGACCAAGTCAGTGTTCATATCTGGCTCCAGTGGAGTCATCTCTTAAGATTCAGTATGTTTTTCAAGCATCCAGGTACTCTGAAAAAACTCAAGTAGTTGCAAAACATGAAGAAAAATCCTGAGACTAATGATAAACAGTTGTCTCTTCAGACATTGTCATGCATCTACTCATACTCCCAGTGTCACAAGATTTTTGAAGGCTTGTGGAACTGTTCCCCGATGCTAGGAGGTGCTTAGTAGAGAAACAGTAGCTAACAGGTTAGTTGTCTAACAAAGACCGTTTCATGTATGTGTATAGAAAAATAAATCCAGGAATGTTTAATCATTGTGGTAACTGGACAGAAGTGAGCACATTGTTTCTCTAAATTGCAAAACTAAATATAAGATGAGCTGAAGCCACAGATAATGTTATTCACGGGACTCTGGACATGATGAGGGCATCCCTGCGAACTCGAGGCAGGGCTATGAGGTCAAGTGTCATTTGTTCTTTCCTGTTTTTTAATTGGGTTCTGGAACTGAGGGGCTGACTGTGCCCCAGGAAGTGCTCCAGTGTAGGCTCTCCATGGGCCGCAGTCCCTTCAGGGCATATCCACCTGCTCCGGCACAATGCTTTCCACAGGCTGCAGAGTGGATATCTGTGCTGGTGCCTGGAGCACCTCCTCTCCCTTCTTCTTCACTGACCTTGGTGTTTGCAGGGCTTTTTCTTACTCTTTATTCCTTTACTTCTATGCTTTCTGGTATTTTGCCCTTTCTTAAATATGTTTCCACAGAGGTGCCACCAGCTTTACTGATGGCTGTGTCATTGTGGAGCTGCGCAGAGGCGTCTGTGTCCAGCACAGGGCAGCCCCTGATCTCTTGTCACAGAGGCCACCCTGCAGCCCTCCTGCTGCCAGCACTTTGCCACATAAACCTGTTGCAAAAGCAAACAAAAGCAAAGCATAACCCCACAGTTGACCTGAATGGGATGAGTATTAATAATCTCATAATTGTTTTTCATGGTAGGAAAATGCTTCCCTGGACTTACAGATCTGTTAATATGTGAGGGATGAGTATTATAAAATGGTTGATCAGATGTGTGAATTTAGGTATTGAGCAAATTCAGAAACTAATGAAATTAGCGTAACTTCTGTTCCAAAATACCTGGGTACACTGAGGCTACTGGTGTTGGTCATGACTGCTCTGAATCCATCCTTGGAGTGAGAGACACCATGTTGGCAGAACTTCCATTTGGTGCCTAAGCTGAAGAGACCTTTTTTGGCTACAAGAGCTGGGCATTGTGTCAAGTGTGTCAGATAGATGGTCCAAGCCTCAGAAAGAAAAGTTTTACAAATAACATTGCTACTATTTAATTACGTTCTCAGAACAATTAGCCATCATGAATTACACAAAAAATGGAGTTTTGCTTGCAGGCTGACCTGAAAAATCAATAAATTGATTGGGATACTGTGCTAAATTGCATTAACATTGGAATTCTTTTTAGGTAGCATGAAGTTGAGAACAAGTGTTTGTATTAAAGGTCATTCGAGTGTAGCTGGTACTGCGTTCAATTTATTTGGGAGAAGATGATCTTCGATGTCAGTGGAAAGGCCTAATTTTAAAAAATATGGATTATTCAAAATAATCTAGCAATCAAATTTCATATAAATAAGGCCAAATTAAAGATAGCGTATTTTTAAGAGGACAGTTCTTTCCTTGGATTGGCAGTGGGTTAGTGTTGCATTTAGTATTACTATTCTGGAAAATCTTTAACCAAGTGATGTGCCACATCTTTGTTAACGTGATTCCTCATCACGTTTTCTGTTAAATCCATACAACACTTGAGAGTGTGCAAGCTTGATGTCAGCCAAATAGCAGTTGAACAGCAGGTAGAGTTTACCATTCAACATTGGGCTGCAAATACTGTGGTAGCCATTTCACAAGCATCTGTCAAACATTGGCAATTTAATCCGTGGGAATAAAATACTTGGTAAAATAATAATAATAGTTTCTTACAGAAATTTGAATAAAATTGGTGTACATACATTGCTTAAACCTGCTTTTGTATCGCTAGAGAAGTAAATTTTCAAACCGTCTTAAAACAGTACAGGTGTGAACTCAACAGTAACTTAAATAGCAAAACCTTGAAAAATGTCCTTGTTATGGAACTTCTAGATGTGATTTGAGTGATCTGGCTGATAAAATAATATGGGTAAATGGCGTGAAAGACAAAAGAAGAACAAAACTAGTGAGAACAAGAAGGAAAAGAAAACCTTTATGAACCTATCAGAGTGCACCAAGATCCATCCGGTATTTTCTTTACTTTTTAATATTTCCCTTTACAACAAATATCCAGGGAGAGCAATAGATCCATCTTCTGTAGGTCTTCATATCTCAATGCTCTTTCCTGATATTGGCCCATAATAGAAAAAAAGTTAAATTAAAAGCGAATGTAGAGTGATGTTACTGGTAAACTGCCAAGTTTACCAAAGGAGGTTAGGAATTTTCTTAGCCTGAAGACTGATAATTGTTGATAGACCTGTCTTTTATGAGTTTATTTCCCTTGTGATTCTGTATCCTGACAACATCCTTGAAGGAATATGTTTTATTTTGGGTTTAGTTTGATTATTATTCTTTCTGATATTACTTTAATTAATGTGTTTCTCATCATCTACAGTGGTGATAAAACTAGTATCCAATGTTCATGATTTTTATAGGTCTTCTTCAGTAGTTCCCTATCGTTATAGTTCTTTGTTGAACATATTTATGCTGAGAAACAGATTAGGCAGATATTATATACATAGGACATATATTGCCAAAAGAAGGCAGTAAATGCTTGAATTGAAGAGCTTTTTATACTCTCTTAAGCAGGAAGGGAAGAAATTAGTTGGCTGACTCCATTCCTAAGCCCCAGGTTTTTCTGTCTTCCTTTCTGAAATCTTTCGTTGCCATGTCTGCAAATTTTTCTTGCTGTTGGGAATATTTGCAAACTCTGTTAGTGGTGGGGCTTTTGTTCTGGCTCATTATTTTCCCCTGCTGTTGCTCCTTTGCTCATTTCCTTTTATCTTGCTGTATTGTTTTTATTCTCTCTCCACATTACAGTCCCATTTGGCTCATCTTCTCCTTTCTTTCTTTTCTATAAAACATCGTTTTTATCACCCATAAAGCGTGCTTCTAAAACTTCAACAATAACAGAAACCAGAAAGTCACAGTTTTTCTTTTAACTTCTATTTTTCCTCAGTCTTTTTCTTATTTTTAAGCAGAAGGAAAGAGAAAAAATACATCTAAGGCAAACTACTCATACAGAATAATTTTCAGGGACTAGGAAGTGATATTTTTCTTATAGTTCATAGCTAGCTGCTATGTTCAAAATCTATGAAATGAAAATAATGCCATTTTCAATTCTGTGGATGTTAATGTGAATTTATGTATCTTTTTAAATGTCTAGAAAATTATATTGTTTAGTCTGTATTGTATCAAGTAAGAAATTCCTGTAAAACTTGTTTACCCACCCTTTGGTTTTCTTGAACTATTTGTAACAGATTCTGGTTGGCAAATGTCAAGAGAGCCTTGTTGTATGCTGTCAACTTGGACTGCATAGAGAACAGCTATTTTCAGTTGACCATGAAGATGTACAATTTAATTAAAAGATTTTTAAATTCTTTTAGGTATCTACAGGAAACTTTTTAGACTGCCAGAAGGCTTACTTTGCATTAGTGCTTTGCAGTACCTTATATTCCGTACTGTAATGAGTTTTCAGTAGGTCATGCCACTGTTCTGGCTAAAGACAGAATGGTTTTTGTATGTTTATCATGTCACACGGTGGTAGAAGATCCGAGCACAGTAAATCAAAGGGTGCGGAGAGATCACTGACACGATATATTCCTCTTTCATACTGCTAGTCTGTGCACTTCAATACACTTCTTGTTGCACGCAAATACCCATGGAATTCTTAAAGCTGACTTTTAAAACTCTAGGTGAGTTACTGTTACAGTAAAGATGGAAGAATTTAGTATTTTGACAACATTGGACAGCTTTCCTTTGACTGAAGACACTCATTTCAGCTTTGTTTCTATCCTGCATTGCTCCAATTGTTGCTTCCCCTTGCCCTTTGCTTGTAAGTAATGAATGTAATCTGCTGGTTTACTTCTAATAATTTTAATTAATCTATGATTAGTACCAGTATTTCTGCATAAGCATAAAACACATGTTCGAAGACTTGAGGCCATGTGCTCATAAAACACTCAGCTTGTTCTTGAATTAAGTTGAGAGGATTATTGCAGAACCAAATAAAAATCTTATTATAAATACACCTGGGAAAGCATACCCATTGAAGATTTTGCAGGGCAAGATTTCACCTCCTTTTCACGGGAGGCTTTTTAAAGGCCAGGTTAAAGAAATCACCAAACTATCTTGTTGTCTAGAGAATTCTTGCCCAGGGGAAGCATGCTGCTGCTTTAGATTTTCTTAGCCATCGGACTAAGAGAAAACTTCTACATAAGTGGTTACAATGTACAGCTCATTTTATATAGCCAGGGGAAGCTCTGTTTTTATTCAAGATGAGGAAGTGTGGACAGCCTGAGTCGACTTCCATGTTCAGTTTGGGATACCAGAACGTTATATTGAACTATCCTGAGGCATTAGGGTGAGTCACTCAAAATCTCTTCTGCCCATTTTCTTAGTATTTGGGGGTCTTTTTGCACATAGTAAATTTTAGGTGTTTTCCTTTTTGCTAAACACATTGCCAAAATTCAATAAATACAGCAACAGTAATGTGACATGTTATCCTGTAACCAACAGTTGCATAAAGTTGCTCCACTATATGTATGTGTCAAAGATGATGTTTCAAATAACTAGTGGAGAAACCTCTCACGGTACATGACGGTTATTCACTCTTACACCTCTCCCAAGCCTGAAGTCTAGGTCAGTTCTCACAGGTTAACAAATACATTATTTCTGAAAAAAGGTCTGCTGCCTACAGAAAGCTATTTTCTTTTAGAAGGGCCAAGGATGGAGGCATTGGGGAGGGGAGCAGGGTTGAAGGCTGTACAATGTATTTAGTGAAAGGTTCATTTTTTCATGTTTTTATTCTGTCCTTCCTTGAAAAGTTCTCTGAAAACTTTCAGTGCTTTCACTTCCTATTCTTGTAGCCTTGATTCATTGGCCAATTTCAATTCACTAATTCCCTAGTCTCTGTTCCTTCTTGTATTTATTTCTTTTATTTTTCTTTAGTTCCCAGACTTTTTCTTTCTCAGCACTTTGGTTTCCATGCTACTTCCGTGCTTATTTGTGAAAGGTAGTCTTCCCCATCTGCAGTTTTCATTCTTGCTTGAAATTTTTCCTTGGAATGTATCTTTGTGGTTTTCTTTGTAGTCATACTGATAGTGCAGAACCAATAACTTGGAGTGCAAGTTGATATGGAGGTACTAGTGAAGTCAAGAGGGAAAACTTTTGGGTGTCAAATAGAATTTCCAATTGGAAAAAAGTTAATGCCTAATTTTGACTAATATGTTTTAGCTTATTTTAAGTCCTATATCAGTCACTGCAAAATGGGTTCTATGTCCATGTTAAGGAAATAAGTTAAGTCAAGGATTGTCTCAAAGTCCTTAGACATTTTATCTTTTTTTGTCTTGAAAGTGTATTCTCCAGGCTGTTTTTATTGTTGAGTTACTGCCTCAGCTGCAGATTTCCTGAATGCATATTGAATTAGTGTTACTGATGCAAGTAAGCTTTGACTTGTGCGTAGGTACTTCAGAAATAGTAATGATGCTAATTAAGTACCTTGACACTTTCTCCTACTATTTGCTATCATTTTTTGTCTACTTCATCTCTAGAAGCCAACATCTGACTTACATAGACAACGTCTGTGACAACAGTTTTGGCTATTTTTGGCAACTATAGGATCCATGTGACAGACTCGGGGCTTAAATTATAATCTTTACAATAGAGGGTTTTGGAGGCAATGTTTTAAATTAGTGTTGCGCTGGTCCTCACACGATAGGGAAAGTCTCTGCCAGTTGGCCCAGTTTTTGATAATTATATTGCCGTCATAGAATTGCAGCAACCCTAGAAATTGCAGCAATTCTTTGCTTAAATTATTTTCTATTATTTTGTGTAACTTCAGTCCCAATTTAAATAAGCAACAAAACTCACATATAAAGTTCCTTTTAAAAGAGTCCGTTGAAATTACTCTACAGAGCTCTCTAGGAATGTGACAAGTTTGGGGAGAGAAGGTATTTAATCCACAGGGCAGTTCAGATTCTCATCCTTTGGTGCAAACTATTTCCTGGCTTGATTAGGAAAAACACAAGGGAGCCAGAATCTGTCTCAAGTGTACTTTATTTAATCATCAATTAGTTAATTGTTATTTTTCCATGTAAATGTGGTACACAGGTACTATAAATATCATAATATATAAAAGCTACCTGCTGCTTTAAATTCAATGCAACCTTTCCAAAGTGATTGATCAAATGAGACGTGATTATAAGAAGCAACGCGCTGATGCTGGACAGCTATGCTGACACCCTCTTAATTTCAAAGGAAGCTAAACTTGCTGAGGGCAGGAATTGGCCAGTAGCAACTCTAGCTTTTGCAGGTTGACCGATAGCCATGCTTGAAACCTTTTCTTTTTGTAGTCTAAATTATTTATGATGCTTTTAGTTAGGCAAAGATTATACTACCTACACAAGGATTACAATTTCATCACTAGACGTAAATGGAAACAAAATCCAAATCACAGCATACAATGTCAAACAATACAAAATATCCAAAGTGCCTTTTTCCATCTGTTTTAATAACATTACCTTTTCAAAAGGGTTAAGGTACTTGCTGTAACAAACGTTAACTTCCGTATCTCAACATCTTACTGTAGTTCTTGTTTCAGGAAAACAGTTTAAGCAGTGTGATACTTTTCCACCAGTAGGCTCTAAGGTTGTGCTAAATGAATGTTTAAGGTCCTGGACCTTCTTTTAGCAAACCATAAGTCACCATCTTTAACAGTATCTTCAAAAATAATTAAACTGGCTTCTAAAACCAATCAGCCCTGACATTTGTTAGTGAACAGGGTCAGAGTAGTACACAGATCCTTGTCTTCACTCAAGATTTTGCGGACACATGGAACCTATGAGAAGACACCTAATATGCTAGATTTTGTAGCATCAGTCCAAATACAGAGAAGTATTTAAGTACCAGCTACAGTCAACGTCCTCAAAAAACCTAAATATAGTTTGTGGATTTGGATCAAGGTAACTATTGGAATTTTACGTATCTTTGTAATGTAAAAGACTCAGGCACGATTTTTTATGTAAATATGAGAAGGTAGTAGGCTTTGTAGAAGAAATAATAATTATGTTAAAGTTTTATGGGTTTTGTTTGTTTGTTGGTTGGTTGGGTTTCTGTTGTTTTGGGGTTTTTTGTAGAGCTCTTTTTCATTAGTGCATCTCCTTTTTTCCACCAGTGTATTCTCTGTTAGCATAATGGAGGTTTTCCAGTGTGAACCTTTTGTACGTGCAATGTGCTGAAAACTTTATCTTGTACTAATGAGTATTAATTGCTGTGTCACTTTGTATGAATGTGTGAAATTGTTATGTCCTAGAAGTAAGGACTTTTCACCATATCTGCATGGAAGAGGTTTCACCATTGCTAGAACAGAAATCTGCTTTGCCTTTAAAAGGTGCAGATAGGCTGCTGTGAAGCATGTCAGAGATGGGGTCTATCCATTTATTGTTTTTATAATGGGATCTGAAATTGAATATGTTGTTCATTTATTTGTGTGGCATAAATAGAATAGTATGACATCTTTGTACGGTTCATATGACCACATATATCAAGATTGAAGTAGAAGCTATTTACAAATTGTGAGAACTAGGGGGACAGCACCTGCTTGTTGTTTACTCGGTTTAGCTCTCCAAATTCACAAATTATTTAAAAGTTATGCCTTGCTCCCCTTCCATGGAGTTTAAAGGCTGCATTCGCTATCAGTCTCTACCAAAAAAATTGGGATGAGGCAGGCAGACAGTATTTATTTTTGTTATTACGTTTGTCCCTTGCACTGCGACTGGAAAGAGCAGGGAACTGCTCATTCAGAATTTAGACTATCTTTTTGTCTTTGCAAAATGAATCTGAATTTTTCTACCTGCAAAGTGCTTGATGAAAACATTAGAATTTTAAGTATAGTACAGTATACATATGTAAAGTACAATGTGATGCTGTTTTATCAGAAAGCAGTTTTCTGCCACTGTTTGGCTTTGTATGACCTTTGTAGTATTTTTAATTAGGTTGTGATCACATCCAGTTTTACAATGAAACTATGCCTTGTATAGAAGGCCACAGGGTGTGTATTCGCGTATTTGTCACTTCAGAGACAGAGAGAAGTAAATATTCTGTCACCTTTTCTCAGCTGTCTCCTGTTTTTGCATGCTTGACTCTGGTGTCCTGATCTCTGCAAATCAATTGCACTCCACCAGGGTGTTCTGGTCCATCGTAACCAACACGCGTGGCAGTGTCTTTTGCGTGGGCCTGATCTGTGCTTTTGTTATAATAGATATATAATATATATAATAATAGATAGATAATATTATATTATCTTTTACTATGAAAGTTTCTGGAATGATACTGAAGTATGTAGTTTCCTTTGTTTAAAAAAAATAACAAAAATGATGCTGACTTAATTTAGTCTATTACTTGAGCAAGTGTGATTCACAGTTAATCTCCCCTTGCATATGTTATTACAAACACTAATTAATCCTATTTGCAAAGACAAATTATGATTCATGCATATCCTTAAAATTTACGCCTAATTACACAGAATATAATCTCTAAATTTGTATAAATAGAAGTTATAATTTTGAACATTGTAGATAATAAGCAATTTTCTGAATTTACATTTGCATGTGCTAATTGAGGATTGCTCCATTGTGTTTACATTTGCAAACAGGTTTTGTTCTCATCACTCAACTTAGTGCTCTGTGAACAGAGGAAAATAACATGCCATTTTTGGCACAGGTCCAAAATATATGTCTTAAAGCTGACTTTGAATCTAGATTCATCTTTTGATGAATTAAACTAGCTAGTGGCACTTTATTTAACAGTCTCTATTAATTTAATTAAATTTACCTGTACATAAAAGGAAGGAAAATTCTGGATATTTTTTTTTTCACCTTTTACTGTTTTGATTAATAGTCCTTTTTATTCTTAGGAAGCATACTGGTTTGAGTGACACAGGATTAATTTCTCTTTCAGTAATTTTACTTTTCAGTAAGGTCTCTTCTAGTGCTTGGGAAAACTGCATTTTTATATTAGTCTAATATCTGAATATAAAATGAAAATAATTACTTCATAGCCAGCTATAGTATATGGGTTTCAAGGTCTCAGTGTTTTCAAGTTAGCCAGGTGCAAAGATGAGGAGGAGCAAGACCTGAACACTTGACCCAAGCTGGCCAACAGGTTTATCTCATACCATGAACATCACATTTAATATAAATAAGAAAGTTTGCTGAGAAGTTCTCTCTTCCTTGATGGCTGCTATCCTGAGAACTTCGTGCCCCAGTGCCGGACCCCCCCTTCCTCTGAACCCGTATGGCTCACAGTGTCCCACATTTGCTGCCCACTGCTGGGAGGGCACAGCTTCCTACTGAGAGAACTGGCTGAGTATAATCCTTTATATTTTAATATTGGCATCAGGAACAATATTAGTTCTTTAGTATTATTAATGTTAATTATCTAGTCTTATTCTATTAAATCTGTTTATATTTCAGCCCTTGGGTTTCCTTGTTTTTTTCCCAATTCCCCTTCCCAGGTGGGGAGGGGTCATCAGGTGAGAGAATAATTGGCTAAACAACAATAAATTGTTATGGGTTCCTCAAACCATAACAGGAAGCTAAACCCTTATGTTGTAATAAACTTGATCATGGTGTGGTGTACAAATAATGCATGGGTTGGTATGCAGTATAAGAAAATTCTTGTACTAACAGTATTAATAAGTATCTTAAGATTTGTATTGAATAGTTTTGGTTTGGTTTGGTTTTTGTTTTGTTTATTAGATATACCTGCTATTGTAATACAAAAACCCTAATTATGGTTGGGGAAGACTTGCAAATGCATTTGGTCTCAGACATTTAAAAAACTTTTATTATAGTTATTGTCTTTTCTACAGTAGTGGTATGAGTTTTTAATTTAATAAACAGAGGATTCCAGAGCCCACCCGATCTTGACATCATTACCAATGTTAGCATTAAGCTTCATAGTGGGACATAATGCAGGTCAGTGATGTAACCTACATTTTCCCTCAGGTCACGTAATTCTGTGATGTGGTGATGGGTAAATTGTTCATATTGAATATGTGGAAAGCTGCAGCACAGACTAATGAAGAGTTAAATTTACAAAAACTCACTAAAATAGCTCGGTAAGCCTAATTCAGAGGTTATGCAAATGAGCAAGTGGTAACCTTAGTTGTAGAGTTGTAGAGATGCGATGAGTATCCTACTATTGGTTTTCCTTGGACCTTTTTCCTGTATGTCATTTGGTCTATGAAGTTCAACTTTAGGAAAGATGCTGAAGGTTATAATGTGTTTTACACGTTCTCCTGAATCAAAAATGAACATCAGTTTTAATGAACAGGTTTGTCCTGGAGGTTTTTCATTAATATGGTAACTATTTACATGTGTGTGCTTTTGATTTGAGAATTGGTTGTGCTTATGTCCTCCTGCTGCTCCTTTCGGTGATGCTGAGCTGCTCACTCGTATTGTGGACCTACATCTTAACTCTGCAAAAAGTAGACAATTTTCTGCTGGCTGTCTCAGTTCAAGAGCTGTTTAATGCCAGGGCTGGCAGCTTAAAGGTCAGTATCATGAAACTGGGAACAGTAAATGATTACAGGGAAGCCTAACTCCTCTCTGAAGATGTGATTCACTCCAGCTAAGCCTGTCAGTGGCAGTTTGCCACAGAATTTGCCCCAGCTCTCACCAGACAACCTGGTGGGCCAGTTCAGGAAGGTATGCACTTCTCTGTCAGGTTAGTCACCACTGGTTGAGCTCCTGACATGGCTCCCTGGGGTGTTAGAGATGTGCCAGCGCTGGTAAGAAGGGAGCAGCAAGAGTCTGAGCAAGGCCATTGCCATAGGCTGCAGCTGGCTGGTGTATCACTGCAGGTCTCCGTGAAAGCAGGGGGTGCAGGGACAACGTAGTCCTCACCACATGTTTTTTCTGTTTTCCCAACAGTGGACAGTGATTTTCAGGTGTCTGGGTAGTTCACTGTCTCGGAGAGCTACCACACCAGTAACCTATGACTCAATCGCCACTGCTTGCATAAGAGTGGGTAGGGCTGCAGGATGAGACTGTGGAGCCCAAACTTTGACCCACTTCATGTGCTGTGGAGGAGTAATATCTTGCCAGTGTAAAGAGCTGAACTCAAGCTTAACCTCGTACTCTGTTGATCCCAACAGGTTTTTAAATGTGGGGTCAGAAGAGTCATAACCTCAGCTTGAGAATTCACACAGATAGGTGGAAACCAGTTTAAATTTCAAATGTCGTGCAGATAGCCTGAGTTCAGGCCACGGCAAGAGTATGTGCGTGCTCAGGTTTGTGCCTGGGGGGGTATATATTCTTGCCCACCTGTGTAATATTTTAAATCCTTGAATAATCAATCGCAGAGTTCCACATAGTGTAGTTAGTTGATAGACTTGTTTTTCTTAAATAAATGGAAGTGAAAGTACTAATTTTGTTAACTGTGTTTTCAAATGGGTCATTAAAAATAGTTCAGTTGCCATATGTACCATAGTGTCGAAACCCTGAAGCTATTGAAAGGGAAGCCTTAAAGATGTAGTTTTATGGAAAACTCAATGCTATTAGTGTAAGGCTGGCAAGAGATAAATATCTATTCATCAATATTTCATTTAGACAAATTTATCTTAATGTTTTCAGAAGCACCCATCCTTAAATTTATTTCCCAAACTCAACTGAAGTGTCTTTTGTGCTCTGTCTTTAGTCTAGCATCCTCCAACCCCCTGAGTATAAGAGTAAGATGATGTTTATATCGTATATTAGCTCCAAACGTTGATTTCTTTTTCTTAACAGCTATTCAGTCAACTGGTACTAGATCTTATGGGATGAACTGGATATTTATTTTTTTTTGTTTTGGGTAGAGAAAGGAAAGGAAGAGAAGCAGTAAGGTGTAATGGCACTTATGGCACTTCCAACAGCAAGACACTACTGAAGTGGTTTATGGTTTCCGTGTAGCACTGAACGTGGTGATCATGGGCCCACAGTGTGAGTCAGTTGACTTGGTGAGGGGGGTCTACCTGTACCAACTTGTCCTGCAGCATCCTGATCTCTAGAGCTGGCATAAAGGGATGGAGGGATAGGGATGCAGGAACCCACCGGCTTCTCTTTCAGCGCATCCTGCCCCTGCAGCAGGTACGTTGTGGCAAAACAAAAAAAGCTGTACCTCGAGTTGTGAGAGGGAAAACAAGGACTCGGACAAAGTTGACGTGCAGCTTCCCAGCACAGGTTGTGGAGTGTGGCTGTCAGTGGTAACACACACAGGTGCTCCATGGGCAGGGTCAAGAGCCAGTGCTACCAAGCAGTACAATGGGAAAGAAATTTTTCACTGGAGTCAGAAGATTTTTGTGCTGGATGGTCATAGGCAGAATACTCTCATGTGTGGCAATTCTTGAAGAAATATGCTGGTGTATTCAGAGTGCCTGGAGAACGTCTCATTCCCTTCCCCTCGAGAGGGAGTGCTGCAAGCATGGTCCTAGAGAGCCATGCTGCAAATGTTGAGTGCCACTGAGGGGTGCAATTGGTGACACGCTAGCAGTTGGCAGCCCACATTTCTGATAACGTAATCGATGCCGTAAAACCCTTAAGAATTATTCCCTTTCTGTTATGGGCAGCTGTTGAAGGTAAGGGACAGTGGCATGATAATTCTTTCTGAGAAATGCAAACATTAAAAGTTTTTCTCTGAAAAGTGTGGTGCTTAAAAAAACAATCCTTACACACCACCAGGCAAAAAAAAAAAAAAAAGAAAAAGGATGCATAGTATAGTTTGTGGTAAGGAAGAAACGAAGAATAAGTAAAGAAGATGAAGTATCAGAAGGAGGGAAAACTTTCACAGGGATACTGCAATTGAAGTTCAGTCTCATCAAGAGCATTTCCCTTCATCTCAAAACAATAAAGACGTCTGAGTTAGCATATACAAACAGAAGTAGTCCATGCCTGGGTTGTAGGTGCTATTACCAAAGCACGATAGATATGAAAACTTTCATTTTACTATTTGCACAGAATTACCGCTCAAATCAATAGATAGCTTTTGGAAAAATGCAGAAGTAGTTCTACATGTTAATTAGGTACTTGTTGAGGATAAAATGCTGTAATATATTTTACAACCCTGAAGGGAGCAATGAATTGATGATATCTTAATACCGGTATTTTTGCTTTTTCAGTGTCATTGCCATCTTATGCTGTATATATAGCTGTAATGTTACTCAGTGTTTTGAGAATTGTTCTGGAATTTCTGCTTTACCTTTCTCTACCCACTTTTTTTTCATCGCAGCATGATTTAGCAGTGAGGCTTCTGAATTCATTATCAGAAGACCTATTCTCTGACCTCGTGCTTCCACTGATGTTCTGTATAATCTCATCTAGGTCATTTTTTCTTTCTGTACCTTGGTTTCCTTATTTGCCGTTTATTGAAGTGCTTTGAATTTTCTGAATGTCAAGAATTATTCTTTATTAGGATCCTGGTTTTCTTTGTTAATATTTGCATAAAATATTTAAATTTGCAATGCTGCGTTATTGGTTTATACTGGTTTAGTAGAGGTAACAAGTGTGATGGCTTTGGGTCAACATTTCAAAGTGAAAATGAGTGTTTATAGTACAAAAGCTATTAGCTAATCAGATTGTTATTAACAGTTTAAATAGGTAATTTTAAAATCCTAATCTGTCTTTACCTAGCTTGAAAAGTAATACAGTGAGATTTTTAGTGGATCATAAATTGGCATAGTTTAAATGCCATTGCTCTTAATTTTATATGCTGCTGCTATTAAACCATGAAATGTATGTGCTCAGAAATTAGTCTGCTGTTTCCTGTATGGCATTGGACTGTACCCGACACTGCCTGCATTGTCTGTAGCATGCCTGTACTGTGAGAAGAGAGAATTACTGAATTTTTTAAGTAAACTATTATCGAAATGAATTAATATTTTTATGAATTAATGTGCCACATTATTCCTGTGCCACGTTGTTAGAACAAATTGGAACTTTTCTTAAAACAAAACCAAGAAAAGCCTCGATTCTTAAAAGGACAATATTTTCAACAATCCAGGCATGGAAGGATCAACATTATTCTTTTTTTTCCTTCTATTTGAACTGGTACATTTATCAGAAATTCACATGCTATAACCTAAGCAGGTTTTTTTGGGGGTGGGGTTTTGGTTGTTGTTGGGTTTGTGGTTTGGGGTTGGTTTTTTTTGGGGGTGGGAGATTGGTCACAGTACTACATTTTGAATACTTTGCAATATGGTTTGGTGTTTCCTACCTTATAGGTAAAATATTTATTTTCTAATAAACCTGGAGGATTTTCATCTTAAAGTCTATTCTATGGTGCTGAGATTAGATCAAGTTAATACTGATTTCTGAGACAGAATTAATCTGTTACTACAGAAAAATGAGAGTAGGTGTCTAAAGATAGAACTTATTCTGACTAAGATTACTGCGTATGTGGTTTTGGATGCTTAATTTTTTTAAACTTTTCATTAATGACTAAGCTGTTTTGTGGCAAAACGAAAAAAAAAAAAAAAACTGCAATTTTTTCTCCAGTAAGAGCAGTGCATGTGCAGAAATTTTGCATTATTCTCCAAAACGCTGCATTGACGTCTGAGACACCCATCCCTGGATTTAGCATGAATCATAGTTACAAGCACGTGTGGAGAATTATGTAATGTTGTTTAGAAGAGTTGCGTTTGCGGGGGGTGTTATTTTACTGAAGGTTTATGGGACCATGGCATGGAACCCTAACGCAGCTTGTTCCGCTTTAGCATGTTGTGACAGGATTAACTTCTACTCTAGTGGATGCTGTTTTGATTAATGCATCGCAAAATATGGGCCAGCTGGACAGCAACTTACCCCATGAGCCTTATGATGTTTCCAAATTCATCATTCTCGGTATGTAATGTGTCTCATTTTCCCTGTGGGCTGCCGTAACCTACTATTCCATAGCAAGGTCGAGCTTCTGAAATATCAGACTTTAATAAAAAAGTGAAATATAACTCAAAAAGACAGAATTTTCTTGTAACCAGTGAGTCCTACTGTCTTTTGTTATGGATGATCGGTCAGTTGGCTTGCACTTGTGCATTCTGCTCTTCTGTTGGGTCTGATTTAAGGATGTGCCATTTTCTTTCTGTAACATATCAGCAAAATAACCCGGCATATAAATTAAGTACTTTCTGATTGTGGATAGACACATTTTCAGGTTACTTTGTAAAGATTTTGGGACACTAAGTTTAATTTTGCAAGCCATTTTGGTGGTGGTGTTTTGAGTTTCTTTTTCCTCTCCAAACCGGCCCAACTCAGGTCATGCCTTCCTTGACTCATTCATACTACTATTACTCCAGTAAAATGCAAGCACTGTAAAACCAACAGCCTGCACTTACATCTTATTGCCTGCTTCCTTTCAAGAAGGCATTATACAGACAACAGTTGAGGATTTGGTCCCAAGGAAAGTATGGCTTGTTATGAGAAAGAAAATTATTTATATCTGTGTATTTCACAAATATTTTGTTGTAACAGCCAGTTTAGTGAGAAGTCTAGCATTTGCTTGAAATACTATCCCCCCAAAAGTGTCCTGTTTCATTAGAGTAAGTGTTGACTCCAGAACTGACCTCTGCAACAGCATTGTTGGGGATAAAGAAAGCGCAGAATGCTGTGGAAGGCAGCAACCTCCTATTTCTCTGTCTTCGCCTGCCTTCACAGTTCGCTGTTGCCTTTGCAAGGACCTCTGCTTTTTCAGATCCGATGGTGGAGAACATGAGCTACATTGTGAAAGTGAGCTTGCAAGCTGCAAGCAAAGCATTTTGCTGAGGCAGCAGATTGTTTAAATTGTGGGAAATGTGCTGAATGATAGATAACAGGAATTCTCTTACTAAGTGTCCTCTACTAACAGCGCTAGAAATAGTGATACCCAAAACCAGCTTGGGCTGTTTTACTTGTCTTGTGTCTCTCCTGCTGTACTCGGTAGTGGAAGATTGATGTGTACCATACTGGTTAGCCCTTTGGGTGTCTGATCAAGTCTGGGATTTCAATTTTAACTTAATTGCTAAAATTGTCTTTTCATATGCAAAAAATTGAGGTTTTTTGAAAAAGCATTGCCATCTTTTGTTAGTGTCTATCAAAAATCTAATTCTGCTATTAAAGGATATGAGAAAATTAGCGTGCCAACATGAGTACAAGCTTCAACAATAAGTGGTACATAACTAATTTCTATATTATTTTACAGAAGTATTAATTCCTATAAAGAGATTCTGGTTATTTTCTCTGCTGATTTTCAGTGTTGCTAGGAGTGGCTGAAAATACAGCCAGAAATGTGGTTTTATGGTTAATTATTTAGAAGAGACAAGGTAAAATAGTAGCAGTTGACTATATATTGACAGTATAAAATCTGTAAAAAAATTGATATATTTCATGGCTATCTTCAAGTTTGTACATCTAAAAATGCACTCTAAATTTATGCCGGGATACTGCATCATTAATGTTTAATAGAGAAATAAATCTAGGTATCATCAGCATAACAATGCTATAATCTTTGGATCCGAGTAATGTGTCTCATGTGGGTGGGCATGAATGGCAAGTAAGATGGGATAAAATATGCAGCTTTATGTAAGGCACTGTGGGGGATTGGTGAAGATCTGGATGCTATTCCTGAAACACAGGATAGTAATGGCCTATAAAATCAGAGTTACACCATAAGAGACAGCAATATTAACATAAAACAAAAAGAAAGTAATTTTTACTTCTGGTTTAAAAAAAGAAAAAAGAAAAAGCTACAGTGAAATCCCACTATAAACAGACAGCAACTTAAACTTAGAATTATTTTCTATGCTATAGTAGCTTGTTTACTTAGATCCAGTGACTTGTATTCTGTAAAGAACAAACCCAAACATTTAACTGATTGACAGTATGAAAAGACGGTGATCTTGATTCATGGTTGTTGGTATTAGGCCTGTAGATTGGATGGCGCTATACAGAGAGCCTGTCCGTATATAAAAATAGTTCCTTTCATTCCCAGAAGGATATACCACTGGAATGCTACTCAGTAGGGCAGCGCAAGCAGCAGCAGGGTTTTTATTGAAGCTTCATTAGCTGATGACACCAATACAAATTTCTGGTGGTGATAGGGATTTGAGTGCTAAACTACAGGTCTACGCTGGCTGGTTTCTGTGTGACTGTACCCTGTGAGTCTTGAGATGCCCCGGAGACTGATAATCACAAGACAGTGATAATGGGTAAGTTGGAGGTGAACGAGAGCAGCCAATGTTTTTCTAAACTTTTTTCCTTTAGGCGGCTTGTGAAATACTACCGAATTTTGTAGGGAGACTTTTCAATATATTCCACGCTATAAACCAAGGAGCAGTTTCTGCTATAGAGCATCTCCCTACTTTTCAGGTTTTTGGAATTGTGTTTGCGGATTTTACAGGTTTTAATATTTAGGAGATGGGGTGGTTAGCTATCAGTTCCATTTTCAGTCTTAGATCTTTCAGTGCATTGTTAATGCTACTTTGCATTTATATAGAAACATAAATTTAATGCCTTTTATACATGTAAAGTTTAGCTTTTCTCCCTCAGAGGCGCTAAGTACCATTTTTTTCATTCTCATTTTGGTAATTCTTATCAACATAGGCCCACTTTTTCTTTTCTTTTAATCTGTCTAGCACTTAACTATCTTCCCACGTATTGCATCATTTGCAGATTTAATTAATGGCTTCTTCATTTTATGACTACTTGTAGAAGTCTGATGAAATTTTAACACTCATCCAGCCGCTACTGGAGTAGGCTTTTCATCTACACTTGGTGGAATTCTGTTATGATCAATTTTACTTACAGTTTGTCACTGGTTGTGATTCATCTAGTGATACTTTCAAGCCAAGTTACTTTAATTTTGTTGTTAAACTTCCTGACATGATTTACCCGTCACATTGTATTGCTTATTAAATGTAATAAAATGTCTCAGATCAAGAACATGAGTAGTTCCAGAGATTTGTACATCTTTTTAAGTGACTTGTGAAAATTAAACATTTTAGAAGCATCCAGTTAGACAGAAAGCAAGTAGGAAAATCTGGTTTTGAAGACAGAAGTCTTCAAACAAACAAAGTCTGAAGTCCAGTGACCGTGAACTTAGGAGTACTCAAAGTACATATCCCAATTTATCCATTTTAAATGTACCGTGATTATAAGCAGTGTTGTCTTCTGTATTTAGTGGCAAAAGCAGTACAGGAGAAAGAGCTTATCAGTTTCTTGACTGTGTCTATGAAGGCTTTATATATAGTTATGTTCACATTATATACTTTTTAAGCTTTTTCTGGTTGACATTAACTCAAAAGTTTCAAGTGATGAGAAGACTTAATGGCCAAAGTTGGTTTATTTTTAATTTGATGCATAAAGAGATTAAATTCAGTGAATCAATGTAATAGACAAGTAGCCATCTGTAAACTTTTCCAGTCTCTTTTTGCTGTCTTAACAATAATAACCCAAGTATTTACGTAAGAAAATGCAGGAAGCTGAAGAACCTCACTCAAATGCTCATTTTCTCTTTAAGTATTGTGCCTTGGTGCAGCGTAATCAATAAAGTTCCCAGAATTTTGGGGGCTTTTTTTTCTCCTCTGAATAAAAGAAATCTGAGTGATTAAAACAAATAGGTCCTATTGATACTGCATCTGGGTATAGATCCTGTGTTTAGTTGTTATTAAAATATTTTCTCTCCCCCGCTTTTCTTAACAACTACAGCTTTCTAAATTTGAAACAGTTAGCAGTATTTCTCCATCTTGTAGATTTGTTAAATGTTTGTCTTTCTCCAAGATATTTGATTATTCAGTTACGTATGTAAGAAAATTTACATGCGTTGAGGGTGTACACATACCCTCTCTCATTAAGGTAAACCCTTTAAAAGCCCAGAGAGGTAGGAGAGGTCTCTGAAAAACAGATTATGTAGTTCAATAACATATTTAATATATTTGTAAGTTGTGCGCATTTGATCGAAACATAAGATAGACGACCAGGCACGCACTCTTTGGAATTTTGTTGGGTTGGATTGGAGGCACTAAACTGTCCATCCTAAGACGAAAAGGGAGATTTGTAGCAGAGCTAGAAATGTAGCCAAAATACTTTAAAATGTTATCCCGGCTCTTAGGAGATAAACATTTTCCATCCCATTTACTTTATTTGACAATTAGCCAAGGTGCACTATCCAAAGAAGAGAAAAGATCTATTTTTTAATTTTGTTTCAGGCACTGTATCTTTTGATCTTCCAATTTAATATTGTGAACTTCTGTCCCCACACAAAGCTGGAGGTGAAGTATGTAGCTTTGGCCATACCGTGCTTATAGACCTGCACTAAAACTAGATTATTTGGGATTTACCAGTGAAGAAATTTTATGAATTACACATACTTTTTTTAATGCACATACTCTCTTCAATATATTGAAACGGTAATAGCTATTTCAACACTCACTGTAGAACCACTGTGTCCTCCTGGCCTTACAGTCCATAAGTGTAAAGCATTGCTAGTATGAGAGCCTGGGATTACAGTGCTGCAAATTTTGTATATGACTTTTAAAAAATCCAAGTCACTTTAAAAGAACTGCAAACAACCAGCAACAAATATAGTGACTGGTCAAAATTTTTAATTTTGCACCTGACTTTGTAAGAATTTAAAACTTTGTAAGTACTTTCTGAGTTAATACCTATCATAAAGTTTTAAAGGCTATTAAACAGATTTAAACTCTCCCATTTGAAGTGAGAAGCCATGTTTTTGTACACCATTAGCCAGAAGGTATGTGTAATAAAAAGTATAGTTTATTGGGCAATAATGATGAAAGTAGAAGATATTTATTTTAGTTTCCTCAAAAAAGTGTTCAAATGTGTTTGGCTTGTAGCCGGAGCCCAACTCGTATGAACCTGATTTGTGATCAGGGTCCCTTCCCAGTGCTGTTGGTGTTTCTGCGATTTCCTTGTCACGTCTTTTCCTCAGGGAGGGGTGGCCTGGGTTTGTCACCATGGTGTATCCCGCAAAAGCCCACACAGGTAAAGGGCTTATTGCAGTTCTTGACATCACCTTCTGGTGGACTAGTAAGCATCATGTGATACCGAGTTACTGCACAGTCTGTTAGTACGGTGCATCTTGCATCCAAACAGGTCTCTATCTTATAAAAAAAAGTTATAATTGCATGTCCACGTGTGTCCTTTTAAAGTACTGTGACATATGCTGGCTGTGGTGTGTGAAGCATAATAACTCATGAAAGTGGCGCTCCTTCCGCATATTTTCAGAAAGGGGTCTTTATTTCATGTTTTGTCCCATTTCATGAATAGATTTCAAAGAAAAAAGAATAAAATACAAAGTAACCACTGTAAAAGGGTTTGAAATTAACTGAAAGATTTTTTGTGTTGGAGGGAAAAAAGAGTGGTGCTGCTTTAGTATTTGCATCTGAGCTACAAATTCGTTATCAACTACAAAATGGCTTACAAAAACATTACCACACACAAGCACTGCTTGTAGAGATCATTTATTTATTTATTTAAATGTTTTTCACTACAGAAACCAACCGCATTTGGCAGTGTGATAGTACAAGATCTTTTTTATTTGTTTGGATTCTCCATACATCTAAATAGTTCTCTGATTTTATATATAAGTACACAGAAAACAAAGGCAGAAGGAACAATCCCGGTGAATGCAGTGTGCATTGTCTCCCAAAAGATCTGAAAATTATGTTACTAGTTCTGGAAAGACAGAGTTTGGTCTAGGAGGAATGCTTTTAAAGTATGACAGCAAATCATTTAAGCATCTAAGAGTCTTTAATACACATTATTAATGTGTTAGAAGCAATTATTAGATTAAGCAATAGGAAGATGATAAAGATCCAGACACAATAGTAACTCAGGGCAAGGCTTACTTTACAGTTATTTTAGAACAGAAAAAGTTGAAATGCAGTATTCTTAAAAGCAGGGAGACTTAATTACTTGAATTGTGTGCCATGCAACTAAAGGAATGATCGGATGATTAGTATGTTTTACAGGAAGGCTGAGCATTTTTTGCGTAACTTGGTTTAATTTGGAATTTATTGATGAATGGGATTAAAATAACTATTTTTTCCATTCAGTTTCTCCAAATTCTTTCTTTTTTTTTCAGATCATATAGTGCTAGCAGATGAACACTTTACGCAGTGCTCCTTTTTCCCCTACTATATATACTGCAATGTTGTTATAATTTAATGTGGTTGTTGGGTGGCAGGATGTGTATAAAATTTATGCTTGAGCTGTAAACATGGAGAAATAATGTACAAGCAGTGGCGATGGAGAAGGGCTGAATTTTCCAAATCATGAGCATGGGAGTGATAATTAAAACTCTGAACAGGGAAAAGAACTGAAGAGCAGGAGGTCAGATATAAATCTGTGTTGGTCTGTTAGAGACAGCAATGCGGTGCCAGCCTCTGCCGGTTAATGCTCCATTGCTGATGGCAAGGGAAGGACAAGGACAGAAGAGTATGGAGCTGTCCTTCATTTGAAGGGATGTGAAGGAAGTTCCTTATTTATTTTTTTTTATTAAACGAGACTTTCCAATATGGGATTTTTTTTTAATCCTGTCATTTTTGCTCAAATTTGGTCTGTCTGTCCCCTAGTGTTAGCTTATTTCTATTGAGGGGCGGTGTGGGTGTATATGTGGGCATGTGCTTGTGTGTGCATCCATCCTGTTGGGAGAGCAGGGGGGTATATCTGTGAGAAATTTTGTCCAGAAGCACATGAATATTCTCTGTATCATTAGTACTGTGTGTTTGTAAAGGACTGCATCACCCAAAGTTGGAAATTATAATTTAGGAGGTAAATTAGGCAATTATTTAATTTCAGACCTGTTTCAAAATAAATTGGCACGTACTGTTTGTGAGCTACAAACATTATTTTTATTCTCAAGATGTATTACAACATGGAAATAAAAATAAACCTCACTCTCAAAGAGGGAGTGCTTCACAGGCTGGTACCTGTCAACCTTGTTCTTTTTGAAGATGGCGGTGTAAACTGCTGTGTAAACATTATTCTTTGCAAACCACTTTGTACTTTTGCATCTTATTTATCCCCATTTAGGGCTGAAGCCTCAAATCCATATGCATGAATGGTGTGATCTCATTAACGGAATACTTTATTTTTATTAAATAACGCTGTATTAACATGATAATTTCCATGGAGCATCATTGAATTGAATTGGTGCTTGACACATCTAAATAAAGGAAGGTGTGAAAAACAGAAGTGTCTGTTCTCAGAGGTTTGTAGCCAAGGTACTACAGTTTAGAAAAGAATTAAAGTATTCGTTTGAGTGACTTGATGAATCCTTTCCTAATCCTATTCTTAAGTAAGGCAAGTTTGAGGATGTGTTTAACTAGGGAAATTATTGGATACATTTATTTGATTTTTTACATTTTCCGTTCAAGTAGAAGACAAAAAAAAAATTCTTTTTTCCAGTATTTTTAAGATATTTTGTCAATTCTAATAGTTTATAGGCCTGGGGGAGGAAATCACTTGTCCGAGGTGTCTCCAAATAATGTGAAGGAAAACATAGAAGGATTTCCAAAACTAAGGGTTAGATGAAAGGAAATTTGTGAATATGAAACAGACAAACGTTATTACAGATGGGTAAATAGTGGTGGAGATAAAGTAAATTACTCATCCTAGATCAATGACAGATGAAGAAGGTTCTTTATTTCTAATAAGTTCTTATCTCTAGCCTACACTGTGTGATGTTCTCTACTTCTCATCCTATAATCAAAATAGTCTTTCTTAAGCATGTATGAAAGCTTAATGAAAGTTATATACATTTCATTTTATCTGATGGAGAAATCAGGATTCTTTAGAAAAGGAACATTTGTTATAAATTACTAATGAGGTTGGCAGTGAGTCAGATTACTACTTAGAGAACATGATCCATACTGAGAGCTTTAAAAAAAAGTATGAAAAAGATAGTTAGCTATCTGTGAAACAAAGGCTGTGGTACTATAATTCAAGTAACTTCAACGCTTGCTTTGATTTTCTTTGATAACATACACTTAAACTTCTCATGAATGGTTGTATGTAGGGTGACTAAATCTTTTCTAACTGATGTTGTCTATTTTTTTCTCATTAAAAATGCAAGTTATATTGTGCCAAGCTAAATAATGACTGAGGCACATGTCAGATATAATTTGAAATAAAAAATAAAATATTTTTTTGCCATTTTTCAGAGTCTAACTGTGCAGAAGAGGGTAATCCCATCTGTGTTACTCAATCTTCATAAGTTCAGATAAATCTCTTGTCAGATCATGAATCTATTCATAAGCCATGGCTATTTTTAGTGTAGAATGCTGCCCTCTGTATATTTTTTACGCTCTTTTTTGTTTTAAATTAAAATGCTGCGATAATATAACCAGATGCCATCTCTTGTACCACTGTCCCATAGGAAATTTTGCCACTTAAAAAGCAGCATTAGTGTGAAGCAATTCAGAAGAATGCTAGATTAACATTTAAATGTTAGTGAAAGCAGCCTGCTAAAGAAAGACTGATATACATGTTAGAGAAAGAAGTTTATTAGACTTCCTTTTCAATGTGCATATGCAGTTGTCAATTTTAAGAAATATCCTTTTTACTCTCAACTAAATGAGGTCTCACACATTGAAGGGGATATATAGTATGTTACATAGACGTTTTTGACCTTGTCTTCAGTTCCTGGAAAAAATTGTAATGAATGGACCTCATACTAATTCTTTAAATACTTTGTGTATCAATGGATGTCTGCTTTAGGAAAGGATTGCTGGAGCTGCATAGCTGAGGCACTATTTGTAGTGCCTCATGATATCATTCAAGTTCTTTTTCTGTTTATAGCCGCAACATGTTCCATTATGAAGTTGCTGATGGTATTGAATTTTGCAGTGGCTTTATGTGAGGGTAATTGACCCCCGTAAGGTCATGAGGCTAAAGTACACCTATATTACAAATGCACACCGTGAGTCAGGAATACACAAATATTCCTGAAGGTCTTCATCTGAGTGGAAGATGTTTTGTTTAAGTGTTTATTTAGTAAAATTAAGTAGGGTAGTTCTCTTATGGATTGGTAGAGGGTTTTTTTTAATCAATTCTTGCAAAATCCTAGGATACTAATCTCAAGCTCAAGGGCAGCCTCAAGCTGCAGGGCAGCCTTGTCTGCAGTGACCATAAGATGGTAGAGTTCAAGATCCTTAGGGTGGTGAGAAGGGCGCACGGTAAACTTACTACCGTGGACTTCAGGAGAGCAGACTCTTTAGGGTTCTGGTTCGTGGAGTACCCCTGGGATAAAGCCCTGGAGGGAAGAGGGGCCCAAGAAAGCTGGCTAATATTCAAGGACCACCTCTTCCAAGCAGAGGAGCGATGCATCCCAACAAAGAGGAAGTCAGGCAAAAACACCAGGAGGCCTGCATGGATGAAAAAGGAGCTCCTGGGCAATCTCAAACAGGGGAGAAAAAAAAAAAAAAGCCTACAGAGATGGTGGAAGCAAGGACGAGTAGCCTGGGAGGAATACAGAGAAATTGTTCAAGCAGCCAGGGATCAGGCTAGGAAAGCTAAAGTCCTGATAGAGTTAAATCTGGCTGGGGACATCAAGACCAACAAGAAAGCCTTCTTATAGGTATGTCAGTGACAAAAAGAAGACTAGGAAAATGTGGGCCCACTCAGGAAGGAAACAGGAGACCTGGTCACCTGGGACATGGACAAGGCTGAGGTACTCAGTGACTTTTTTGCTTCAGTCTTCACCAGTAAGGGCTCTAGCCACACCACCAAAGTAACAGAGGCAAAGGCAGAGACTGGAAGAATGAGGAACAGCCCGCTGTAAGAGAAGACAAGGTTCGAGACCAACTGAGGAACCTGAAGGTGCACAAGTCCATGGGATCTGATGAGATTCATCCGCAGGTCCTGAGGGAACTGGCGGATGAAGTTGCCAAG
>NW_009648972.1:808873-870597 GCF_000708025.1 Charadrius vociferus
AGAGGAAACTGCGAGATTAGGTTACAAAGCCACTGTCCATCATATCTGAGAAGCTGTGACAGTCCAGTAAAGCTCCTGCTGACTGGAAAAGGGGAAATATAATGCCCCTTTTTAAAAAGGGAAAGAAGGAAGACCTGGGGAACTACAGGCCAGTCAGTCTCACCTCTGTGCCCAGCAAGATCATGGAGCAGACCATTCTGGAAACTATGCTAAGGCACATGGAAAATAAGGAGTGATCACAGGAGGTGATCAGTGCCAGACAACATGACTTCATTAAGGGCAAATCATGCCTGGCAAATTTGGTGGCCTTTTATGATGGTTTTACAGTGTTAGTGGATAAGGGAAGAGCAACTGACATCATCTACCTGTACTTGTGCAAAACATTTGACACTGTCCTACACGGCATCCTTGTCGCTAAATTGGAGAGGCATAGATTTTACAGATGGACCACTCAGTGGATAAGGAACTGGCTGGATGGTTGCACTCAAAGAGTTGCTGTCAACAGCTCAATGTCTAAGTGGCAACCAGTGATGAGTCACGTTCTTCAGGGGTCAGTACTGGGATCGGTGCTGTTTAACATTTTTGTCGACAACATGGACAGTGTGATTGAGTGCGCCCTCAGCAAGTTTGCTGATGACACCAAGCTGTGTGGTGCGGTTGACGTGCTGGAGGGAAGGGATACAATCCAGAGGGACCTTGACAAGCTTGAAAAGTGGGCCTGTCCAAACCTCTTGAAGTTCAACAAGGCCAAGTGCAAGGTCCTGCACATGAGCCGGCGTAGAGAATGGATTGAGAACAGCCCTGAGGAGAGGGACTTTGGGGTGTTGGTTGATGAGAAGCTCAACATGAGCTGGCAATGTGCGCTCACAGCGCAGAAAGCCAACTGTGTACTGGACTGCCTCAAAAGAAGCATGACCAGCAGTTCGAGTGAGGTGATTCTGCCCCTCTAGTACGCTCTCGTGAGACCCCACCTGAAGTACTGCATCCATATCTGGGGCCCCCAACATAAGAAGGATGTGGACCTGTTCGACCGAGTCCAGAGGAGGGCCATGAAGATGATCAGAGGGCTGGAGCACCTCTCCTGTGAAACCCGGCTGGGAGGGTTTAGGGTGGTCAGCCTGGGGGAGGCTCTGACCTTATAGCAGCCTTCCAGTATCTGAAGGGGGTCTGCAAGAAAGCTGGAGAGGGACTTTTTTTACAAGGACATGTAGTGATAGGACAAGGGGTAATGGCTTCAAACTGGAAGAGTGTAGATTGAGATTGGATATCAGAAGAAATTTTTCCCTATGAGGCACTCACAGTGCCTCACAGTAAGGCACTGGAACAGGTTGCCCAGGGAAGTTGTGGATGCCCCCTCCCTGGAAGTGTTCAAGGCCAGGCTGGATGGGGCTTTGCGCAACCTGGTCTAGTGGAAGGTGTCCCTGCCCAAGGCAGGGGGGTTGGAAGTAGATGATCTTCAAGGTCCCTTCCAATTCTAACCATTCTATGGTTCTATGAATAAGAAAGGTTAAATTGTCTGACTTTTTGCCAGAGGGTCAGGTGGATTAATGCTGCTTCTGTGCCTGACAGAGACATTCTGAATAGAGTGTTGTTTGAGGTCCTTCATCAAGGCACTGGCAATGAGTTAGGAGAAGCAGTATTTCCTCTGTTTTGTCTATTGCATTTTGGATCAAGAAAATCATACATACCAAAAGGTGTGTGTGTGGGAGTGTGTAGAGATACAGTGATGGGTGAAACATTTATTCTGTTAGATACTCTAATTGCACTAGCATCAAAATGAGAAAGAGCATTGAAGGGAACATCAAAGTTGAGGTGTCAGAGTGGTGTCACAGTGGAGTGAAGATGACTTGGGGTGCTGGTGGCTCTCAATGTAAGAAGGAATTTAGATGTTGGTTCTGATTTTTGAGGTCTAATTCTTTTCTGTACTGTGACATGTTCTTTGCACTATGCAAACACACTTTGAGATGTTATCTCTTGCATATGGGAGAAATAACAGTGAGAGAATGTATAAAAAAGTGAGGACTGAGAATTCAAATTCAAGGCTGAAGGATCCATTAACATAACTCAGAATTTCATTGTGGACTTTAAAGACAATTCGTATTGTTCTAGTACTGAACAAGGGAATGTAAATTGGTTACTTTTAAATTGCATTTAACAATTAGAGCTGCTGAATTATTTTGAAAGATCATGGGAGAGTATCTTTCAGATGTGTTTGCAGTTATTTCTAAAAGCCTGGTAAAGGAGTTTGTCTTTCAGCACTCTATAGTTCATCTCGGCAGTTTTCACTGTTAAGGTTCATGTACTTATCTATCCATTTTTGCTTGATGTTGTGGCTTCTGGGCCCAAAGATCCCTAGAATCACTGAAAAATTAACTTGGGAAGGAACCTGTGAAGTTCACCTAGTTGTTGGTGACTAACAGATCCAAGCAGAACTGGAAAGCTGATTGCTGCTGCTTTGCACAGGCAGGTTGCTTTTCCATTGCTGTAAATTTAGCTTTCTGATGTCTTACGTGGAGTTTTTCTGCATGGGTGAACTGTACTGTCCTCTCAGGTTAGGATGATTCCTTATGTTGTTCAATGTATTTTTAATTTCTTTACTTATAACTTACTAAACCGAAATAAATATTCTGTTTCAATAATCTTAATAGTCCTATTAAAGAGGACTTTAATGCTATTGTGTGTTTTTGCATTGTATCGAGTTAGACACAACTAGAGAAAAAAGCAAAAAACCTGTGTTTTCAGTTCTCAGAAATATCTTACTCAAAATAGTACTCAAATCAGTACTTTCCCAGATTTTGAGTCCTGCTTTTATATTGAGTGACTAAGGCAAATTTGACTACAATTTTTTAATCTGTATGGGTATTTGCACGTGTTGTGTATGCTTGTTGATTTGCCTGAGCAGAAAGGGACATAGTCCAAGAATAATGGAAAAGTACAGGAGAGCTCTCTAAAACTTCTTTTTTCATCTATATTTTTACAAAGCCACCTAGCTGTATTTCTACAATGGCTTTGAAGATGTGTGTCTCTATAATTCTCAGTAAATGATCAAACCATTGCTGGTATCAGTGTTTAACTGGTCCGAGGTTCGGCTGTAAGAAAGAAATAGGAGAACAAATGGATTTAGTAATTATACATCTGACTATCAGCATTTATTTTTGCTGGCTGTTACACTGATACTTTCCAAAATGCTGCGATGTCTTTATTTTCTTCATGGTATTTCATAAAGTTTGCTATCAAAGAAATATAGGTGGGTATTTTTTCATATATTCAAGATTATTTTTATTTTGTGCAAAGCTTGGAGAGAGAGGGGACGCTAGAAGTGCTTTCGTGTTTTAAATTCCTAGGACGTGAGAGTATTGAAGGTGTAGATTGTCCTCTCAAAAATAGAACTCTGTCTGTTTATGGTTGATTCTTTACAACTGTAGTCAGAATCCAAAGTACTTGTTCTTTCTTACTTTGACAAGTTAAGTGAGTTAAGTGATTTAATGATACTTCCTCATGAATGAAAGATTTTTTTTTTAAGAACTAATAAAAAGATGTAAGGATGTTACCTGGTATTTTTCTCAGACCTAGAGCAGTTAAAGCACGGCAGCTTTCTGTTAGTAGCCAACAATAGAGCTCATCTGGTACAAATGTTAGAAAAGTGCAAGTTGCTGCTGTTGATTCCAGTGATCAGTGCTTGCAAGATAGTTGAGGGGGAAAGGGAGAGAAAGAGGGATGAAGAGTAAAATTCCAAAGTTAAGACTCCAAGAAATTTAAAAAAATAACGTAAAGCATACTGTCAAACACTTGAGTGTCACTTACTTGTGGTAGCCTAAATTCTGGAGAATTTCTCTTGTATTCTGTGACCAGGAAAGTCCTATATGAAAAAAGGATTAATTTTTTTTGAGGCAAGAAGTTGTAGGTGGGAATATGTTCTTAAGTAGTTTTTGCAGTCTTTGTAAACACAGAAATTGGGACAGAGGACAATTGTGTAGAGGACAATTTTTTTTCAAGAGTTGCAAGCATCTGACTTGATAGAAAACTTTTCTATTGCATTTGTTATTGGATGAATAGTTTAATATTGGTTTAATAGTAGGTAAATAGTTAAATAGTAGGTCAATAATGGCCTGTATTTGTATAAAATTATGAACAGTAGACTATTGCAAAGCTCTTGCATGAAGAGGAGGAGGCTAGAACTGAAGAGTTATGTCATTATGCAAGAAGTCCCTAGGTATGGAGGGTGCCATGGGCTGCAACACATTGTTTTGACATGACAGCTACCAGGTGTTCCATTTCCATTTGTTTTCATAGAAGAAAAAATAAAATCTGTGGGTCTATCACAAATGAAGCAGAACTGATGCTTCCAGCATAAAATTTGTGTTCAGAAAAGTAAATCCCAGCTGCTGTGTAGCTAAGGGTTAGATAATTTGCTTCAGTACAGAGGAAATGTAACATAGGTTGAAAATGTTTTTTTTTTAAACAAAAGTATGTTGCATCTGCTTACTTACAACAGAGAAATTCAATTAAGTTCCTGAAAGTGAAGAGACTCAGTTAGTTTAAAAATAAGAAACTTAGAGTGTACTTTAGGTAAAAATACAGTATGTTCATGAACTAAATATCTAATACAATATTTGAAGTATGGAAGATGTAGATTTTTTTTCTGAGTCAACCTTTGTGTGCTTCCTAAAACAAGCAAATAATTGAACATTTCTTTTGTTCCCTAATTTTGTTGCAAGTGTACAAACAGAGTTTTTACTGTCTTTTGATAAGCTTCATATATAGAGAAGCTATGTCATATATCAGTATTTATTTTTTAAATGCTTATGACAAAATGAATACTAAAATATAACCGATTATTGAATGTCTCATTATAGTACAATGGCAGTTTTGTATGCATATTCCTAGCTATACTGTATTTTATTTTTCATCAATGTTGGAGAGGAAAAATTGGATTACCTTATTTGAAACTAAACTTGCTATATTAGTGTCTTGTTTTAAAATTACCTGCTTTATGCAAACTCCATAGCATAGTTCTTCTAGAATCTATTTAATGTCGTGCATTATTTCCTCTTCTGGAAACCATGCACACCTACACAGATATTCCTCATAAAATTGTGTTTGGTAGTTGATAAGGTTGTGATTATAAAACTTCCTCGAGGCTTTTTTGACTTTCAGCTGCATAAATTGGGGGTTGTTTGCTATCCTGGACTTTGATTTTAGCATGCAAACTAGGCTGTTTGTTTCTACTGGAGGAATTCTAAAACGCTAATGTAGGCTGCTGCAGCCTCCTCCCACCCTCCTCCTCTAGACCAGCGCATACAATGAATGTTCTGTGTGGTTCCAGCTTCTAAAATGATTCACTTCAAGTTCTTGGATTACTGTACTTTAAAAGGGAGTATTGTTCTCCTTTAGTTTACACCAGTTCCATGCTGTTGTGATTTCATTAACTTTGATGAAGACTTACCAGCCCGTAGTTGTTACACCACGGGGTATTAGGTTACTGTGGGTTCTTTTAAGGGTTTTTTACATAATATGGTATTATAATAGTTTGCGATGCAGAAATCTTGGAATTTTCAGTTAATTGCTAGGTTATGAGACTGGCATGCATGGGAGACAAACACTGATAACAAATTGCATGTGTAAATTGCACCTGCATGTATGTATTTGTGATCTCTGGAAGAACACGGTACACACCTGCTGGGCTCTGCTCCTGGTGTCCCTTCCAGTAACTTCTTTTTTTTTATTTTTATTTTATTTATTTTGGCTACCTCCTGTGTGGTGCAGAATCTACCCAAACCAAACTCTCCCAGTACTTGCAACTAAGCAAGTGCCATCCAGCTGGCAAAATTTGACCCTGGTCCATCAGATTCTTTAGCAGAGAAATATTTGTCTTTGCAAACAGCTTCATTTACAGTTTGGGAATGGCTGCATAAATATGATTATTTGCATTTGTTTGTATGAAAGCTTTGCATAGAACTTTAGCAGCAACCAGTGTAACCCTCACCTTGTTTGAAAGCACTAGAGTTTTTCTATTGGAGCCTGCTATCTCTAAAGCAAGTTAAAATCACAACTTTATGGCCAGATCTGTTGTTTTGTTCACCCGAAAGCAATAAATAACACATGGAGATGCACAGTTTGCTGTCAAAACAAAAGTTGCCTAAAGTCTTAATTTTTGGTTATTTCTTTTGGTTGCTGACATGGACCTAAAGAGTTACTTACCTAGCCGCTTCTGTGACCTTTTTTTTGCTGTTCTTTGTAACAGTGATGTTGTAAACAGACAAGAAGCAACTAAAGCTGTTGTGGAGAGTTGTGCTGGGGGTGATAGTCTTGCGGGCCTGGCAGGGTAGCGATGGCAATGTGTAATTATCAGAAGGTTCATCCCTGCTCTGATGAGCTCGCTGGCTTTGCCAGGGCTGAGGAGCAGGGATCGGCTCGTTCACGGCCGCTGTCACCACCTGCAGCTGTCTCCTCCTCAAAAACGTCTGAAGAGAGGCAGGCGGTGCTCCCGTGTCATCACGGCATTCTGATTTTTGTGGACTCATGCTATGTTTCCACCACGAGCAATTGGCAGAGTATCTCCTCTTGATTGTTGATAATTGTCTGGCTCTAACAAGAATTTTAATAAAGGATGGTGATTAGAATTATGATCCCCTAGTACCATTTCTATTTAAATTTATTACAATAATTACCATGCGATTAATAAAGTATTTTAGTGCATTCATTGAAATCACCAGTCTGCTGTCACACAGTATGGTAGTTAAACAAAGTAAATACATCTAATTAATTAGTAATTGAATAATGTGCATTTTTATTGTATCACCCGTAGGACGTTTAGTAGTATAGTTGGCTATTAGTTGCTATGAAATATATGGGAAGAGTTAAGTTATATCATTATCATAGTTCAGACATTTTATAGGAAAGACTATAACCAACTGTTTCAACAGACAAAATCCTCCTCCGCTATACTTGGCCTATACTGAAAGTATTCTAGGACAGCCTCTCCTAAAATTAAGTTGGAAAGCTAATTATTTTGCAGATGATAATCGCTTCAGCTGTATGTAAATATTTTGTTGTTAAATTGAGTCTCACTTTTAAAACCTGTGTTTAAAGTTGACTAAAGCTACAAAAAATACTTGGATGGTTTCGTTTGTGCTCAGGTATACGGGGATGTTTGTGAGGTATGTGGGCATGTTGCAGACGTTGGACTGAGACACACTGCGTTAAGTATATAATGTGATCTGAAGTATTTCTGACAACTCTTCTGAGTTTGTTGTGGTTATTAAAGCAAAAACATATTCACCTGGTTTAAAAAGAACAATTTGCAGAGCAATTTTTATTTTTTTTTTTCTCCTCCTATGGCCAGATGCATTCTTGAACCACTGACATTCTCCTATTTTTACGCAAATAGAACAAAATTCTAACCTGGCACTTTGTGGCTGTGTAGATATATAAACAGAATTGGAAACTTCTTTAGGTTTGCTGATGGTTTCCTGGATACTGTTTAAAATTCTGTACTCCTAGCTGATTTTACAAAATATTGAAAAGGAAATGGTGTTCTGAGTTGAACATCCCCAAATCAGCAGTTGGAAGCTATTCTCTGACTTCTTACATCATAAGAAATAGTGAGCCTTTCACTACTTTCCAGCTCCAAACGTCAAAGTCGAATATTTTCATTACCTCAACTTACCTAAACATAAATTAAAATGTAAAACTTTCATACCTAAAATACCTTTTCTGTACTTTTAAAAAACACATTTATGGTTCTGTAAAGTATCTGACTCTATGTGGAATAGCAAATAGTTGGGAGCAGAAGGAGATAGAAGTAATGGACTTAGGGAGGATGAGTTTGTCATGGGTAGATTGCCATCTGTTGATAATGCAGCAGCCAACAGTTTATGCTAAAGAACTTTTCTACCGCAGCATCATTATTTTTTGTGCATTTCTCTGCCCCTCCCCATCCCACCTCCCGCCTCCTGCACAGGCATAGGCTAGTTTGGTTTTACATTATGTGTGTAATTTAAAAGACATCCAGTTTATTAAATTTCATAGAACTTCTAGGTCCAGAAGGATGACATGAAAGGAGGGGTGCTGGGTTTTTCTTTTACAGGTGTATTGTTTTTCCCCAGAGACTTGGAATTTGTTGCTGTAAGAGGAAGATTATAAAGAAACTGTATCGATATCATAATAGTGTCAGGTTCATATGCTTATTTCCAGAGTTTGTTCCTGTACCTCAGTGGTCACAACAAAGGGGTTTGGGGAGGGTTTTTTTTGGATGTGGTTGATTTGTTTATATCCCAAAATTTTCAATAAAGTTAGATTACTATAGTGAAGTTATGGGTATTTGGGAGTATTGTGAGCATCAGCAAAACCCTTATGTCTTGTACCCCAACTGGAATAAGAAGTTAGTGGAATATGTAACAGTTGTTTAGTTTAAAAAGAAAAAAAAAAAATGCTCTCCCTATTCTAGAAAAGGTCATTGGTAAACTTGGACTTTTGGTTCCGGTGTGCTAAGTTGAGTATATCATAGAATTCATCTGAGATTTTGTGTATCTGGTGAATTTTGATCTTGTGCAAACACAGGCAGGAAAGCTGAAAGATGATGGGCAATGCTCTTGCCCACAGAAAGAGTTTATCTAAACTGTAAACAGCACCAGCAGGAACCAGTGAGTCCACTTTCAACTGCGGGCTGTTACTGCATTTTGATATACTAGTGGGGTAGGGGGACAACTGAGAAGCTGAGGCATCAAAGCACTGATTTACACTTGAGAAACAGCAGGGAAGAGTCTCTTTTGACCATTTGTCCTTTCACCTTTTCCATTATCTTCCACATAAAACAGAAAAATTAGGACAGCCGGTTGCTGTGAGAATCCCCAGTTATCAGTTTCAAGCTTGGTGGTACATCAAAGCAATTCCATCTCTCTATCTCTGATTTTTCACAAGCAAATATTTGAAGAATATTTTTAAAAGGCAAATATTAACACAAAAATAAAAAAAGAAAAAAGGAGTAACTAGTATCTAACTTTATAGGTATTCTATTTACTTATACTTTCTGGGGAAGAAAAGGAGAGTAAAAACAGAGGTGAAAGCAGAGAAAGGAATTAACTTTGAATTACTTAAAAAAAAATAAAAATTTGTAATTGACTGGGGACATCCAGGGGTGGAAGGAAACTGTCAACATGCTGAGTGTCAATTGTATGGGAGAGGAATATCTTCCAAGAGTCTTTTATACTCAGCATGATTCTGGGTCCAGCTTTACAGTTGAAATAAATGTTAGCAGGCAAACAAGGGAAGAGTCGGTTCTGAAGAACATCCCTCAGCTCCTGGCATCATTTGTAGGCAGGTCTGTAGCTTTTTAAGACCCTTTATCACATCCACAGTCTCTTAGTGGCTGACAGAGTCTAGCCACCACTCCCCAGTCCCACGGGTAATTTCTAAGACGTAAAGGTCATCTAGTGGTTTGTCTGTTCTTGTCATCTCCAGTCCTCTCTTTTCTCGTGTTAAATGTTGAGATATACTCAGTTCAGTGGCTAGTGTCATTAAAGAGCACCTTCTTCAGAACCAGGAGACTAAGATACAGGTATGAGATCTTGCCTCCAGCAGTGCCATCAGGAAAATTTCTGTTGATTTCAGAAAAGCTATGTTTCTTCTTGGACGTAAAAGAGTACTGAGCGCATTGATCAAAAAACCCCAAACAAAAAACTCACAGATCTGATTATGGGAAAATCCTACAGCGCTCTAATTTTTTTAAGCAAGTAAGAGTTTTTAAAGCTGTTTTTAAAATATGTTTCTCTGTTAACATTTCTTCAAAGTGATCTGGGAAACTTGTGGAGCCGTACAGAATATTAAAGAAAAAATTACTCCCCACCCCAATTCTTTTTTGTTTACTGCCAGTTTTAATTGCTGAGATTAATTCTTTTTTTCCCTTTGTACATATCCTAGTTCTGAAAGGTTTTTCTTTCTCTTCCAATGCTTTTAATTGGAATATACGGGTATATAGAGGTACAGACTTAGCTGACAAAGTTTTCTTCAACTGTTTCCAAATAGGACACATTGCACAAGTGTGGGTTGTTTGGTTATGGTTTGGTGGGGTGGTTTTTTTTGTTTTGGGTTTGTTGGGGGTTTTTTTTGTTTTGTTATAGTCTTCCATATTATATTCTTCCTACAATCTCCGCCTATCTTAGCAAGAACTAATTATTTGAAGGCTGAAAGACTGCTGCTACCAAATGGTCTCACAGTTAGTGACTGGGTATAGAAATGAAACAGAACACTAAACCTTGGGGATTCACCTGGCCTCCTTTGCAAGCCAGGTTGGTTCCCACAGTGTCAAATAACAATTAAAGGAATTCAAGTTTGAAGGTGGCTCTTTAGAGGTCAAACTACAAAACAAGTTTCGATATCCAAGTACCATATCTTGGCATAGAAAAAGAAAGAGCATAATGCAAAAAAGGAAAAGTGGAGCAAAAGTCTTAGTACATGGGATGATCTTTAAAAGTTTTCATCATCATATATGAGATAATTGCTTATTACTGAAGAGGTATGTTAGTTGTTAATGCTTGTTTGTTAGAGTTTCCTTAGGGCTGTGATCATACAATCGTGTGTGCGTATGTAACATCATACCTGTCAGGAGGGCTCCAAGATGAAAACTGTCTTTACACTTTTGTAAACATGTGATATATATGTTGTCTCATTAACACAAAGGGTCATTGGCAGTTATGTATCAGTGTAAGGAATGCAAGTGTCTCCTTTTATCTTCTATGAAAAGGTCTCAAACTGTTCTTGTATCCTTGGCTAATCAACTCTTAACTAAAAAATTCAGAGGTTCATTATCCTTAGATACCACGTATTTAACAGCTTAGACTGTCTACTCCTGTGCCAACAGTAGTGGATAGAAAGATGCTTAATGTAAAATCTCTTGTGAGACCTAGGAGCCCAGAAGGGAGATCCACAAAAGGCGAAAGATGTTTAAAAGGTTCTTTGGACATCTGAGTGCAAGATTTATCCTGAAAAACTTTAGCTGCTGTTATTTCCTGGGGGGGTACATACCTTTCTGAAATTAGATATTGTGGGATGCAGTTCTCAGGTGTGTGGTGCTTATCTCATTACTGCTCTTCTTCATGCTCCACCAACTAGGCACTGTTTTTCAATTTCTCTTGCAACAACCACTGCAGTGGTCGTTCTTGCAGCACACGCATTGGATCGTAACCCCACAGTTCACAGTTTGCTGCTGCCTCTTCCAGGAAATAGAGCTTTCCCCCAGGATTCAGGATACGAAGTATCTGTGCACCCTTCTGCTTGAGGAGGCGAGACTGCCCGTCATTTACCTCCCAGAAGGTGACCTACCCACCAGCCTGTTGGGTGGCTATGATGTTCCCAGCCAGTCCCTCTGTTGAAGCTGTTGCATTTTTCATAGCATTTTAGACTTGCTCTGTATCAGCAAGGAGTATTTGTGGAAGTTCAGACTAGGTATAAGGAAGACATTTTTTATGATAAGGGTGGTGAAAAACTGGCACAGGTTGCCCAGAGAGGCTGTAGGAGCCCCATCCCTGGAAACATTCAAGGTCAGGTTGGATGGAGCTCTGAGCCACCTGATCTACTTGAAGATGTCCCTGCTCATTGCAGGGAGGTTGGACTAGATGACATTTAAAGGTCCCTTCCAACACAAATTATTCTATGATTCTATGAATAAGGCCACTGAGGCACATGCCTGGGAGAAGAAACAAGAGATCTGGTTATACTTTAATGTATGTCAGGTGTATTGAGCAGCCATTGGAGCAGGGGAAGGAACTCTTGTCTCTCTGCACAGTGCAGCTGCTGTGTTCCTGTTCTCTGAAAAGTCAAATAGCATCAGTGGGAGATCAAAGTTTCCCACTCCACAACAGGGTACAGCTTGCTAAGTAGAGAATTAGCCTGCTGGGAGAATGGAGTCTCCTGAGGCTGAACAGGGAAATCAAACTGCTTTCTCACATCCTGGGTGCATGTTCTAACAACTTAAATTTTGGTTATGAGTTCTTAGGGCTCGTGCTAAAGCCTCCCTGTTTCTGCTGTCTTGTTGGGGAAACTTTTTTTTCAGCACCCTGCCTTTTGTGGATTCCATCCTGATGTTCCTCTTATTTCACACCCTCAACAAAAAGCCTATATGCTTACCCCATTATGTTGCTGGCAACTACATACATCCTCAAAGGCCTTTTGAGCATTTTTGTGATCTGTGATTTTACTGGGAGTGAAGTACCTAAACATCTCCAGAAGTGTGGCCTTGTTACATAAAAGGTGAGATTGATTTCAAAGAGCTGAGCTTGTCCATCCTGTACAGTCTGACTGCAGCTTGCGGACTATCCAAACCGTCTGGAGACATTCTCCAAGACGTTCTCCTTGATCAAGGATGTCACATTCCTCTTTTCTTTGCCCTTGCTTTGCTCTAGTTATTAACACCCTGTAGATCTCATCTTCTTTGTCAAACTGTGAAAGGGTGAAATAATTTGTTGTGAGTATAATTAAATTTAAGTCCAGATTGGATTCAATGTGTATGAGCTTTGAAAAGCAGTTTTTATAGTTTAATTTAACTTTTTTCTTATACATTCCCCTCATTGTAAGGATTTTTCTTTTTAAGCTCTCGAAACATGAATCGAATGAGATGGAGTTCATTCCAGGATTGGAGCCATTTAGGATTGGGGCAGCACTACATATAGGGTGAATAAGGTTGTTGCACATACTACTGAGGCCAAAATTGTCTTTAAGCACTGCAGTTTGTCCACGTTGGTCTTCTGCTCTGCTTAAATATTCAGAACTCTTTCTAATGTATTTAGACATAAACGTTCAACATACAGGGAAGAGAGATAGTCAGCCTTGAGAGAGCTGCCACCGGGAGCTGAAAAGGTTTTCCTGACAAAAGCTGGCTGGCAAGCAGTCCAGTGTCCGAAATGAGAAATCTAAGATTTTGGTGGAGAGGGGGCGAAGCTGTGCTAATTCTTAAATCTTTTCCATATGCGTGGAAAAATTATACAAGATATTCTACACTAACATGTTTCCATAATACTATTATCCGCTATTAAAATAAATAGACCTCATCTTAAAGTGAACGAGTATTATCCACTTCCACAAATAATAGTTTTGAACTTTATAACTTTGAGAGGCATTTTCTATCTGACTGAAGTCATCTTGGCTGATGTTTGTCTGTGCACCTGCATTGCCCTATTCCTGTATCTCCACTTCAAAAAATAAGCAAAGTTATTTTTAAACAGGCTGTTACTATCCATGATAGGCACTATTGATGCACACCCTGCTGCTTTTGAAAAAAAAGATTTGAAGTCTAATGTTACTGTTTACTGCATCATATATAGTTCAGTGGACAATATAAATTGCTATCGATTCCAGAAAGCTTCTTGCTTCTGTTGAGTGTATTGTATTGACTGCAATAGGTCAGACACCATCAACTCTAACCCTAACCCTAACCCAAACCCTCAGTGTAGAAGAGAGGTCAGAACTTGCCAGTTGAAAGGTTACTTGAATGAAAACATATATTTTTGGAAAAGGAAATTCCTGCTCAGGGTAGGTATCCTATTCAGTGAAAATTTCTAGTCCTCCTGATTATCTGGGCAGGTCACCAGGAGTTGGCCCAGATGTCTTTAAAGGAATCCAGAGCTAAACAAAAATATTCCTTAATCCAATTAATCCCAAATGGTGAATTAAAGTGTGTATTTTTTTTCTTTTTTTTGCTGCTGTTTCCAAAGTGAATGCTAATAAGAAGGCATCTAGAGATGCTAGTTCAGTAAGTTAATGCCAGGGCATGAGCACACGCATCAAGTGCATAATACATTTTTCACAGCATGATATTTTTAGTATGATACAATAAGTAACAATTTAAAACCTCAACAAACATCTGATTTCTAGGGGGATCTTCTGAAAAAGATCACAGCCTTATTCAGCAGTGCTATGATAGGGCATCAAGGAAAGCAATGAAAACCCTTTAATTTTAAGAGTTCATACTGTGATGGCCCTTAAGTACTTCTAGGGAACGGGACTGGGGCGTTGTGCCTGGTGCTCCACAAATGCAGTTCTGTGTTTGAAGTATATCATCATGCAATTTGTACATAACCAGGAAATAAAATAGAGTTATAAAAAGGGAGATCAAAGCTGAACTTGATTTGGGGAAAACATTTTAAGTAATTTGTGCTCTCATTTTCCAATTTTTATTAATTTATTAATTTATTTATTTATTCCCCAAAGGTTTTGCATTTTAAATGCAAAATGATCAGACTGGAGGACGGACTATGGCAGACATTTTAAAAGCAAGTCTTAATTAGATGCGCTGGTTTAATAAACCATTAACCTATTCATTTTCTAAATGTTTTTGGAGAAAACTAATGAACTCATTCTAGGTAAAATTACTTACTGATGGAACATCACTGTTAAATATCAGCAGATAATTTGGTGCTGTGGGGTTGTGCGTAGCTTGTAGGACAGATGCACACTGCCATGCCACCATCATTCTTGTTTGCCTGAGTGGAGAACCTCTTCCAATGAATTGTAGCTCTCTTCCAGCCTGTGTGCCCTGACCTCTTCCCATGGGAATCAGCTGCCAGACAGATGGTGTGTTCCTAATCCTGTCCTCCAAGGCCAGGAGTTTATATGTGCTTCAGGGTGTTGCAACTGTATGTTACATCAGTAAAAACACGCCACTCCCCAAAAAAACCCTCCCTGGTTTTCATATTTTCTAGTGAGAAAGGGCACAAGACCTTATCTGCCTAAGCAAAAGCAGCATGTTTGAATCCCTCCTGGTTTTGCATGGTAGCTGTAATGTTGGTTTATAGTCTTTATTTTTAACAATGGTTGGATTGTTCACTTTTATACCAAGAATATGAATATAGTTATTTTAACACTTTACATCACAAAATGGCAACGAATACAGAGACATTGTTCCTCTTAGAAAATATCAGGCCCCGCCAGGGATAAAGCAAGCTAACAATCAGGTCCACACTAACTACAAACAAAAATGTGTTTGTTTTCTTCTTCTGTGTATTTTATTGGGAATGTCTCCTGAATTATATGTCATGTAGATGAAAGGCAGAATTTTAGCTAGTAGGTGAATTACAGAATTTATGAACGGGGAAGGGAGAGAGATGAAGAGAAGGAGAACTCATACTGAAGAGAGTAGTGATGACATGGTGAATTTTGTGTTGAAAGCATAGAGGAGACCAGAGAATAATGTTTAGCACAAAAGTTATTCATCATGCCATACATGTTTTTATAGTTCCCAGTCGTTCCACAAATCTAATTAATGGGAATAAGTGGTTGAATTTTGATTTTAAATTACTGTAGAGAAATGTCCTACTTGCAGACAAATGTAAGGGTCCCTTACAAAATAAATTCTGTGTAACGTTATGCTAGTTTGAAAGTATTGGGCATAAATAAGGATAAAGGTCAATATGCTCAAAAGACATTAGCTGAAGGGCAAATGAGATTGTCTTTGGGAGAATTCAGAGGCTGCTGTGTAAAAGATCTGTGCAAATTAAGCATCCACAACATCTCTTGGAGAAAAAAAAAAACCAACAAAAAAACAAACGAAACAGGTTATCTAACCTTTTGATAGCTAAATATATATATTTTGGTCAGAGGTCAAAACAGTAGGACTCATTACAGTCTCAGCTCTTTAGTCATTGGTGCAATGGAATTTATTTAGGCAACAAGAGGTAAGAGCAGCTGCATATTGTATGATTCAAACTTTCACTGAAACTTAATATTTTATTTAGCCTTTAGCTATGATAACCACAGACAAACCCTATGAAACATTATTTGTGCCCGTAAAGTAACATTAATTTTCTTTTAATCTTTCTCTGCCCCAGGAAACATTTCAATTGAATTTTGCTCTTCATGCAAGGAATCAAGAGTACTGAGAGACAAGCTAAATTCCTTTCATTTTCCCTTTATTTCCATATTTTTAATAGATTCATGACCCATGGTGCTAATACTGGAGCTATTGTAAGAACATGTTAAATTAAAAATATGTATTTATTGTGCCCATCTGCTAAATTCCCAACATCTTTCTAGAGTTTATTGAATTTTCTAACATCAGATCTCAGTTTCACAGTTCGATCTAGTGGTATTTTCCTGACTGCCCTTCCCATTGCCGCTGTCTTTATTTCACTGTTTTACTCGTCCTTCCGTGGATTCCTTACACTGCTCTCCCCATTTTTATTGGCCAAGAACCATCTCCTGTTCTCCTTTTAACTTTATCAAATTGTCTTAACCTTTTCTCCAGTTTTGCCCTCAGTTGATCGATGCTCTTTTTTTTTTTTTTTACCCAGTTTTCTTTCCTGCTTTTCCCCATTCCATGAGATTCTACCTCTTTTTTTTTTTTTTTTATTTTTTTATTTCAACTTTATTTTATTACTTTTGCCTACACCCCAGGTAGAGGAAAGCTGTTTGACTGGTGTTGGCAAGAACTTGCAGAAACTTGGGTGGCGTTCGGGAGTTTGGGAGAGGATATTTTACTCAATAGCAAATAGTGAATAACTCTTCATTTAATACATTTAATTGTTGCATCTTCAGCATTCCAGTAGCATCATTCTCTTAGATGGATTGAACCAGTTGTTTGACGCAGAGTAATGCCTCAGCAGAGCTTAACAACTTTTTCTTTAAAGTAGGCTTTGGATTGGTAATGATTATAAAATCAGTATCTCTGCTGAAAGATAACACCTCTAGCAATCTCAACCCTGAGATACTGGTTCAGAATTAACACAGAGGGAAGTGTACCATCTGTTGCTAAAACCTAACACTAAGAGCTCAAGCAATTTCTAGCTTAAAGGGAAAACGTGGACCCTGAACCTAGCCAATTAAGGGAAGCGGGGAGAGGGATGGAAGGAAAAACTTAAAAATAGCTTCTGGTCCTTCACTTGTGCCTGGTGTTGGCTGCCAGTAGAGACAGCAGAGAGAATTGACACTGCTGAGAAAATAAACTGCACAGAAAGTTCTGTCAAATGCCCAAAGTAAACAAATAGGAAAGGACAAATAATGTTTCTTTGCTATTTGATTTAGAATAACTGTACTCTACTATGTAAAGCTTATTCAGGCTCACTTTTGATGTTTAAACTGTTACTGCTCCTTTGATGCTTGATAATCAGGACTAATTCCTGTGCCAAAAATGTATCTCTGGATACCTAGTTTGCTTCAAGACTGCTCATCAACCAAACCTACGAGAAGAATCAAAATTTCTTGCTGGTGCTTCCTTACATGAATAGCTTGGTGTAGCTCTGATTTTTTTAATTGAATGGTTTAGGTGATCTAGAAAACAAACCAAAATGTTCTACTGAGCCTTGTTTTCAGTTCTGCTGAGAGAGACAAGAAAAGCCCACCAAAAAAGGCAAAATAAAAGCTGGAGGCCTCGTCTGCTTGAAATGAAATACAGTGCTCCAGCTTGCTTGCCCATGCCATATCTTCAATATTGCAGTGATAAATCTCCCATAACTGTGGAACCTGGGTAAATGCAGATCTGACCTTTTGTTTACAGGGTATCAAGGGAAATCTTTATGAGACCACAGAAGTGTTTCAAAAGGTTTAGAAACATTATGAGATGGTAAAATGTGTCCCCTGTGGATAATTTTGACAGCAAAGATCTGACACTGTTTCTCAATGAGCAGTGCCCTTTCTGTAGAGACTTGAACAAGCCATTCGGCAATGATGTTTGAGAAGCATTTTTGGTAATGCAATTCAGGGGAAAACTGATCTGTGCTGTTGTAATTAAACAGGATTTTAATGTTATTAAAATATTGACATGAAAATGTTTACTGGATGTGCAGATGTTGATGCTGGTACAATGCAAGATACACTAGAAAAGATAATATTTTCATTTTACGAAGAAAATGAGTCAAATTAGGCTATCTTTTATACCTCCTCTAACTTCTGCTGGTTATGATTGTTTATCTGGTTATAATTAAAAGCAGGGATTTAAATCAGCTTGATTAAAAGTCTGGATTGTGTTGTGTTACATAAAGTGAATCTATTGATTAAACAAATACAGAAAAATGTTCTGAGCAAGAAAGTACCCTTGCTGCTGAGTTCCAGGCAGAAAAGATTGAAGTCTGTTCTGCTGCCTGGAAGGAAGAGCCTTAAAGAACAGAATAGCAGCAGTAGGTTGGGATTCAGTTTTTGGATTAAAACCCCACTTCTGGTTTTGATTTTGTTTTGTTTTAAATTTCAATAACTTCTGTAGCCTGCGATTTCATTTCTGATCTGTACAAAGATACTAATTATGGGTACACCCACTAATTATCTCTGTGTAGCTAATTTACTACAACTACTACCCTTGGTAGAAGAGGGTCAGGTTGAAGAATACTTAAGCAGGCTGGACATACATAAACCCCTGGGCCCTGCTGGAATGCAGCCATGAGTGCTGGGGGAGATAGCTTTTGTCACTGTAAGACCACTCTCTGTAATCTTTGAATGATCATGGCAATCAGGAGAGGTGCCGTCTGGAAAGCAGCTTTGCAGAAGAGGACCTGGGGGTCCTGGTGTATACCAAGTTGACCATGAGCCAGAAATGTGCCCTAGCCACGATGGAGGCTGATGGTATCCTGGGACATCTTAGGCAAATTATTGTCTAGGTCAAGGGAGGGGATCATTCCCATCTGCTCAGCACTAGTGAGGCCACACAGACCAGTTCTGGGCTCCACAGTATGAGAGAGACATGGATATACTGGAGAGTGTCCAATAAAGGGCCACCAAGATGATGAAGGGACTGAAGCATCTCTCCTATGAGGAAAGGTTGAGAGAGCTGGGACTGTTCAGCCTAGAGAAGGGTTGGGGCAGTTGTGTATAAGTACTTGAAGGGAGAGTGCAAAGAGGACGTAGCCAGGCTCTTTGCAGTAGTGCCCAGTGACAGGACCAGAGGTGATGGGCACACCCTGAAACACAGGAGGTTCCCTCTGAACATCTGGAAATGCACTTGCACAGGTTGCCCAGGGAGGGTATGGAGTCTCCATCTCTGGAGATACTCAAAAGTGGTCTGCACGTGGTTCTGGGCAGCCAGCTGTGGGTTGCCCTGCTTGAGCAGGGAAGTTAGATAAGATAACATCCAGAGATCCCTTCCAACCTCAACCACTCTGTGTTTCTGTAATTAATGCGTAATTAGTACATACATAGAAAACATGAATGTTAGATGCATCCTGGTATGTCTGCTCACTTGCATGTGGAAATGTGTTTCCTCTCAGTTGCAATAGGGAAGTATATCTAAAATTTTATTCTACTTTGAGTAAATATATTTGATCGTAACCCCATTCTTACATATGCAGTCGTTATAAATATTCTACTTGTTTTGATATATTTTGCACATATCTCAGAAGCCTACTAGTGTTGACGATAGTCTTAATCCTATTATTGTGCTATACGCTTGCGGTACTTTGTACATACATGTTTCCATCCCTCACACATATGTATAATGTTCCATGTGTGTTACATATACAGATACGTATATGTATACAGAGAATATGATTTCAGAGTTACGTATGTGTGCATATGTATGAATATGTAAGCACATCTTGAATGTCATGATCAGTGGGAGAGACTGAGATAACACAAATAATAAAAATCCCCACAAAATCCCTGCTTGTGTAAATTGAAGGAGATGGGGAAGTGAGTTTGTGCATTTTCCAAACCCAAGACTGCTGCCAGAAGTTGTAAGGAGACACTGTTTTAGACAGCCTTTTGTATCTAAGTTTACCAAATTTGAGAAATGCGTAAATATGAATTTGTAACTATGCTGGAAGGATGTAGTTTTTACTTGTCACGTGAATTACACTCATCCCTAGTTATCAGCACTTAACTATCCTTTTGCTGTGGTTAATTTATTAATGTACAAATTAACCTGATACTTCATTATTAACAGAAAATAGTTCTAGTAAATACCCAAACTTTCAAACTTAGCATTGGAAGTATGTCTTAACTATGACATAGTCAGGGTCACTTTAAGACCTGGCTGCAAAGAGCATCTAGGTGCCAGCTGCCTTAAAAATGAGTCGCCAGGGTGATAAGCCCATGTTTAGGTAGTCTCTGATGGATTCAGGACTATATTTTGTAGTGGGGGGAAAACCTCGCCAGAAATTAATAGACTGCACTTATGCCAATTCCCATCTGCATAAGGTCTTCTGATGCTCTTGCCTGTACAAAGAGACTCATTCTTGGGGGATTTAACTACCTAAACAGTGTTATAACTGCAGAAATACTTCATTTAGCAGTGCTGCAGCTAGATTTGTTCTGTTATTTCAACTTGGTTCTCCTGGAACTATTGTGCCTTGCATGCACGTACGGCATGGTCACTTTGGCATCCCGGCTGTTCCAACAGGTTGCTACAGCAACAAGCTTCTGCAGGGAGAAGATTATCTGGCAAAGAGTACCGTGCCTGTTTACTGGGGAGCTGTGGAGACAGAAGTTAATAAACTTTTAACATTGCAAATAAGCAAGCATCTGGGGTTGCTGTCTCTGTTACCCTGTAGGATCAGGGTGCCATCATGTTGTATGAAATGGGAATAAAATATATATATCCCTGACATCAAAATGCTACTGAAATGATTACGTAGATTTGTTGGGCTTTAAGTGTATAAAATGACAATGCAGGTTGGGTACTTTTGTTTGTGGGTGTTGCTGTGTTTGCACACAACTTTATCTGTTGTTGGCCTCAGACCATTAAATAATTACATTAAAGTATTACAAATAGAAAAGTAACAGATCAAACAAATGTATAATCCCTCCACCCTGTTCATTAAAAAAAAACCCAAACCCACAAATAAGCAATTTAGGAAAAAAATTGAATTCTATACTCTTATTTAACCTAACTGCCATCCTCATTTGCTCTCTCTTATGATCTCAGAAACTAGATCATCGGAAAATGAAACAGATGGAAGCTCCGTTAGGCTGGGTAGGTGTGGGTGCAGGAGGGAGAGGGGTGCAGCCAAAGGCACCTTCCGGGGTGAGCAATGCTACTTCAGCACCTGCCTTGGCTTTGAGTTGTCGTCTGGTGGCAACAGCAGCCTCACAGATATGTTCACGGTGATTCACTGGTTTGTCTATGGTTTGGCTGTGTGAGGGTAGAGAGGAGAGTGACAGATAGGAGAATAAATACCATCTCAGTATAGTGGTCTGACCCTTCTGCCAATATTGATTCATTCCTGAGCAAAACTGCTGGCATAATGCGGTTCCCGTGTTCTGTAACATGAGCAACCCGCAGAAAGGATTGCTGCCTGCCATCCCCTTTTTCCCAAGAAAGTGACCTGAAGCTTGGGATTATTCACACTATTGCAAACATATAAAGTTTCTATTATGTATGACTGCTTTTTTTTCTTTTTAATTTCAAGAACTGCATTTGTAATAAGTGAAACTAAAATACTAACAGAATACAGAAAATCTCAGCTATACAAAGTGCTTTTTGTTGAGATTTGTATTCTCCATACTTAACTAGAAAATTAATTTTTTCTAGTAGTTAATATAGGAGTCAAAAAATTAAATCTAAAAAAAAAAAATCACTTTTGTGCTAATATGTTTTGCTGGAATCAAAACTTGTTTTAACTCAGTCATATATTACATTCATTGTCCGATTGGCGTTTTTGAGTGCATATCATAACTATTTTTTTGGTTTGAGTCCCCCATTTTCCCTTTGGCTCTGTGGGTCTTTTGGGTACCCAGTATGCACTTTTTTTAGTTCATCCATTATCCACACTGGTGTTTGCCTTTTTAATGTTGACAGCAAAGATGCCAGCTGAAAGCCAGGTTTGTTTTGTGCATGTATATATTTTTCAACACTGCCATTTTCAAAATGGCTGGATCTCTTCATATGACTGACATACTGAATCTTTAATATTGGTCACAGAAGGAATTATGGAGTAAGCAATAGACAAGCTCTTTTATGTTTTTTGTTGTGGTGGAGCAAGATAAAAAGGACTTCATTTTTGTGATAAAGTGGAAGGAGAAACAAGGAACATCTCAGTATCTGTTATTTCATCTAGGTAATGTTTCTGTCTCAGAACTGGTGTTGCTCACAGACAAGACCTATAAGTCATTGTCTATTAATGAAAAATTTAAGCATAAGCAAACAGCAGTTTGCAGCTTTCATCATGAAGATGTAAGTGTCACGCATACTGGATTATAAAAGTCAGTCTGTTGTATTTTCATTTTCACACTGTGACATCGTATTTTTCTTTTTTTTTTTTTTTTAAGCGGGGAAAAAGCATTTTAAGGAACAGAAGAAAAATCTAACCCACTTTAAAATTCAGTGTTCAAAAGCATATACTTCTGAGCTGATGTAAATTCATAACACTTAACAATATTTGGCACAAGTTAGCATTCTTCTTTTTCCCACTGAATAACAAGTAGGAGCAGTTCTTTCTGCCTGCCTATTTAAACAGGGAGCGAGCAGTATCAGTCCAGGCAGGCAGAGTAACGTATGATTTTATATTTTTTTTCCCCACAGAGTTATTTAATAAAAACCTTTCCTGAACAGGTTCCAACTGTGATTAGTTACGGTGAAAATATTGTCTTCTTGAAACAGGTGTTTTAAAACAAAAGAAATCAAGTGTTCAAGCAAAGCAGGGTAAGCCATATCTAAAATACTGTCCAGGCTGAACAACTTAATATATTTTTTTTGCATTTCCTTTTAATGTTAAACTACTACTCTCAAGATCTGCACAGGTATAAATTTAGAGACAGGAAAGTTTTACATGGTGTGGTACCAAACTGGGGTTTGGCATATGTGTGTTAACGTCTGAGATTTGCCACAGGCTTCCTGTGTGACGTTGGTTACGTGATTTAGTATTTCTGGGCCTCATTATCTAACTATGCTGTTTATGAAAATGGTATGTTAATGATTTTTTCTTCCATCCTTTGGATGTCTCATTTCTTCTCAGTAATCTACTTTGATGAAATGTGGTATTTTTTCTTTGAGCTGAGGGTCACGGAGTAATGATAAATTGCCCTGCAGTCTGTGAAGTTGCATGGAGAGTAGAACAGTCAATATTATTTAATTGTTGGATGTGAAAGTTTTTTGTTTTCTTAATAAAGTACTCTGGTTTTCAATGGACTTGTGCACTATCATATGTAGTATCTAGACACTGTATCTTAATATGTAGTGTAACATGAACCTTAGGTTACCCTTAGTAGACTCTCACTGCCCCCAAAAGTCACACCAATAATATTTTTTAAAAATTTGTGTTTCCTGAGCTTAGATTGTTTAAAGTTGTTTTTGTTCATCTTAAAATATACTGTGAAAAATTCTGCATTCCTTTTATCTTTTTTTCTAGGCATTGTAATAGATTTTTTTAAAAAAAAAACTTGTATTCAGGCTTTCAAATATTGTTTTTCTTTATAGTTCATTTGCTTTAAAATACAACACTAGAAGATCTGGGTAATATCATAGTCTGTGTTTCATAAACACAGACCGATTGAATTCTGTCCCAGTTTATGTGATGGACCAGACATCTCTGATTGATAGATTTGGAGCAAGGAGAATGCAGGAGCTGACATTATAGCATTCCTCACTGTAATAGGAGTGCTGTCGTTAAGCTATGCACCTACTTCTTGTCTTGATTTTTTTACTGATAAGTTTACCCAAGTGCCTCGAGGTGAGATGGGGATGTTTCTGGTGAAATAACTGCAGTGTTTAGCTAAGGACTAGTTTCTGATATGGCTTTCATGGAAGATGGTTCAAATGACACATGGAATCCACGTACAGCAGAATTAATGTGTGATGATGTTGATGCAGTCAAAATGAGATAGATTCAAATGTATTCAGAGCTTTTCTTAAGTAGGGCTTTGACATTTTCTGGATTCCCTTTTTACAGCTGAAATGTTATTAAAATATGGACTGTCATTGTTTTGCTGGAAGAGTTACTTACAGAAGATAGATAAGTAAAGTTATACTCTTGTTCAAAGTGTTTCAGTAATGCAGGTCATGTTACTTAAAACCCAGTAGAGACACAGCAGGCTACTGCAGATGCTGCTTCTCCCTGGTCAGACTGACCCTTTTGTACTATTGGTAAAGGGTACCAATATCTGCGGTATGTATCTTGCTAACTAGATAAGTGTAGCTGCACAGGTAACTCAAACTTTATTGCAAGAAAGGTCATAAATAGGTCAGGACAAAGGATAAGAAGAAAAAGGACACGTAAGCCAAAATAACGTGCATCACCTGTTCTGACATTTTAATTCAGTCCACTTTCAGACATAGCAAAGGAACACTCTTCACCGCTATTTGAGGTACAAGGGAAATTACACTCTGTTATAGAGGTGATTTTTAGTCAACATGGGAACAAAACACATGCAAGAGTAGCACATAAATGTTTTTTTATAGCACATAAAAGTCTTTTTATAGTATGGATATGATTTTTCAGCCTAAAACTTGCTTGGATAAGATACCACTAGTCAGTGTTTCTATTTTGATTAAAATTTCCTTTGATATTATCCATAACATCCTCATGACTGGTAATTATTTCACAGATTGATTTTTAAATTTGATTGGGAAAATACATTAATAGAACACCAACTCAGAAAAAGATATGGAACTCCATTATGGGAAATTAGTAATGATTACGCTGATATATAATATCAAGAAATTATATGGTGACTGGGTAGATTTGCTGAAAGGAGCCAGAAAAGCAAATTACTCTGTTGCCCAGCTGGTGGGATCCTAAGAAGTCCTGTCAAGTTTGAACCTCACCAAGGAATGGCCGTTAGTCAGCTGTACCTTACTGATTACATAAACCAGCCGTGATTTGTAACTGTGGTAGCTGACAGCGTCATTCATAATGCACATCCACAAAGAGCGGCACCGTAGGTGCGACATCCAAAAGACTGATTAGCCCAAGTCTTTCCATGAGAAGCCTTGGTTCCTCATGGCCTGTTGGAAGCAAGGTCTGTCTGTGGATTTCCTTTCAGGATACTGGCTGACTCGTACAGTAAGTTGGTGTTCGCTTGCCATCTAGATGTGCTACGGGTGCAAGCCTACTAGAGACATCTGGAGCGGAATGGCATGCAACTCTGGCATGACACTTGGGCTGACCCTCACACTGTAGAATTGTACAGTTTAAATTCCGAGCTTTATCATAATAATTGCCTGTTGTGGTGCACTGATTTATTCTCATTCAAACTGCAGCTGTCTCTCATGGGGTAGTCATGGGTATATTACAAAGCATCTATTACCAAATGGTTTTAAGGTGATTGCTGTCTGTGTCAATGCAAAAAGAAGTTCTATTTGCTTATGAGAGGAAATGACAACAGTTGAGGTATGCTTGGAAATGAAAAGCGGGCAGTAGTGTACTATTAGCTAACTAGTAAATACTCCTAGAGAACCAATTGCTAGACAGCATATCAAACTTTGAACACAGCATTCTGAGTACGAATGTAAATTAAGAAGAAAATATTAAAATGTAATTAAATTTATTTTTAAAGTGGAGAATAGTACATTGATTCATTAGCATATCAATTTTAATAACATTAAATGGTGCTTTCCATGTCATTTGCATTATAACTCATAAGTATGAAGATGTGTCCATATATTAGCAATGTCTTTTACTAATAAGAATTACCAATAATGTCTTAAGTATCTGAGAGGAATGCTGCTGTTAGTCCATTATCGTACCTTCAAATGTAATTCGTTAAAATTGCATCAGTTATAGTGTGGTATAACTTACTTGTTTCATCACCATAAAGCCAAGTGCCACATTATGCTGTTGAGTGCAGTCATTTTCCTCATCCCTGTGAGATACTGGTTTTGTCCTTTTCGGGCCTACTATATAGTCTACGGAAAATGACTTAATATATCCTGTGTTTAAATTTGCAGTCTATAAAAGGGAAACCATACATTTACGTTCAGACTAAACGCAAGTGGCTTGCACAGAAAACATATGGATAAATCAGGAAGTAAATTCTAGTTCATTTCCTTGTTGATCTCAGGACTGTTTCTCTTATGAGCTTCATTAAATGGTGCAAACTGCATCTCTAGACAATTAGATGACATTTTTCCAAAGAGCTTGAAGTAATATTTTCTTTAAGATGCTGTAAAAATTAACAGGGATTTGAGTGTCCAAATCCATAGAAAGCTTTTAAAATCTCAGCTGCAAAACTGTTTTCTTCTACCATTGCCTTTGTCAAACCTCTTTCTCCCCCCTCCCTTCACCCCAAAAAATTTCTGTGGGCTCAGGAAATGAAATGGATCTGTTACAAGTGAGTAAACCAGAGAGACACAAGTAGTTATAAACTCCAGTCTTGGTGGGGGGAAGGCTAGTCACTTGGAACTGGTAGGAATATTCTGATAGAGCTTTTTAAAATTACTTTCTAATTAGTTATTTGCAAAGGAACAGCTAGAGCAGTGAAGAGAGATATGATTCTCTCCTGCTTTTTACAGTAGTCACCCACAAAGTGTGAGATCAAAATTCAATTGTCTTATCTGTTCTAATGAATATTCATTCAATGAACTCTCAGGAGAAACTACACCTTACCTTGGAGGATCCTGTAGCTGCATCCCAGGGGACTGCTGTGCAACATGGGTGGCAACAACACTGAGGTCTGTCTCAAGGCAGCAGATCAGGAACTGTGCTCTTATTTCCCAAGGAAATGTTGAGCCCTCAGCTGTTGCCTATCCAGATGAAGCTATTTGGGCTTTTTTTTTCATTAAACAATCCTCAGCTGGCATAAAACAAACATTGGCATAATGGAAAAATTATCTCATGCTCAGCCCCTTGGTGAAAAGCGTTGGTATGATAGTAAGCAGAGCAGTCTGATTAGCCGGAGTGAGTTGTGGAATATTGACAGCAGCCTTTCGCTAGGTATAGTCTTGTGTAGTTTGTGTTTTCCTTCGTTCATAGCAGACCTGCAGCACACCGTGTCACTATTGTTTATAAACTGGTTGGTTTGAAGGAGCATAACTTGGCCATGCAGGATATGGTTTTGTGAGATGCTGGAGTCCCCAGCAGCTACTGCCTGCACAGAACAGATCAAACTTTTCTACATAGTATCTGTACACATAAGCGTGAGTCTTTTGCATGCAGCTTGTCAAAATATCTGAGATTTATATAGCAGATGTGTCAGTTTATTCAGACATCTTTGGCCTCATGCAGAGAGTCTTCTGCAACCAGAATATATACAACTTAAAACCTAAAGCATATATTTGCTGCCTGACACACAAATAAGGTGGCAAGGATTTACTGAGCTCTTAAAGTGCACCACTGCTAATAAGGCACCCAAAGAATCTTTGCTGGCCAGGAAGGCATCAGTCAGGCAGGGAAGGTTCGGCTTCCACAGCTCTCTGGATTGCATCCTCAGGTTGCTGAGCCACCATATCTCACCAGCTCCATTGGCAGAGACAAATAAGGTTGTTTTTTTTCTCTTTAGGATTTTATGCTTTTTTGTGGCAGGTTGACCCCAGCCAACACCCACTCCCTTCTCGCTTGAAGGTGAAAATAGAAGGAAGGTGAGAAGACTCAGGGATCAAATTAACGACAGTTTGATAGGGAAAGCAAAAGCTATACATGCAAGCAAAGCAAAAAGAAGAATCCATTCACTATTTTCCCTCAGCAGGCAGATGTCGAGTCAGTTCCTGGGAAGCAGGACCCCAGCACGTGTAAGACTTGCTTGGGAAGACAAGCGCCGTAACTACAGTCATTCCCCATTACACCTTCTTTCCCTGAATTTTTAATGATGAGCACAGTGTCATATTGTCAGGGATATCCCTTAGGTCAGTTTGGGTCAGCTGTCCCGCCTGTGTCCCCTCCTAACTTCTTGTTCACCCCCAGCCTTCTTGCTAGGAGATAAGAGAAAGCCTTGACCCTGTTCAGCAACAGCCAAAACACTGGTGTGTTATCAACGCTGTTTTAGCCACAAATGCAAGGCACAGCACTGTACAGGTTGCTGTGACGGAGGGCTGTCTCCATTGCAGCCAGACCCAGCGCTTCTTCTCAGGCTGGTGTTTTCCCTCTTGAATCACACAGCTGACAGCAATCCCATCTCAACGAGCCTGCCCTCTGGCTGTGATTTCACCCTTCCTATCTCTCTACAGATTTTTCTCACAGGTCTGTTTTAGCCACCTGAGTCAAGGCCATGCAGTTGGGCCATATCAGAGATAGGGTTGTTGTTGCACAGGCAGTGAAGCAGCTGGGGTGGGTGGTGGGTGTGGGGAAGGAGCTTTCAGCAAAAAAAAGCAGGATTACAGAGACAGGGGAGCACACAGGTTTGTGAAGTTAACCTTATTGCAAACCAGTCTGCCACCCATTCTCTCCTAAAGTTAAAATGAATAAATAAATAAATAAAGACAGGATTAAATAATCCCTGGTTTTAGCAGCTGGGTGCTTTATTCATTATAGGACACGTCAATTTTCTCTTCCCTTGGGAAAAATACCACCTTTTTCTTCTTATCATGCGGAGTTTGTAGTTCCTAAGAGGATATCATTTTCAGTTCTCTAAATTATTAGTTATTAGATGAAAAAAACACTGTTTGCAAGTATCCCTATGCCACTATGCAAGCATGCAAAAAAGCCTTCTCAGCTGGAATATATCAGGTATCAAGGATGACTCTGTGCTTCTGTTTGTGCTCTGCAGAGTCAGAAATCAATTAGCTGACTATGGAACTCCATGGGTGCTTCCAGTTTGAGTTCCTAAGGCCAGCTGATATGTCTTCTGCTAAAGTCCATCCAGAAAATAGAAGGAGAAAATGCATCCACGCAGGGGATTCTCTAAGAGGTGAGCAGGAGCATTATTCTCCACTCTCTTTTTCCTTGGTGCGTGTAGGAGGAGCCTGTGCTTTACGTGTCTGTTATGTACAGTGAGATGTGTTGCTTTTGTAGTGGCAATGCACCTTTAATCTCTCCTTAGCCCACTTCAAGTTTCTGAGTATTTTTCCTTTTGTGTTTTGAATTTCAAATAAGTCAAGACTAGGTATTAGTGGTGTTTTAGTTTTAGGCAGGGCAAGAGGAGAACAACAGGGTAAAATCTAAGCTACAGTTGTCAAAACAAAGTAAAGTAATAACAGAAAAGTGATATGCTAGGCACTTTTTTGATGATTACTGGGGAATGATTGACCACGTAATAATTTAGGTTACAGTATCCTTCACAAACTCCGCAGAGTGTACAATTTCCACATTACCGCAGCGGAGGCTGAGACCTGCGGTTGTCCTGAGGCACGGGCATCAGTGCAGCTCTGCCAGGTGAGCCAGAACAAAGCCTGCCTCTGGCGAAACCAGCGGGGAAACTGCTCAGCTTATTTCAACTTGGAAGTCATTCTGCATAACTTACAGTAAACACAGAGGGATAATTTAGAGAAGAAAATTAATGCAGACATGAAAAATGATAAATGAGAATCCAAAGGTTTGGTGATGCTTGACATTCAAGTTTTGGTTCCTACATACACAGAAACATCTGCGTATAGTATATTAGGTCAGATTACACCACCCTAAGAGGCGATCTCCATGGCAAGCTCTATGGCTTTTTTCTTTTTAGTTCATTTGTAGATGTTGAGTGTCCATGATTTGCAAGTGTTCAGTGGTTAATTAGAAATATGCATTAATGAAAGGTGTTCTGTTACAGAGTGTCTCGTTGGTACATTACTTGCTGGTTTCATTTTTTCTTTCCCCACCCTATCTTTTTTTAGATCTGATTGATCTTAGCGAACTACCCTTAATGAAATTATCTCTGAATTATAAGACTGTAAGTGTGCCATTAAAGTTTTAAATTCAAGTATCAGCTCTTGTGATAAATCGCAGAAGTATTCAGAGCTCAAGTCATTTAGCAGAGCCCATATATTTTGATTAGTATCACAGAAATGAGAGGAGAGGACAGAAGCAGAGAGTCAGGAGAGGGGGAACAAGCTACAGCGAAAACCAATTAATTGTTTTTGTATCACCAACACTCATACTTAAGTATTATCATTAGGAGAATGAATTTTATCAGCTAAGTAGGACATTAGAAAGCTTACTTAGGTTTTAACTGGATTTTAATCTCAGCAAGTGACACAAAGCTGAAAACAACTGATTTTAAATAAGGAAGCTATTTAACCTAAAATACAGGTTCTGTAACATTTTGTATTATATATGAATTGTGGTCAAGTGAAAGTGGAACTTTAGGTCGAACTTCTAAAAACTTTCAGAAAATTGAATCTGTAGGACTTTCTATTTTTACTCCCTTGTGGTAGCATTTGGGGCTTTCTAGGGGCTGCAGAAAGATGATCTGCAGTGATTTAGCAGGACATAGATTTTTGTGACCCTAAGGTTGTATTGTCACATTGTAAATTAGAAGAATTCATTTTTTAATTGAAAAACAGTACAACATAAAAAATCTAAAATAACTCCAAGATTGCATAGTCTGTGGCTTACTTTTTTTTTTTCTTTAATATCCATGTCTGTCTTTTGCTTAAAAAAATCATATTTTTTTTTTTTTTAATTCTGAAGAGGTTTTCAAAGAGTTTTTCACAGGACAGTCAAAAGCTTCTTTCATGTAAATTATCAAAAATTCCTGTTACTGCCTGTTGTTTACCAAGACAGGTGTTAGTAGAAGTTCAGAATTTTTTCTCATAAGTTACTATTTGGGTCCATTATTTTTAATACTCTTTAGTACTCCTTTTCAGCCAGGGAAATATGACTAATTCTCAGTGGTGACTGTACAATGTACCAAAGTTGGATTTCTATCTTGAACCACTCACTGCGTGTTTCCTGCTATGAGAGATGAAGCAGCAGTGAATGTATGGCACAACGCATACCCTACGCCCTAGACAGATAATTAATTAATGAAAGTAAAGTCAGTGTGGCCAGTCTTTCATTGCTGTGCATATGCACACCGGGTAAGTGAATGACAGTTTGGACATGGGTACAACCTGTTACTGCTCTTCTGATTTCAGGGTTAACATAGTCTCCCTTTGGCTAATGGCACTCGCATGCAGATGAATTAAGCTGAAATTTTCTTTGGAAGCCTGTAGATTCTGGCCTAACAATCTCTTTGAGTATCACCGGCAGTTTACAGTGTAAGTGCATGATAGTTCAGCCCAGCTAAAGGAATGGCTGTAGTTGTAGGATCAAGATTTCCAAGCTAAGACCAATAGCCATCCCCATTCAGCAAAGAAAGTTACACGTGTTCCAATGTGTTGCTAGGTGTGGTTCTGGGAACTGATGTGAAGAATAAATTGTTTGTATTCCTTCCCACTGGTGAAAAATCAGAATTATTGGCTGGTAGTTGTGCTTAAAGAGATGTTTCTCTGTATAAAAGACGTGGACTATTTGCAGAACATCTGATGTCCTTCCACTGAGAGGAACCAAATTTCAAATGTATTTTGGTTTGGGACTATCCATTGTTGTAACAATTACATTTTTCTGTATCAACTCAAGCTAAATATGATTTTGGAAATAAAGTGGATCTAAAATAATTGCTTTAGGTTCTAAATAGCTGGCACTACTCTATAAATGCACAATGATGTAATTTAGAAATAAAAATTTAGCTAGAACAGCATTAAACAGTATAATATTTCAAACTGAAGGAAAGGTAGCGTGTTTATTTTTTATGGAGAGAAAAAAAAGGGCAATCGTAGTAAAAGCTAAAGATATTTGCATGCATCTTTCTTTATCTAATGTCATGTCTGCCGTGTTTAAAGTACTGTGGTGATTTCAGAAATTGGGCAGATCCCTGGGAGATTGAAATATAGAACAGGCAATAAAATTTTGTGGCACAACCGGTACTTTTCATGGCCATCTGTCTTTGCTCATCTTTAGTAAACCTGTGTTTATCCAGTTTAGGATTTTAGTATATAATTACTATATTGGCATTCAAAACAATACCCCATCTCAAAGATAGTTTGAAAGGTAATAACGTTATATCCATAGTCAGTAGAAGTGTCAGCAGTTTTTTGGTAGTGGCTGTATGAGACAGTTAAGTGAATATTTAGGAAAGGGATTATGCAAAAAATCTTCATATGTAAAAGCTACTGACTTGCCTGATATAGAGTACTTTACATAAACACCACAGTTGTGGTTATAGTGGTCACATTTTTTTTAGATTTTAGATTTTTTAAATTTTCTTTTGGTAATGACAAATATTAGTCTATTCAAAGAGTATTTTAATTAACATAGGGTAAGTTTTTCAGTTAACAAAGCATGAATGAAAATCTTTCATGGAGCTCTGGTGAGAGGTAGAAAATATCTTCATGTACAAGCCAGATATGTTCCAAGGTGGGCTGCGCTGAGCAGCTCGCTTTACCAGTGCTGTGGAAATAGTTGCTCTTCCATATCTGAGGAAGCTCCTTAGCTGCCGATCCTTGGGGAATTGTGTAGGTACAATTTCAAAGATTTCAACTTTCTTTTCCACTCGGAGAATAGTTTCTGTTACAGGAAGCATGAGCTTTGACGAGCTATGATCATCTAAAGCAGGTTTCTATCTGCAGCCTTGAAAGAAGCTGCTGGATCATGCAAGGTTTGCTCTTCAAGGCCACTGATTTTAGAGATGTGGATTACTGCCTCTGTTCAAACTTGAAAGCACTCTGATCTTGTAGTGGCCTGAGGTTGTAACATTCATTTTATAACTAGATAATAATTCATTTTATAACTATGTTGTGTCACTTTGTTGTCAGCGTACTGGTTTGAATGTTAATGTTCCATACATGATTACGGTTTTCTTTCCCAGCACCTTAAATAGAGTGTACTTAATGCTCTAGTTGAATTTGCAAATTTATTTTAGAAATAGCATTTAAAAATTCCATTTTAAAGGGACTGGGTTTCTCTGACTGTAACTTGCAATTTGATACACTGGTAAGAAAAAAACAAAACGGAAGTTTATTTTCATTGAACACCATGTTCCAAATTTACTGTTTTCTGATAAGATTCAAAGAGAAACCATGGATCAAAGTCATTCATATGGCATAAACTATTAGAGCTGGGCTGGTTTTTATGTTGTTTAGTTAGTTGTTTCTCCTTGTCTTCTTTTCCTTCTCTTGCCCATCTGCAATAAAAACAGTAAAGTGTAGCTTTACAAAGGTGAGATTTGGGGGATTCAAAGCACATTTTGGACTTCAAACTGTGTCCTTTAAAGGCATCATTATCTAGTTTTGTAAGAGAACTAACATATTTAAAAAAAGTAAAACTCTTTGTTCAATCTCAGATGAATGACTAACCCTTATTTCTACATAGATTTGAAGTAAAACTTCATCTAAAAAGCAAAGGAAAGGAAACTTTGAGGAAGGGTAAATCCAGACCTGAAAAGTGGGGTCAAGGCCACCTATGAAAAGTGAAATATTTGGGGCATGTTATTCGTGCAAAATGTGTTCAAAAACTAGCATTTTGAAGAAGTTATTATTTTTATTTTGGGATTTATTTCAAGTCTTGAATTTGGATTGTTTAGATCCCCATTTATTTATAATGCTTTTGAATGGAAATTAAGCTACTCCTTATCAAGCTCAACTTCTTATCTTCATACTTTATCAGTAACTAAAACCATGAGAAAACATAAAAATGTGTACTAATTGCTTTTTTTCCTCCAGCCTTAGAATTTCTTTTAGCGTAGCGATGCACTGATTATTGCTCAAAGAGAAGACTAGGTTTTTCTGGGGCTCTATCTCATTTACCTTTGTCATTAGAAACAGTGCCCCCTGGCTAAAAGATTAGCCAAGGGAACATATATTCCATCTTCATCTTCCTTCATTAGGACAGTGAGAAAATTAATTACTGTCCAGTTCCTGTTCATAGGCAGGTGATACTCTGTAAAGGCTATGTAAAAAATTTTTGCTTCAAACCTCTGACACTTTATCATTAATCCAGTGGTAAGTTTGAAGTTCTTGAGTTATTTGTCCTTCCCGATAGCTCTTGGGGAAAATACAGACAATGTTTGATGCTGCTAACACAAACGCAATTTTGTATAATCAGTTTGACAGCTAGAGCAGCTATTAATTGTATTGTCATTTTGTATTTTAGCAGAAGTTGCAGCTAGATACATGATCTTATTCTTGATTGCTTTTTGGAAAGGTACACAGAAAAGAAATTTTTATTATTTTTCATGATAGGTAATAGTGGCAAGATGGATATCGTCTCTTTTTTCCCAGTTAAATAGAAATCATATCTATTTGTGCATACATAATCTCATTAAATTTCTAATCAGATTACATCAGCTTTTTCTTCTCCTAACCAGTCCCGATTGTATGAAACCCACTATTTGCCAAAAGATAAACAATCACTTTTTTCCGTTCTGAGGCCTCAGAAACAATCTGTGCAGTGCTTTGAAAATGTGAAGTAGAAATATGCCATACACATTTAGAAACCTCTGACAAATTTTTGTTGTTTTATGATGGTAAACTCTTTTGTTGTTGTTAGGTTCTATCCTAAATTCTTGTCTGCAGATTCCGGTAATATATAATGATGATCGTATTAGGACATATTATTAGAATAGGCATGGGTATCTAATATGCCTTGCTTACAAAGGTTAATGGCACATGATTATGTTTAGTATGTTAATGTGTTCAGAAATTGCATTTCATCACCTATATTAAAAGATTATTACAGCTTCAAATATGGTTAGAACTGGTGGAATTAGAGTTCTTGCAACCTTAACTCAGTCCCATAATGCTATTCTGTAGTAAACACATGCAAAAATAATGGCTTTATCACAAGAATGCTGTATGCCTGTTTCAGATATAGAAAACAGAGTCAAAGGAATGCTAACACTTCAAATTGTCAAAAATGCAGAGGTTTTGTATGTGAACATTTATTTTTTTTTTTTACTATTCTTTGGTTTTAGTTTTGTCATTTTCAAAGAATGGATCCAGCTGAGTTAATTTGCAATCCTGAGCATTCTGCACTTTATCAAATCAAATCCTAAATGCCTCACACAGCCCTGAAAATGTAGAAATTGCAAGCTAGTGGATAGCTGTGAAAACTTGGGGTGTGTTCACTTCTCTGCGTTTAGAAACTTGATGATGGAAGCAAGGATCTGATTCTATAGGTACTCTTCAGTAATTTCAGTGTCTCCTTCATTTAACATCTTCCATTTTCTACTTATCAAAGATATGTATAGATAGCAGGTTCATTGATTATACAGGTGTAATTATTCACTGGGCAGTACCTACCCTGGGCACTGAATGGAAGAAGCTGTATATGGAAAGGTGCGTGGTTATCGGGTTCTGCGTTATGATTCACCCCCAATGTGCTGTACATTTCAGGCTATAGCAAGTCCCTAAAATTCAGCATCTCCTCTCTTGAAAATGTTTGCCTTTGTAACTTCAGTGATTTCTGATGAAACTTTTTATTTCAACAAGGAACAAGATAAATATTTGCTTGGGATAAAGAAATTTCACAGGTGGTTGCTGACACTAAGTTGGTTTTGTCCAGAATAGGGAGTCTAGTAGTCGTAGGCTCTTCTTTTTGTCTTCTCTTCAACTTTTTGGCTCCAGCCTGCATCTGATTTCTTCCGTCCTTATCTACTGTGTCTGTGCGGGTATTCCTCCACTTTGATTCTTGCCTTCTCTTTCTGTCTCTGTTTCTTTCCTGGCACTCTGGATCCTGTGGCCTGTCTTCTGGCTTCCCTCTCAGTTCCTTCTCTTTAAACCAAGAGTTTTTTGGTTTTCCACACTGCGTGAGCATCTGCAGAAAAAGAAGATAATTGTGGGGTAGGGAAGGGGGTTGGCAGCATGTAAAGAACTTCAGAAAAAACCCTGGACATCTGGTGGAAGGAGTAAGTGCCAGTGAAGTCCTGCTTAGCTGCCTGTGGCATTGTAGGCACATCTGGGACGTGAGAAAGTAGGATTTGTTTCGTGCATATACAAAAATTTAAGAAGGAGAGGCCAAATACCAACATGTCTACCATGAAGCTGCGTGAAGAAGGCTTTTCAGTGGCCTGTAATTTGCCCAAGTTTGGATTCCTTTCCATAAGAAAAACAAAGGACATAGCCAAGAAACCAAGAGAGGGATTCTCTAACAACCTAAATTCGAGGCACTGAAACTGTGAAGTGAATGATATTGATTTGGGAACTCTATCTTTGTGTGTTTCGCTTTGACACCATTCTCAAACTTAGCCAACTTATTTCAACTTCAAATTTTTAAAAAGTCAGCTTGAGGGATGGGAAATATCAGGGCAGACAGTTTAAAATTTAGCAAGCACTAAATGCTTGAAAAAACTTTTATCTAAGCAAGTGTTCAGCAACCAGAACAACATGTAGAGCTGAACTATCGTACCAGCTCAGCCTATAATCTGTTTTATCCTCTACATTAACATATGTTACTAAAAAGGATTTTCCCAAAGATCAGAAAACAAAAATAAAAAGCCTATATTAAATACACAATAACTGTTTGGTTGCAGTAATTCCAAAGGTGATGGATAAAAGATGCTTCTCGATTTCTTTCCTAATATTTTCAAAGTCTTTAAGATATTCCTATGCAAGATGAGTGGCTTAAACTAACTTAGTCTTTTTCACTGACTGATATTTTCCTTGTGATTGGAGCTGGGCTCAGCTCTTTCCCAAACTCTTCTAAAGCAACATACATGATCTCAGAGGTGTGGTTCTTCCTGTATTTCTATGACAGGTCAAGAATGGTTTGAGACCACAGGCATTCACGTGAAACCTGTTGACATCTGAATGTACCCCCTTGTTCTGGTTCAGGTCCTGCTTTACAAAACTGCAGTGAATTCAGTGGGAGTTAGGTGTGTTCACAGTGCCCCCAAATCACACCGTAATTGATGTGCTGTATGGAAGGGTAGTCCAATACTTCACACTTCCATAATGATGTTACTGTTCATGGATATACTCAGTCTGACAGACGTTTAAGAAAGATAATGGTAACTAGGAAAAGCAGAGATTATTTAATAAAAAAATCAATTCTTTAAGCCTGAAGGTCATTTGGGTTTGGTACATAACACTGAACATCTCTGTAGGCACATAGGTATCAGTGGCAATGGTTTTTGGCTATTTAATGGCTTTCTTTGATGCTTCATGAAATTGGATGTCAGCAATACTCTCAAGTATGCGGTAAAAGGAAAATCTCAAGCACGAGAGAGAGATGTTACCATATAACAGCCACACAGTGAAGGTTGTGCAGGGTGGCATGATTTTCTATTTCACACATGCAACCAGAGTCTTAAAGACCATCACCCCAACAAAAGGGGCATCATTCTCTGATAGAGCAGGAGATCCTTTTGGCCGAACAAGGTCAAGAATCTCTCCAGTGTACATCAGGAAGGTCCATAATAGAGCACATCTTCACTCTGAGTTGCCAGTCAAGAGATGAGTTTTCAAAGGAAAAAAAAAAAAGTGCAATTACTCCTGCTAATTTCAACTGTGTACGTAATTAGTAATTCAGAGGAGTGCTTTCAGGCTTTACTGCCACAGGAGATTGGCTTTCTCCTGTTAATTAGGACATTTCAGTTTGTCTACATAGACACCTACAATTAGATCAGTAGTAAAGAAAACAGCTCATTATTAATCTAGTGATAAAGATGTAAAGACTGAATCAAAACACTTTGAATCAAACCTGTTGATTTTCACGTATGTCTAAACATGTCATCTAATCATTAAAAGAAACTTATTCTGATTCAAACCCTTTACATTTACAAGGCTATCTGAGCTCCTAGAGCTCCTTCAGAGGAAGCAGCTCTGAAGGTCAATTATATACACAGATTTACTTAAGCTGATATCTCTGTTTATTGAATGCTTACTGTAATCAGGGAGTGGTCTGAATTATTTTTTCTTATTTCAGAGAGAATTGACAAGCTGTGGTGAAGTAGGAAATGTCATTTTCAGATCCATACCCCTGTGTGGCCCTGAAATTCTCCTGTTCCTTTTTTTTGCAGCCAACTCAGAGCTTCTTTCTGAAAGTGTGCTGTGTGAATATTGTATTCAGTGTCTCCACAGAGATAATCAGCTGACTCCCAGATGCAGAGAATTTTGTTGCAGTTTGTGTTTGGGAGTTTGTTTTACCTTAAGAAACAAAAATAAAATAAATTTTTAAACAAATGCATCTTTTGCTCTTGTCAGACTGTGACTAATTACTATGACTTCCAGCACTGTTGCCACGATATTCTGCTGGGACCAAGTGAGGCTTATGACCAGCTGCAGCCAATAATTAGGGCAAAGCAAGTTAGCAAGTATATGTCTGCCATACTGTATGCAAACCAGATTCGCGTAACACTAGTGGATATTGGAAGTGAAAAAATATGAAAGACAAATAAAAAGAAAAATGCCGACAGAAAGCCATATCCAGCACTGAATATGCATAGTGATGTGTGAAATTATATTCTGTGCTAAAAAGAGAAAGCTGCTGTTCTTACTCTCAGGGGTATGTGTGGCTTTACTGCCTAACAACAGCATATAGAATTCAGTGCAGGTACTGCTTAAACATATTCAAATCGCAGCCTAACCTGAAAGGCATATGTATCATACACACAGTCAAAGTTAGTTTTTGTTGAGCCTCGTGCTGTTCATGTAGTACTCGTGAACATATGCCATCAAAATTTGGCTACTATAGGAGGCAGGGATTATTTTGTGGGTTTTTTTTTTTCTGTACTGCCCTTTATAGGATAAATAATGCTAAAATTATCTAGTGATCTGTGTTGGCTTGCTTTTGCTCAACAGCGCTCTGCAAGTGTGTAGGTGCATATGCTTTGCCTGTGCCTTTTAAATTACAAGCATTAAGCTTAATCACTTGCTCTTTCAAGTTATTTGCAATCATCTGCTTTTTTAATATTTATGCTTTCTTTATGCGTGCAGTGGAAAGATTACTTTCTCTCACATATATAATTATATTTAAATTATATAATGGTTATGACACAAATCAGAAAAGTAGCAATTTGTTTGGGGGAAGTATAAAACTGGGGGAGGTAGGTCAAACTGTCATTGTGCCATCTTTGACGAGCAATCCCTTTAATTAGTCATTAGCAGACTTTCCCAGACAGTTTCCCAGCGATGATTGTGTAAATAGCATTATAGGAGAAGGCGTTGTGTGGCAAAAAGGAAAATCTAGCCAACAGTGTCACTCAGAGCTGGTTTTAAATGGATAATTTACAGTCTCATGTCTCTTGTCGGGTTCTTCAGCCAATTTTTTCTCCCTTTTGGCTAAGACTTCTCCCTTAGCAACGAATTAGTAGGCTGTATTGTTATATGCTTATCGCTATTTGTTTGTTTTGTTTCTCGGCAAATAAAAATGTTTTCCGATCATTTGTTATGATACAAAAAATGCAAACCTTGCTATCAAAAATGAGCTATATAATCATAATCTCAACCTCTTTACTAACTTAGTTTTTCATTCAGGTGTATTGTCCTGGTCTAGAAAAATATATACATATATATGTCTTCATATACCTGCATGTAATGTCATTTTAAGAACTATGCTGGATTACAATGCTAAGCAATGTGATCTTCAGCTTTTTAAGAAAAAAATAAATTTATACATGTGGTTTGGGAGCAAGAACGGTTTTGTCCGTGTCTTCATATAATCTGGGTGCGCTGGTTGAATAATGTTCTTACTAGAAATTTAAAGGCTTTCAACCTAAGCCCTAAAACCACTGTCTCTTCTTTCCCTCCCACATTGCTATGGATACTGAATGTTTTGATTGTATTCTTCAGAGAAGCATGGGGTGTAACAGAGGAATTTCTTTGCCACAGTTGTACTGTTGTATCCTGCAGACTTAGAGATAACTGCAAACTGGCATTGGCTTTCTGCCTATTTCGTAGTGTAAACCACCCCTTCTCCCTGAAAAGCTCTATAAATGTGGTAAAAAGCCCTCACAAATTCCGAGGTCTTGATATCATTTTTTCCTTTATATCTTCTGCCTTTTTTTCAGCAAGCTTCTGCTTTGCCTTTCCATGGGTAGTGAATTGTTCACTCGTGGGTTACTATGCCAGTATCTTAGATTTTGTCTCGAGAACTTTTGCGCTTTGTAGCATCAGATCCCAGCAGCTTTCTGATGAAAGCAAGCATAGTCTTCATGTTGATCATAGCATTGTGATACTGTTATAATAATTCTTGAACTTGTGCAGTGTTACTCTCGCTCTCCTTCTCCATGTATGTATGCCAACATGTATGTTTGTAAGGTCCATTCTAAGCTGCAGTAATTGTACTCTGCAGCATCAATACAGCACGTTTGTGGATATAGGTTAGGCTCTTAACACTTGTATCTGGGTGGCTTCTTTGGAGGTTAAAATTCCTACTGAAAAGCAGGAGAGAATGGCATACATGAGAAGCAGTTTAACTCATTCTGCCTACTTCTGTGTTATGCTGTCAAAATGATTCAGATGAGTGCTGCTTCGCTCTTAAAATGCTCTCCCCCCTTCCCCTGTTAGGCCAGGAAAAAAAAAAGAAGTATACTAGTTTCAGACTTGCTGAAATTCATTTTAACTAATATGCTGTTTTGTACTCACAGGTGGTTTTACTTCTACCCGCTACTACTAGAGCAAATGCCTATTTAATGTTATGGAAACCAAAAGAGTTTCTTTGGAAGGAGTAGAGTTTCACATGAAGTGTAATAGCTTTTCTGTGTTCTGTGTTTGGTGTCATTTTTAAAAACCTTGCCATCTAATTGATGTGAACTTTATTCCGCACACAATGGTTGTCTCACAGTAGGGAATACCTCTGGTTAACCGTGGAAACCACCAAATGAAAGCATGAGAAGTTAATTTAAATAATTTCTTTTTCTTTGAAGCTCTGTAAAACAGTCAATACTTTGACGTTTTTAAAGTGGAGCTAGCGTGTTTTCTTCATGTAAATACTATAGTTTAGTGGGAAAAAATATCAACAAGATCTCCTACTTGCATGCTTTCTCAATCTAGTACATTTTATATCAGTTTGTATAGTAACTGGCAAAGACTGAAATTACTAAGTCTAAATTAAAGCAAATATATGTGAGTTGACATTCATGTATTAGTCTCTATAATTGAATATAGAGGAATAATTAAGTGCCTGCATCAGTACATTTTTACTTTGTTTATCTGTTTACATAGAGACACATATCAATCCAGAATATTCTCTCTCAATAAAAAAAATGATTACTTTTTATTATTTGTTACACTCTATGACATAAAACAATTACTCTTTATGGCTCATGGGGTTTGGTGTTTTTTTTCTTCAAAAATTAGGCTATTATACTGCTCAGTGATTTATATACATGATGTTAAGAATAGGAGGTAAAAAAATTGCATAGAAATTTAAAATTTAGTTATCTTTCTTTTTTGCTGAGTTAACAGGTGTGATCATCTGATACTATGACTCTTTTCAGGCAAGACTAAATTGTTTTGAGTAATGAAAAAAAATCCAGTATTTACTATCATGGAGAATTTCTCACTTGCTTCTGGCTATTCTTTCCTTCATCTAAAAGAAATGGGCAAATCAGGTGATAGCTATTCCTACTGTGTAGTCATGTTATAAAATGTTTTCAAAGGTTAATCCAGGGATTAGTTTCTATTTTCTTCTATTAATTTACTTCGTTTTAAGTAAAAATATTTTTTATATTTAAGATCAACAAATTACCATATTGATGTTAGATGTGGATAAGTAATCATTAGATTTTTCTTTTAACTGTATTATGATCTAGTATTTCTCTCCTTGTTTATATGTAGTTAGGTTTTTTCCTTCATCTACAGGGGTACTAAAATAAGTTTATTGGTTTCAGGTTCTTCTGTACGATGCTGCAATTTTGGAGTTGTTTATTGCTGAAAGTCCATTTTTTTAAAAGAGCTGTTTCCTTTTGAGTTTTATGAACATCTCTCACAAATACATGTGAGAGAGTGCTCTGCATTCATTTATACTGATATCAAGCAATAAAAAAAAAAATCAAATTTGGGACCAAATTTGCAATGAGATTGTCTTGAGAAACTAGTTGTGGAAATGGTCAAATCAGCTTATGGTGGCAAAACAAGTTCAAATTTAAATATTCTGGAATCCGAGAGGGCTGTGCGGTTTGAATAATGCATGTGCTGAAAATCATGTCTGATGAGAGGCGATACACAGGAAACAAGTATTATAATTTTATTGTTGTTCCTTTTAATGGAAGCACGACTTACACTGCAGAGAAAACATGGTCCCTGTGGCTTTGCACTGGTTTCATTAACTTGTTTACTGTCTGCATGTGTTTTGTGGCAGAAGTTTCCTGTCACTTTGCATTTTAGAGCCAGATGTTTGCAAAAGGTAGAATTTTTCATCCATCACAGCCCAAGTGAGATAACCAGTGGATGAACGTTAGTCTGCATGGACGCTTTCCCTCCCAACCGTTCCTGTGATGGTTGCTTGTCTGTGTCTTCATTACCAACATAGACCAGTCACATCTTCAGGCTCCCTCTCTCCCTTTCCCCTGTTTTCCTACCATGATAACACTGTTGTAGGGGTTAGGGGAGTGGGGAGAGTGATTAGGAGAAAATGCTATGTGATGCTGGAATGGAAATTGATCTTGTGGTGACACCAGCAAAACTGCAGGTCAGAAAAGGAGAATAAAAAGGATGTGAAGGAGCTCAACCTCTTGGTGGTCTGTTCCATGTTATAAGAAGGATTGCACACAAAATATTTTCAAATCAATTCTATCTTGGAATTTTAAACTGATGCAATTATTTCATCTTTTCCATCATTGTCACCTCATTTACATTTCTGTTATATACCGTTTAAGGAAAACAGTAGCACACAAGAGGAAGACCAAAGCAGGCTCCTAGATCTTCAGCATTCTGCTGATAAACTGATCTATTTGTACTTGAACCTGTTTTGTTTTGTTTTGTTTTTTGTTACAGTCCTGCGAGGTAAGAAATTCTTTCTCTTTTCTTATTCTGCTTGACTGTCTTAACAAGACTTTTTGGGGGGTTGTTGAAGATGTAACTGAAGTGAAAGTTGCTGTGACCTGTTTCTAGTGGAGCTCTGGCTGCCTGTTATTTATCTTGGAGGGTGGTTGGGGTTTTTTGTAACCTTTAGCCATGGCTGAGGGCAGGGTGTCTGGGCTAGCTGATCTTCTGCTGGTTTCATGTCCTATTAGGTTGCTGCCTGCTGTGCCTGTCTCAGAAGCTAGCCCTGATCTTAGGTAATAACTTTCATAGAACAGGTCATAAATATGATAAGTTGCTTGGTTTTGAATAAAAGATAGTGCGGTAGGATTTACAGGGTCAAAAAAAAATAGGTTTAGTTATGTGAGGGTTTTAACATGTGTTTTCTAAATCACATAGTAAATGCGATTTTGACATTTTGGACTGAGATTAATGAACTAATTATCTTCAGTCATTATGTGCAATGTGCTGGGAGTCCTCAAATGAGTTTCTGCCTTAGAACCCTTTGAGTGTTTTACGTGTACGGCAGGATTGGCTTTCTGCAGCTCTTTTAAGAGGGAAACCAGCTGTTTGGCTCTTGTAGACATGATTTCTCAGGTGTGATCCTTGAGTTTTGCAAGTATGTCCCAACTGTGTTTGATGCTTCCTTCCAGTGCCCTTAAAAGCCATTTGTTCAACCCAAAACGCATAGTGAACAGCACAGCATAAAAATTATAAGCCCCATTTTGGCCGGCTTAGCCTTGCTTCTAGATCAACAAATTTGTAACAGACAGCTGTGTTTCTAGATCAACATCCAAGACAGCATGGTTTTCTCATTTTTTGAGGTGGTTTCACACTTCAGCATATGCCCAATCCACTCATTTCCTCCCTCATCCATGCCATAACTTGCATCCCCTTTGTTCCTGGAGAAGCACAAACTGTACCAGCCTGGAAGAAGCTACACTTGCAAATATTTCTCTTAATGGTATCTTCTCATTATTTCTTAAAATACTGCTGGCATTCTCTGTGATAATCACCTTATCTTTTTCTTGCTGCTCCCAATGGTGTCTTTTGAGCCAGTCAGAAAAATAGCAAGTATTTTCATTAGTCACGTAAGAATTTACATATACGCACATACACACACACCCCCCACCCCCTTTTTTCCTCTTCCCCCAGAATCCAGTTAGCTTTAAAGTGCTCTAATTGGTTCAGAGAAATTACTTCAAGCCATGGGGTAACCTTAACCACTTGGAAGACCTGGTGAGTTTTGCACTGTGGCAGATTTGTCACTGTATCACAGTGGGAACTTAACCCTAAGCCCGAGCTTTTGCAGGACTCACTGTCCTTCACTGTCCAGAACTGAGGAAGTTGAAATCTAAGAGGAGGTTTTCAGCACACGGAAGGTCCAGGCTGAGATACTGTTGAAAGTAATTTCCAAGGGAAAATGTACTGAGCAGCTAGGCTTGAATTTTGGCACAAACACCCTGCAGTGGAATGCAAAGTAGCCATACCTGCATCCCGAGATCCTTTTATTTCTTTATTTATTTAAATAGAAGAACATAGTTATAACGCTTTTATTGATTGTGGGGTTTTTTTTGGACAGCATGAAATGCAATAACTGGCTTCTGTGTAAGGTAATTTGTGTGCCGCAGTAGAAAACACTTTCATAATTGTACTGGTATGGGGAAAAGTCAATGTACTTCAATTCAGCTTCTGTTGTAAAGGGGAAAAATGCTTTCCCCAGCAACTGTTTTCTGTCACTGTTCAGCGCTTTTTTTTTAGAAGGAAATTAGTAAGTACCTTGAAACAAATGAATTTGGAACCCACAAGAGGAGTCAAAATTGCCTGATACAAGTCAGGGGGGGAATCACACTTGGGTAAGATCTTCAAAAATAGTAAAGAAATGTACTGAAGAAGAACTGGTCTGTTATTGATTATATTTTTCCACAGGCATTTCCATAAAAGGATGTGGTCAGCATTTATTTTGAGTAGCTATTATTGATGTATTATATATGTTATATACTTGCATATATTTGTACATTTTCAAAAACAAAACTGCAGAAAAATCCTAATTGTGGTGAAACTTTACAGGTATGTCTTTATGTAAGGTAGATTTCAGCTACATTCTTAAAGAATCAGGAATACTTTAGGGTAATATCTCTTTTTAAAGGAAATTAAGAAAACCTATTTTCCACCCTGTTTGTTTATTCCAAATAGACTTCAGTACTTATTTTCCTGTATTCTCAGAAAAAAAAAGATGATCCACACAGGCAAATATTCTTCTTCTTCAGATCACAAGTGGAAGAGTACAAGTTTAAAATAAATTCACCAAGTGCATGCACTAAATAAATTTAGTAGGATATCAAAGAATGAATCCTCAAAGTATCAGAGAAAATCTACTGGGAGACTAGATTTTTTTTTTCCACACATGGCTTTGGCCCCTGCACAAAACCTGAAATTCACTGTGCTTTCTCTCCCTCCATTGTCCCAAACAGCAGGACCATGCCAGTCTCACATGCATTCAGTTACATCCATAGTAAAAGGACTATGGAGTCTGGGGTGCATATTTCTCATACAAAAAGAAGGGGGTAGGCAATTCCTCTGTTGCCTGCTTCATCTAGGCCATGGATTAAAAGAAAGTTGATAATTCTTATTAGAGATTCCTTGGAAAGCACAAATTCAACAAGTGATAGTTACACTGACTGTATGATGATGCTGGCCATGACCAGCTAATGTCACGCTAACGTTCCTGCACGTCAGTTGTGCAGAAGTATACACACGCACATGTACACATATAGATATGTATCCTGCCATATTTTCCAACTGCAGAGTCTTCACCAGCGGCCCCAGGGGGTGCACCATTTAACCGAACACGGCCTCTGACTTGACCCCCATTCCTGGGGGCTGTGTCAACCTGCCTGAGAGAGAGGCACGAGCGCAGTGAGGGAAGCAGAGGTGAGCAGGGTCATTAAACTGTGCCTCCTGTTCAGCGGCAGAGCTGCAGGTGGCTCCAGGGAAAGTCGCATCTAGGAATCTACCTTTGGTGATATCAGAAAGCACATGAAGCGAGGCAGAGGACTGCTTTGTGTTATCTATACATCTTTGGATTTCTGTTCAAAATGAGTATACAGGATCTGATACAGTAAATTGGCATGGATAATTTTTTTCTAGGTGTTCCCTGAGGACTGCAAGGTATCACTTCGCATTTTAGGGCATATCTACATGCCATTGTCTGGGTATACAGGCACTTGAATAGGCTTGCATAGCACCTGTGTGGCGCTGATGCCACTGCTCAGGTGCCCATGCTAGTTTATTTCAAACTAGCATGAGAGGGAATGAGCTTCAATTAAAGCACCGAGTGCTGAGTGTTTTGTATTGTTGGCTTGGAAATGAAACTGCTTTCTTCCTTTCCGCTCTAAAAGAACCCAACCATCAGCAGACATTAGGGTTGCTGATCAAAGCTTCTGGGGAAAGCTGCTTTTCTAACTGAAATATGTGGACCTCTAAAAGAACAGTGTGTACAAAACCACAGAGATTATTTAACAAGGAGTAGTTGTTATGTGTAATCTTGGGCGCTGTACGTTTCCTACTTGGGAAACAGCAGGACTGGAATCTATTTAAATACGTAGAAAACACTAAAAACCTGATCCTGTTACCTTCACACATGCTGTGTAGTATCTCTTCCCAGTTAAATTCTATATGATTTCATTATGTGTGGTCAATATGCATTGATCAGTAGGGTAATAATAATACATTTGTGTCAATGGTCTTATACATGCTATGGCTTTTATATTAAGTACGTTGTTCAATTATTAGTAGGTCTGTGAAAGCTTACTGTATTCACAGAATGACTGAAAAGCCACTGATGGCAGCAAAATTGCCATTCAAAGGGGAATTTGGAATCAGTCTCTGTCTTGATAGTTGCAAATACACCAGAAGGAAATATTTCTCCTTGCTAATGTCTAGGTAGGGCATCACTAGAGTAGACCGCTATAAATGCTGATAATGTTATAAATGCTAATTTCAGTTAGCCTTTGGTGTCTATGCCAAGCTTTCCATTTCTTCTTTCCCATTAGCAGTAGAGTGCAGTTTAAACTAGCCACAAGACAAGCTGCAACAGTGCAAGAGACTGCAGCAGAATTCTGCATTTCAAAACAAACCTGCTTCATCTCTGGGCTTGTCACTTTGGACCTGTTAAACAAGTGAAGCATAAGTCCTTGGCTTTATGTTGTTACTTAGATTTCCAGCCTTCCTTCATATAGAAGCAGCTTCTATAGAGCAGCTTCATATAGACCTTCATATAGAGCAGCTGTTTACATGTACAGTCATCACTGTCTGCTTGAAGTGTTCTTTCTTACATGTCTGTCTGTCTGACCTATTTCATTTTAGCACAAATTGTTTTCCTTCCCCCTTGCTATATAGATGTCCTAATGAAAGACATCATCTTTTAATTCTATACACTATGACATTAGAACGAGCAGAATATCAGTCAGTCTTGGAAAAAAGACAGCAACTTCAGTTTTCATTTGGCTACTAAAGCAGCTTACTAAAAGACCTGTTCTATTTGTGGAAAGGTTAAAATTTGCTTTTAAGGATCAGGTTTTTGAGGACTGCTTTGTGGATGTGGTAACTCCAGTAAAAATTTACTGAGCAAACTCTTTTGAGGCCTTACTGCTCCCTGCTCGTACCATTTGAGTGTAAGCTACTTCTGTATAAAGCCTATATGAAGCCTGCTGATGCACCTCAGGATTTCTGAGCTAGTCTGTCACAGAATATCTAGAGGTTCTGATTGAAGCCTGATCAGATCTACTACTGATCAGGATCAGATCTCATACCCCCCAAAATCAAGATTTCAGCTTGGCCAGGACTCTTATATCTACAGTATGTGTTTTTTCTTTATTCTCTGGATTTTCTAGCACTGTTGTCTTTAGAATTTTAGCTTAAAATGTGTATTCAACTCAGGCTTCATTGTGGTACATGTAGTCCTCTAGCAGCAACAATGCACAGCAGGCACCTTAGCAGGCAAAGGGTTACTTGCAGGGTATTTAGAGGACTGGTCTGTTGCAGCAAAGTAAAAGGAGAAAATACCTCAGCTATTTTTCGGGTTTTTCCTACCCTTCCTTTTTTTCTTTCTTCCCCGCTGCTACTCCTTTCAGCCTGACCCTAGCCCAGAACTGAGAAGTATAGTTGTTGACTAAGTGTGGAAGAAAGCAAGTACCAATCCATTTGTTCATACGGAGTTTAATTTATAAAAGGAAAAGTCATTTTGAATTGACAGTTTTCATTTACCTTATATTTCCACTGCCGTTAAGAACCTTTTGTGTTCTGTGATAAAGGTAGCTAACAGACTTGAGAGATTTGCCATGTTGTCAGCAAGCATTTGGAAACGCATTTGTAACCGTGTTGGCCCTAGCAGACTAATGCATCGCCTCTAACTTCTGCCCAGATGCTGAACTAAACCGTTATTTAACAGGCAGGGGTGGAAAGGTGGGCTGATGGGCTGTTACTAAAGCAAATGCAATCTGAGAAAGTTCCAGGGATTGTTCACAAAAGAGTATTAGATTGCTTGTTGTGCAGCTAAGAATTACCAGTCTTGCATCACATAATTGGGCACATCTCTAATTTGAGTCTTTTTCCAATAAAATCGGAAAACTTGTGACTGGTAGCTTGGAAACCTCATTTTGAATTATTGACCAAGAATTAATGAATCATTCATAGCCTATGTCAAAATATTTTTATGTTGCTCATATGCCATCCTCCCACCTTGTTTCTTCAAATTGGAGAGGAGGGAGGAATTAAAAGGGATTTTGAGTTAAGACAGCAGCAAAATAACAAAAACTTGTATTAAAAGTTATTAAAACGATGAACAAGGATTCAAATTGACTATCTAATTAGTTCTTGGAATTCACTGCTGGGTACTGTACAAAAAATCTAAGGTGTAGTTAGAATATTAGATTACCAACCTAATTGGGCAGTATAATTTTGCAGCAATATATAATGAGAATTCAGGCCAACAATTAATTCAGTGGTTCAGCTGGTAGAATTCTTGGGTAGCAGCCAGCTTCACTTATGACCTCAATTACATCCTTTCTTCTCCTGCCTTTCTCCTGAGGATGGTCAGCCTTTTTCTACTACTTCTTTTAAAAGGAAATTATGGTGAAATTTCAAAAGTTAGATGATTTGAAAATCCAGTGCCTTTCCCAAACAAAATATTGAGTAATTCATATTACTTTACCAGAGGTAAAGGAAGAGTAATATGTTAATAAATGACTTAGATGGAGTAAAAGACTTGAATCTAAACACTATATTCTGCTGAGACAGAATTTTCCTTTTTTCAGTTATGGAGTGAATACATAAAGCTCTGTTGAAACTGAGCCTTCCGAGGCCCTCATTATTCTCTTTATGTTGTAATTGTAGAATTCTATATATTGTTTTCCAGCCTAAAGGATTGGTTCTGAAGTGTGTGTATATGTACGACAAAAAGGTAGTAAGTATTCTGCATATTCTACAGTGCTCATAAATTTGCTTCTATTTGGTATCAAAATGCAGGCTGGCCAGGGGTAGCCTTACCTCTTAATACCCTTCTAATATATTTTTAGCCATATGTTTTTTGAAGAAGGTTTATAGAACACATTCATACATAACACACACATAAAATTAATCATATACACAGGAATTACTTCTAATTGAAGTCTGTTTTACTTTAGTCTAAAGATGAACAGAATTGCCAAGTCTACAAACCATTTTCTTATTTGAGAAACACTAAAGGGTGCTTCAGTTTGCTGTAATTACTTAAGAGAATAAGCCAGTGCTGAGGCAATTTAAATTATCAGTTTATATTACAGATAATTTTAAATCCAAGTGACTTCCTCTGGGAGCTGGGGTTTAGGAACAGTCATAGAATTATGATTTAGGAACATTTCAGTTCACTTTAGGAATTGTTATGTGGGGTTCTTAATCTTTGTTTCATCTATAAACCTTTTGGTTTTCCCAGGCCCAAAATATGTTTTTTCGTTACCTTAATGTATCCCTTAGTTAAGGACGCAAATGTATATTCAAAGAAATTTTCAGATTCTGTCCAGAATATGCTTGTATTTCTACCCAAAAGTGGGTAGAAACAGTCATTTTAAACAGCGAAGAACACTTAGTAACAGATCCTTTCAAATTTTTGTCCCTACTTTTAGCAAACATGTTTTATGTTATAGGGGTCATTAGACTGAAATGCCTTTTTAAGAGATCAAAGCAGTGTGCTACCTGTCATTAAGACATGCCATAATATTTTCTTTTACCTATAAAGCTGCCTTGTGCTTATACAATTTATCCTGAAGAAATGAGTTTAGGCAGTCCCATTACAGTTTAGTATTGTTGTGCATTAGTAAAATTTTTACATGGAAGACTTCATAAGTAAGTAAGACAGACATCACAAAGAGCAGTGGAAGATTTTTGCAACAAATTGAACTGGGGATTTACTTTAAAAATACAAAATCAGCTGGAAGTTCACCAAGTGCAAACAGGCTTGTGAAAGGAGTAGAAGCAAATCATAATGCTAATGGAAACCCCGTTAGGATGAAAATTCCCCAGTCCTTTTCTATGTGAAATTGTTTAGTTCTGTGTCAAAAAAACCTGCTGACTGGAAAAGGGGAAACATAACCCCTATTTTCAAAAAGGGAAAGAAGGAAGACCCAGGGAACTACAGGCCAGTCAGTCTCACTGCTGTGCCTGGCAAGATCGTGGAGCAGATCCTCCTGGAAACTCTGCTGAGGCACATAGAAAACAAGGAGGTGATTGGTGACAGCCAGCATGGCTTCACCAAGGGCAAGTCATACCTGACAAATTTGGTGGCCTTCTATCAAGGGGTTACAGCGTTAGTGGATAATGGGAGAGCAACAGATGTCACCTACCTGGACTTGTGCAAAGCATTTGACACCATTCCGCACGACATCCTGGTCTGTAAATTGGAGAGACATGGATTTGACTGATGGACCACTTGGTGGATAAGGGGTGTAGGTCGATGAGAAATTCAACATGAGCCAGCAATGTGCACTTGTTGCCCAGAAGGCCAACTGCATCCTGGGCTGCCTCAAAAGAAGCATGGCCAGCAGGTTGAGTGAGGTGATTCTGCCCCTCTACTCTGCTCTCTTGAGACCCCACCTGGAATATTGTGTCCAGCTCTGGAGCCCTCAACATATGAAGGACCTGAACCTATTGGAGCAGGTCCAGAAGGAGGGCCATGAAAATGATCAGAGGGCTGGAACACCTCTCCTATGAGGAGAGGCTGAGGGAGTTAGGCTTTTTCAGCCTGGAGAAAAGAAGGCTCTGGGGAGACCTTATTGTGGCCTTCCCGTACCTAAAGGGGGTCTACAAGAAGGCTAGAGAGGGACTTTTTATAAGGGCATGTAGCGATAGGATGAGGGGTAATGGCTTCAAACTGGAAGAGGGCAGATTTAGAATAAATATTAGGAAGAAATTTTTCACTTTGAGGGTGGTGAGGCACTGGAACAGGTTGCCCAGAGAAGTTGTGGATACCCCAGGGGGGGGAGGGGGATGGAATGAGATGATCTTTAAGGTCCCATCCAACCTAAGCCATTCTATGATTCTGCAAGTGGTCAATTGAGGTACGATGTCTAAAATTACTTATACCCACCCCTTTATTCTTTGTTTACCTATGAAAGAGAAAGGAAGAGGAGAAAAGGTGGAGCAGTAACATCCCGCTGCAGCTGTCAAATGCATAGCAAGCTGATCTCACTCTAGAACAGACTAAAAGCCTCATCTATATGGTGCCTTCTAACAGTAGAAAATTAAGTGGTCAATTGAGGTACGATGTCTAAAATTACTTATACCCACCCCTTTATTCTTTGTTTACCTATGAAAGAGAAAGGAAGAGGAGAAAAGGTGGAGCAGTAACATCCCGCTGCAGCTGTCAAATGCATAGCAAGCTGATCTCACTCTAGAACAGACTAAAAGCCTCATCTATATGGTGCCTTCTAACAGTAGAAAATTTGAATGCAATTAAAAGATAATGGAATACAAGTGTACGTTTCTCTTAATGTTAGCCATCTCTGACAGATGAAGCTGAGATACTTATGTTTGAAGCTGCTACAAACTGTTTTCAGAAGGAAAGCTCACATCCTATTAAGCTTTTAAGGCATAGATTTCCTCTTGCCCAAAAGATAGTTCACCCTGTCGCTTGGATTGAGTCCAAAAGTCTTTGCTGCTGATATCGTTATCATGGCAGCACCCAAAATGTTTTCAGTGTGACAGAAACACACACGATTTCCTTCCCTAAAAGACATGCCGTGTGACATTATTGTAAAATCTCACTGTGGAAAACCATAGGAGAGTTAATCTACTTTCCATGGCTGCTATTACACTGTTGCTAATGCTATAGTGTCCTAAAGAGCTAGTTCAAGCTTTGTCCTTTAAAATGTGGTATTTATTTATGTGGAAGCATTTTTGTAGGTTGTACCAGAGTAGCTGGTTTCAGATATTTGCTCAATGGCCACCAAATTTTGGCTGGAAAATGAAGCCATTTTCCCAGCTTTAACAGTCATTCCTCACCCTTTATGAAATTTGCTAACAAGTTGTATCAGAAATGGCAATAAATGCATGCTGTATAGATTTATAATTTCTTAAAGTTTGAGTTCTGTTTTGGAAATGAAGGTCTTTGCTGTTTTCTGCCATGTTACAACTTGTGAAATATGGCTTCATATTTATCAGCAAGTTTCCTTTCTCTTATTTTTTTCTAATAATAGTTTTTTTCTAATAAAAAGCCCAGAATTCATGAAATGCAAATATGTAGTAATCCAGCATTTTGATGATAGAGCCAGTTACTGTTCTTGCTATCTGTGTCCGTCCCTTGAAGTAATTTATTATTTGAGTTGACAGCAATCTTGGCACCAAGAGAGTGAGCTGCTGACCACACTATTGCACTAGTAGCTTTGGATGGCCTCCTCCCTTCAAGTAAACTCCATTCCAAATGATGTGCTTTTATAACCTGTTATTGATTAAGCAATCTAAATCCCATTTCAGTCTGCATAGATGTGTCACAGAAAATCAAAAAAACATGTCAAGCAATAGTTAAACATATACAGCCTGGAAAACATGTTGTCTGTTAGAACAGATGCAGTTCAGCCCTTTACAGAGCTAGAATTTTACATGGAGAGACGTTTAAAATCTTTAAAGCTGTATCAAGCTTGAATGAAAAAGTGCATAATCGATCTTCCTTCTTAGTTTACAATAAGTATAATTCATGGCTGCAGTTGAGATTATATCAGAATAAGCTTCAGGCAGAATAAGCCTCATTTAAAAAAAAAAATAAAAGCTAGTTTGTTAGTCTGTTTATAATTGCTTTTGTGACATGGTTTTGATCAGAATCCAGAATGCTAAGTTTCCCTTGGGAAAGGCACTTTAAAGGATTTTCTCGAGGCTAATATAAGACCGTTTGGTCTCCCCAGCAATTGCACCCTTTCAAAAGATGGTGCTGGAATGAGCATTCAACTTTTTAGTCTTATTCAGGCTGGTTTGATGCCTTTTTAGTGGTTAGTCTTTGCTACTCATTTGCATATTGTCTGCACACTAGGAAATCTCCCAGGAATGAGCAGATGTAGTTGATGTATCTGCTGTCTGTGTGATGTACCTTCCCCATGGTTTCAGAAGGCATTTTTCAAAACCTAGAAATTAGGAAATTGTTCCTGTCTAGTATTAGGAACTTTGACGAGCAGCTTTTTTCCCCTCCCAGAAGCAGCTTTGATAGTTTATTAATAAATGCATTTTATGTTCTTCTCACACCCTGCTACTGCTGCTAGGATGCAAGTCATTAGGTGCTGTTAGGTTGCGTATGACTCGTGCTGTCAACATATCTTAGCATGTTGCATGCTCTCTGGATGCCCTGTTAATTCGTGGAGGTAAACAGGTAACTAACACAGGGCCAAAGACAGTGGCAGAGCTGGGAGGTGTAAGGGTACGCCATGCTGACCTTCATAAGTTTTCTACAATCTTACTTCTTATTCTTGCTTTCAGGAGGCAGGAAACAACAAGACCTAATGGCTTTCACAAAAATGAGTCCCCTATGCAGAAAAAAACTAGCAGAAGATAGTTGCAATGAAGATGTTATGGTTTGCGTGTGCAAATCTGGAAAGGGCAATAAAGGAAATAATGCCAGGTCATAAAACGTACCCTTCGGGCACTTTTGTGGACTTCCAAGTCTTTAGCTTAAAATTAAACTGTATTTAGAACTTTCATAATACAAATACCTTCTGATGATTTGCAGCATAGTTTTTGAAGGCCAGAAAGCAGGTAATACTTCTTGAGCTAATTTTATCTATCAGGTTTAAGATTTTTGCAATGCCATTACACTTGTCATTCAGAGTGTTAGGAAAAATACATTTGTTTGCCAGCTTTTTCTATGGTAATTCTGAATCTCATTAAGATCCCTGTGCCTTCTGTCCCCATCACGTAAACTTTGAGCTCAGATCTTTCTGCTAACTGTACAAGGAGACACAGACACTGAGGAGAAAGGTATGAAATAGAGAACCCACCCTTCCAAAAGGGAACAGGCTAAGGACAAACACAGAAAATATTATTAAACCTGTGAATAAGTATTATGGCCTTACTTGGAGTACTCTAATACTGATGCTCACTGATGTAAGCATCAAAAAGATGCCTGAAGGAAGGAGGTCATAGAGGTGATGGTGTCATTCAGTTTTAATGAAAGATGAGAAATTCACAAAGTAAAGAGTTTGCTTTTTAACGCTGAAAATAATCACACTGTGAAACTATTTTTATAGCAGGTACTGAAGTTAAAGTATGAACAAAAAGCATTGCAAGCTTTTCCTTTTTTAATATGAAATCAATTTTCTGTTTCTTGACAAGATTTTTTAAAGTTGATGTGAAAAAATGTGTATTCGAAACACACTATCTTTTGGAAATAAAAAAAGGAAATGCTTCAGTTCCAAAACTTTAAAACACTTTGAGTGATCACTTCTTTAAAAACAGGAATCTCTCCAGCTATAAGTATATTATATTTACATGCTGTATATAATACCATGAGGGTCAATGCTTATATAAAGTTCATCTTAATGTTGCTCTGTAAACCAGCATTGCCTTTATAGACCACCATTATTCTGTTCTTTAGCAACAATGAACTTTACAGGTATCTGAAAATATATTAGGCAGATATTTCTGCAATGTAACATGACATTGCCCCATTTCATTCAGTAAAGCTTACGCCATTTTATGAGTTGAAAGTCTGGCCTCACAGAAATAAAGTACAGCTCTCTAGCAAAATATTTCCTGTATCGTAAACAAAACTAATTTTTATTTCTAAGCATTTTTGTGACTGCTTGGATTTTACCTGAGCAGTTAATCTAAGTGCTCCTGCATGAACATGCATCTTCGCTTTTTTTCCTTTCTGTTGCATTCTGTGCTGTGATGCTAAGATGTTACAGAGTATGAAGAGTATTGCTGTCACGTTATGTTAGGAACCATGGATAGTCTTTAAAGGATAAAGCATTCATTTGAAAAGAAGTCTCTCTTCTAAAAACTTGAAGCGTAGGTTTTGGGGTATTTCTGTTTATTTGTAGATGGCAGAAAAAAAGAATCTGTTATTGAAATAAAACTCATTTTTAATGATTCCCATATAATTAAATGCAAGTTTACATATACCAGCCAGTGGCAACAACTATTTCTACTTTCAAGTGCTTTTATTTGGTATTGTTAAGACCTAAGAAGTGCTGTTCAGGGATTATTTTATGTAATGTCATGATAAAAATGATGCGTGTAGATATGGTGCTAATGAAAGCTGTGATAAGATCAGTATTCTGTAGATCCAAAATCTGATTTTAACTAAGCTCCTATGCTTTTGTTACAGAGAGGCTTAAAACTGAGTAAAATTCCCTTGTTTTCATCTTTTTCAAATTAATAGTGTTAGGCTTTAATGCTTCCTGCTTTTTGGAAGTCAGAGCTGTTGGCCTTTGAGATGCAAGATCAGCAAGACATGCCCTGTACTTACACTTCAGGCTCTGGTTTGGTTATCTGGTTTCCTAACTGGGCAATCACGGAGTATGCAGTGTGCTCAGAGTCCATGGTAACAACTGTTGTGTGTAAACCTGGAGAGAGCAACAGAAGGCAGTGGCAGTGAAGTGTATCTCTTTTGGGGAAATACCTGCCAAAACTTTCATCTTAGTTTGCCCGAAACTACTGTTATTCAAAAGGCAGTATTAAAAAAATAAATAATTCTAAGCACTACAGTTCAAAAATCCACTAGAGGATCTTGAACACACTTTGAATGAACAAATTAGCAAGGTATTTGTTCAGTTAACATTCAGAACTGTGAATTGTTTTCGTCATGTTTAAATTTCTCTGAATCCTTGGAAACTATGAATAAAAGAATTATTTACAGTTTTAGAGCAAGTGCCCATTTGTTTTGATTATTACATCTGTAGCAATGTATTTCTACTAGCTCTTTAGCATCTGAAAGGTCATCATGCATACAAAGATTTCAGAATAAATTTACTATTCTTCCAAATGTAATTTACTCAAAATCCAAATTGTCTAAACATTAATAGGCTTATATGCCAAAAAATTTGCAGTGGTTCATTTATATTTATATCTCACAATCTATATGGAAGCATCCTGAACCATGTTTAGAGACTGTGAGCTGGTCTTTTCCAGTATGTGTAACATTTATTGCAAATGACATGCCAAGTCTGATGACCAGCATGTGGTGCCCAGTCTGGTGTCGCTGTCTATCGTGTGTATGGATCTTCTCCAGATGAGAAAAATCAGCATCTTCCTAGAAGATAAAATCCTTCCTGTAATTATGACGCCATTTAACTCTGCCTTGTCCAGGTCTCTTGCATCTCTGTTGGAAACTGTCAAGAGCACTTGTTAAATGGATCAAACTCATGCTTGCTGCAACTTGGCTGGGTAGACTGGTTATATCAGAGGAAATACAAACATATAATTTCATATTTTTAATGGTGCTTAGGAAGCCCCAGGAAATGGAAACTTTGCTTTTCAAGATGAGTTTGCATAGTCTTAGAAATGCAGTTAACGTCTATTGCTTCCAAGTCTATATAGGTATTTTTGAAAGTCAATATTAATGTTAATATGTCTTTCAATAGTGTAAAGTATTTAAATATGTATGTATCTGATACATAAGACGGTTTGAAGTGTGGGTGAAATGGCTGAAGCTTTACATCTGCAAGGCAGGATGAATGAAATGTCTCAGTGCCGCAGACTTTGACTTTTCCTTCCACTGACTGCTCCAATTCAGAATAAAGTGAATCCACATTACTGAAACTTATTAACCAAGATATTACTGGTTATAGAAACTGAACTGGAATTGTTCTGCTCAAAAGCTTTAAGGTCATAATAATGTATAATGAGCTTATATGTATACAGAAATCATATTAATAACAGTTAAAGATTTGAAGATAAATTGTCACTTGTTCAAGTATGCCAAGATTTCAGGATGGATTTTTTTTGAGAACTAAATGCTTGGTTTACACTATCGGAAATCTGGCCCACATCAAATTAGCAATAAAACATAAATACGCACTGTCTTTGTATATACATATTTTTATTTATAATACCTACATATATATATATTTATAGTCTAGAGTACATATATAGATACACATACATGTAAAAATAATGTGAGGTATAATTGCATAGACAGAAAAAAATATTATCTGCAAACATCCCTATGTTTATAATCTTTGAATAAACTGTATATGTAAATCCATAGTAATGTAAATGTTCTGGTGTAAATTGTTTCTTCTTGTAGACAATTACACAGAAATGATACTGTATATTTTAGCTGCCCTGACAGGCGCTAGTATGGCCTAGCATTATGTATGGGCCCATTTAGATATACGTGTGTATGTATTTATTCATATATAAATGCCTTCCAGTAATGCTGAAGTTTCAGAGGTTAAATTGCAAACCCTTAGTGTTATTAACTTGACCAATTTTCTGCTTAATATATCACTTCCTTGGCAGACGTTGGCGAGTTCTCTAATGTGTATCATTAAATATACAGAAGCTGTGTTGTTGCTGAGTAAATGTCATTTATCTTTTCCACTTCGGAATCTTAGTATCACATTATTACAGCTTTTGTTCAGTCTCCTCAGTCTAAAGAATGAGTAATGGCTTGCATTCTGTTCAGTAATATTTGCATAACCAATGCTGAATGTTTAGGCCTCTTCAAGGTGAAGGTAGCGCCGTGCCTGGATCAGTTTACTTTTATGTTGTTGTAGGTGTTAGGGTGGAGATAAGGAGGCCAGTTACGCTTTCTCCTGAAAAGGAATTAGGATTTACTGAGCATTATAGGCTACAACAGAACTTTTTGCCAGGCGTAAACTTTTCAGGTGTCATGGTATTTGTCACAATCATAATTTCTTCTTCTTCTTCTTCATAGTAATGAAATGGGCATGAGGAGATGTGCACACAAACTGAGTTTAGAGTTTTCAGTGACACAGTCTTCCATATTTAAACCGTCCAGGCTGTTTGGTTTGGGAACAAAAATATGTAAACTCCAGAAAAGCTGGGGAGTTTTGTTTACTGACTGATGGCATTGCCAGGGCTTAGCGATTCAGTGGAGGCCCTCAGCCTGCTTCTCCACCATCGCTTAAGTCCAGTTAAAGAGCAGCAACATCTCATCCTAGATAGACACACCCCCCCAGTATTATTTTTTTTTTTCCAAAATATTGTCAGTCTGTAAAAACAACTTGAAATGATAATTTGGGTATAATTATAAAGCTCAGATTGCTGTCCTAAGGCTGAAATATACAGAGATTTTAAAATGCAATTTACCTCCCAAGATACATAGCCCTAATATTGCTCAATGATTAAAGAGTCCCTGAATATATCTGAATATAGATAATGACTTGATTTCTTTGTTGAAGTGATAATCCATTCAAAGGCTTTTACAGTTAATTACCTCTAAATTACTTGTATTAGGTTATTCCCTGAAAAACAGGACATATGCTAACAGATGAAACTAAGAGATAGAATCTCAAATTGTTTTATGATACTCTGCCTAGCACAGCTGGGTAATATAGTCATATTTCTTACCCTGCTTGACACAGATGACATGCGATATACTTCTCAGAGGATCGTCTTTTTTTCTTTATACCTCTTCATCTTTCAAATAAAACGTAATGGATTTTATCCTTGTCAAAGTTCCTCCTGTGTATCTCTACTACTGATGCCCCTTGGTGGAGGACCTATGATCCTCTTGCTCATTTACATTAAAATATTCAGGTGGAAAGTGAGAGCAGAACAATTAAAAAAATAACTAAGGGGGGAAAAGATAGCTTAAAATCTTCCACTTGTGAAACTTCAAGCTTTTTTGTTTGTAGTGCAAAACCAATGTTTCTGCTTAATTCCACTTCTGCATTTAGTACAAAGAGAAATAAGTAATTGCTTTGCTTGTAGAATTGCTTTGTTCATTTTGCGACATAAAATTGATGTTTTGAAATTTTTATAGAACTGGTACTTCTAAGAGTATCATTTTTCATTTCATCCTTTCTATTATCTCAAATTACGTACATTTTGTATTGCCGCTTTGTTTATTCTTCTAAGTCTTGGTTTTGCACAGTCCAGTGGCTCTGCCAAATACCACAAATGTATTCTTAAAAACAATACCAACAGTACTAGGTGAGTGTTCTTTAGAAAAATAAACTCTGTTTTGTCTTTTGACAGTTGAAAGCTCTTGTGGTTACTGTTCTGTGTTTTTCTCTCCCCTGGAATAAACGTAAAGCTAGGCATTTTTACTATACAGTATTGTGGAAATGATGGAATGCACAGTAAAATTGCAAATTAGCACTGGATGAAACCCAGACTCTGATACAGTAGAGGGAGATTAGAAATGATTTGTTTTGTCTCTGTGGGGAGGTATGCCAGATGTCCCTCTGTTTAAACAACCTCTGATGATTAACCCCTGAAACAGTGCTCTCTGTGGCTGCTTGCCTGCTCTCAACACCAAGTTAGGCAGTGTACAGGAACTGCTGGGGGATTGTCTCAGGTATAAAAGATACTTCCCCCCCACCCCAAAAGAAAAAAGTCAGTATTCAATAAAACATATATAGTGTGCGAAAACATCAGGTTTAGGCGAAAGTCATAGCCTTCTATAGTTTATGCTGTCTTACTTCCAGACTATGTAATGGTGCAGTCCAAGACAATCGAATAACGCAGTTTTACTGTACTCAGTCTGCTTTCTGTTGACTAATGGGCCAATTAACTCAGACAGGAACTGTTTGCAAAGTAAGGGAAGGTGATTTTGAACACATTACAACTTCAGTTTCTGTAACATGCCTTTATCTATAGCGCAATTAATACTGGTATGTACATGTATTCATACGCATCAAATGTACGTAGCTTTTTTCCACAGAACAGAAAAATTATCTGAAAGTAATGCTGAGATTGTACATTAGTGGTTAAAAAGGGCGGAAGTGTCATAATAAAGCGCTAGGCATGCTGCTGCTGTAAACTGGTATAAGCCTAATAAAGTCAGAGTATCAGCTATCTTTAAACTTGGCTTTAGTTTTGTGCTCTTGAGCTGTGTAACTCACTGAAGACAGTAATTACATGAGCACAGTTTTTTCAGTAGTTAGTTCAATCACCACCTTTTTTCTTAGCAGTTTGCAGAGTGAAGACCTTGCTTTACTGTATAATTTTCTATTTTTACATCATTTATATATTTTTAATACAATATAGAGGAACAGGATAATGTCTGTGCCGTCTTAGTTTGCAAATATCAGTAGCCGCTGGCTAGAGATGGTGAGGGGCCTAGTACGTGTCAGTGAGACACGCACCTGCTTATCCCTGAGATTAGCTTTTGTCACCGACCTCCTCTTCAGCACAGGTGAGCAACTCCTGTTAAGTATTTTGTGTCTGGGCTTTTATCTGGAAATGTTATGTATGTTATGTGTTTTAGTCAAGGTAACTTAGCTGACTGGCTAAAAATAAGTGCCTTCAATTTGCTATAGCTACAATGAAAAGCTGCTACTGTGAAAATTAGCTGCATCCCAACAAACATCATGACTGTGAAGTGCCTTTTTATGGAACAGAAACTATCATGCAGCCTTTGAGAGGGCACAAAGGCAATGGAGACAAGTGTGGTATTTCTGTCCTGCTGCTTACTTTCCTAAGGTGAGCAGTCAAATCCTCAGGTACCAAAGGCAGGCATAAGTGTGTATGTATTTTTTGCCTTATGGTAGTTGTTAGGAGACTGTGCCTCACCTGGATGGATGCTCCACTCTTTGATGTCTGGAGTCCCTCATGCTGCACAGGTATTCATTATCATAGAATCATAGAATGGTTTAGGTTGGAAAGGACCTTGAAGATCATCAAGGTCCAACCCCGCTGCCATATGCAGGAAACCCTCCCACTAGACCATGTTGCCCAAGGCCTTTTCCAGCCTGGCCCTGAACCCCCCCAGGGATGGGGCCTCAACAACCTCTCTGGGCAACCTGTTCCAGTGCCTTACCACCCTTAAAGTGAAAAACTTCTTCCTAATGTTGAATCTAAACCTGCCCTCTTCCCATTTATAGCCGTTCCCCCTCGTCCTCTCACTACATGCCCCAGTAAAAAGTCCTTCCCCAGCTCTCCTGTAGGCCCCCTTTAGGTACTGAAAGGCCGCAATAAGATCTCCCTGGAGCCTTCTCTTCTCCAGGCTGAACAGCCCCAACTCTCTCAGCCTCTCCTCATAGGAGAGGTGCTCCAGCCCTCTGATCATCCTCGTGGCTCTCCTCTGGACACACTCCAACAGGTCCATGTTCTTCTTATGCTGGGGACTCCAGAGCTGGGTGCAGTGCTCAAGGTGGGGTTTCATGAGAGTGGAGTAGAGGGGCAGAATCACCCCTTGCCCTGCTGGCCACACTTCTTTTGATGCAGCCCAGGATACGGTTGGCCTTCTGGCTGCGATTGCACATTGTTGGCTCATGTTGAAGCTTCTGGTCAATCAGCACACCCAGGTCCTTCTCCTCAGGGCTGCTCTCCAACCCAGCCTGTATTTGTGCTTGGGATTGCCCCG
>NW_009648972.1:871686-915756 GCF_000708025.1 Charadrius vociferus
GTCATGGGCAGTGCGGCTGCAGTCCTTGCCAGTGAAAACTGAGTCAAAAATGTCATTGAGTACCTCAGCTCTGTCTCTGTCCCAGGTAACCAGTTCTTGTGTTTCCTTCTGGAGAGGGCCCACATTTTCCCTAGTCTTTCTTTTCTCGCTGACATACTTAAAGAAGAATTTTTTGTTTGTCTTAACGTCCCTGGCCAGATTTAGTTCTATCTGAGCTTTAGCTTGTCTAACCCGATCCCTGGTTGCTCCAACGATTGCTCTGTATTCCTCCCAGGCTACCTGCCCCTGTTTCCACTACTTATAGGCCTCCTTTTTCCTTTTGGTCATATCCAGGAGCTCCTTGTTCATCCACGTAGGCCTCCTGGCTTTTCTGCCTGCCTTCCTCTTTGTAGGGATGCATCGCTCCTGAGATTGGAGGAAGTGGTCCTTGAATATTAACCAACTTTCTTGGGCCCCTCTTCCCTCCAGCGCTTCATCCCACGGCACCATTCCAAACAGCTTCTTCAAGAGGCCAAAGTCAGCTCTCCCAAAGTCCAGGATGGTCAGCCTGCTGCATACCTTCATCACTGCCTCGAGGATCTCGAACTTGACTGCTTCATGGTCACTACAGCCCAGGCTGCCCTTGAGTTTGACGCTGTCTACCAGTCCCTCTTTGTTGGTAAGGACAAGGTCCAGCATAGCTCCTCTCCTCATTGGCTCCTCAACCACTTGGAGAAGGAAGTTGTCCTCAGTGCAATCCAAGAACCTCCTGGATTGCCTATGCCTGGCTGTGTTACCCTTCCAACAGATGTCAGGGTGGTTGAAGTCATTCTAGAGATCATGAGTGGCAATGACTTGGACTTAAGCTGAGTTGACATTTTGACCCAGATTTAGCTGATTAGGGAAATATTTCCGTTTCAAATTTGGCATGTGCTGTAGGCTACCAGGAAAACTAGGGCACAGATTCCCAGAGGGTGGGGGTTTAGAATTGGATGTGTGTTCAAATGTATGCTTACGTAATTATGGCACTGCTAAATCACACACCCGTTTCTTTGCTTGACTGTTAAATAGTCAAAAGAAGACACTTCTCCTTAATTTTGTTTTCATTTCCCCTGCCAAGCTTGAAAATTTAGTACAAATAAACTATATTCAAGAAATATTATAGTTGTGATTTCTCCATGTGTAGAGGTCAGTGCGTTCAGAGACACAATAAAGTTTGCAAAATGCTTTATGGGTAGTAAAGGGTGGAACTGTGGTGTTTGTGAACCCAGCACAGCCAGGTAAGCATGAAATTTTCTCAGCATCTGTGAGATTTGACATTGGACAGCGTGACTAAAGATCAGGAAAGTGCTTCCAAGAGGAGTTGTGCTTTGCCTTGTCAACATTATTGCTACATATGATAATGATTAAAAAACTCTGCAGATGCTCGCTAATGACTTTTCTTCTAAAAATTAATCAGGTTGTTGTGTGTAATTCTGTGTAGGAACTTAGATGCTTGAAATACTGTTTACATTATGTTTCCTAGCTGTTTGGTGTAAATAATTGCTTAGTAGAAGGTAGCTTTTAGCTACCAGCTGCTTGCTTACTTCTGTAAAGATTTCTCTGGAGGAGTTTAGCATTCAGAAGTTAATATTGAAGGCTGGCTGAAACAAAACAAAAACCAAACAAATAAAAAAACCAAACCTCCAAACCCAACTGAAAAAGTGTGTTTATTAGAGAATATAATCACTGAGTTGTTTAGCTCATCCCTACTTAAATGATTGTCAGCTTAACTAATTAGCCTACTTAGGCTAGCTGCGTAATATATGTTAAATACAATATCCTGAAAAGCTTCTGTGTAAGTATTTACTTCAGTTGTTATACAATTTGATTACCAAAAGCTTATTTCTTTCATTTTGGAAAAAGTAATTTTTTTTGTTGCATATATATTCACAAAACGTAGACTTGATGGACTTGGAGGGAAGAAGAAATATTATGACAAGATTTGAATGCGATCTGTTGTTTCAAATCAAATAACCCAATATTTTTTTTTAAAAGTATTTTGATTACATATACATCATAAAACTGTCAGTGTTGGAAAAAGAATTAAACCAAGACAGCTTTACTGCATTTTAATATATCTTTATTATTTAGATTTATCTTGTTTCCATAATGATAAGTTTTCTATCCTTTCAAGTAATTGAGCAGGATTTAGATTTCGTTATCTCAACATTAATGTTTGGCTGGCTTCTTATAAAGCCCTTCTGCATTTTTTTCAGTACTTCCTTATCCAGCCATCCATCTTGATTGTCTAATGCAGCAGTAGCTATCCCAATATTTAAGCTTGAATCAAACTTTCCATTATATCAATCTTATTTTTTTAACCAGCCTCCATGATTCTCCCACAATAAACTAATCTATGAAATTGTAAGAGATACATCATGCCCAAAATTTTGTTTCTGGGAGAAGTATAGGTATCGAAAGAGTTTTTAACAAGGAATCCTGCAGCATAAGGGTATCTTTTGCCTGCTGTTTTTATACCGATTTTTCTATATGGTATCTTGACCGAAATCATTGGGGGAAGATACTGTTTAGCAGGTCTCATCACGATATTTTTTAATGGGAAGTGCAATTCTCATAGCTAGAAAATGTCATGCCAAAATAAATGTTTATAAATTGCATTTATAATTGGTTATGTATATTTTGAAATTTGTACTTCTGAAATGCAAATATGTAATGGTCAATCAGTCGTTACCACCCATGCCTGTAAAATGTGATCATTCAATTTAAGAGCTCGTAAGTTTTAAGCAGCATTGCTGCTTGTAACACAGCTTACTTCTCCTGGGGCTGGGTAAGCTAGAAATGTAAAATAAAACCTTGGAATTTTTTTCCGTTACTACTGAAAAAGTTGAAAATATTTTAACTTCTTTGTTCCCTATTCCTGGGGAGTCACTCCTGTTGGGACATAGAACAAACAACACTTATATGAAGAGAACATTTATGGATAATACACGGAACCAGTTGTTATGGTTGAGAGAGCTCATCTCAAGAAAGAAGCAGTGGCAGCTTCAGGGGCGTAGCCTGTAGTCTTAAAATTGACACCTACATGTGAGAGTACCTATAGCTGGTGAAGGTCCAGAGAAGGGCCACAAAGATTGTCTCGGAAGCCATATGAGGAAAGGCTGAGAGAACTGGGTTTGTTCAACATTGAGAAAATGAGGCTTAGGGGAGACTTATCACCATGTTCTGGTATTTCAAGGGAGGCTACAAAGAAGATGGAGACTTCCTTTTTACAGGGAGTCACATGGAAAAGACGTGGGGTAATGGGTACAAGTTACTCGCCGGGAGATTCTGGTTGGATACAAGAGGAAAATTTGTTACAATGAGAGTGATCAGCCACTGGCATATTCTCCCGAGGGAAGTGGAGGATTCCCCAACATTGGCCACTTTTAAGATTCAGCTGGTCAGGGTGCTGGGCCATCTTGTCTAGACCATGCTTTTGCCAAGAAAGGTTGGACCAGACGATTCTTGAGGTCCCTTCCAACCTGGTATTCTATGATTTACTCTAGCAGCACCTACAGTGTTCTAACTAGGATTGGAAATTACATGGAGAGGTTATTCTAGGTTTTGTCGATATTGCAGAAATGTTTAAAATTAATTTGAATGTCATGGCTGCTTCTTGAGGCTCACTTCCCCTCTCACTCCACATGTGGTTAAAAGTGCTATCTATTTTCTCTTCTCCAATGTAAGCTTTGAGATGTGTTGGAGTTTGATTCACTGTCTCTGCTTGCTCTACCTGTTACTTGAATCTTTAAATCATGTGTATGGTATTGTGCCACACATCGGTGTGTTCCCTCCTTTTCCAGCCAGTTTGATCACAGGGGAGTGGACACTAGTGACATACTTGGCAAAATAAGAGACTCTTTATCCAATTTCTGATACTGTTCAGCCAGCTAAAGAGGTGAAGGAGCACCAGGAAGCTGTGGTGGCATAAAAGGAATTGCTCTTTATGAAGACCAGTGCCAGTCTAATTACAAGGGTCATGGGTAGCAGTGGCTGGCTGTTAGTGTTTTTGCAGGAGCAGTTCCCCAAGCCGCCGGGATGTGGTCAGTGAGCTTTGCAGTTGGAGAATCTCCTTCCTGCCCTCTTTCCTCTTGCAAACCTTCTTGTGCTCTACTGATTGCCTTTGTGCCTGCACTGCACTGATCCCCCTGCCTCACCTCTGGCTCACTCGCCATCCTGGTGCTTCTCTAAGGCAAGGAGAGGAAAAGGCATTATTCTAATCTAGCAGTAAAATAACACATTTGAGTAAACTTTTACAACTCTGTAAATTCCCATGGAAGCAGGACGTTTGATCTATGAAGAACAAACTCCTGAATGGTACCTGCTGAATTTTTTGCGGTTTACTGTACTATTATTACTATTATCATTATTGTTATTTTCTGTTTGCCTCTCGAGGAGGCTTTTTACAGTCTACTTTCGCTTCCCTTATGTCCTGATGCGCTTTGCCCTGTTCCACTGAGAATCTAACACGATGACATGATGCCTTGTGACCTGCAGAGTGTGTCAGAGAGTTTTAGAAACAGAAAGGAAGCCAATACTTCAGTCCTGGTATTACTGTTTTTTCAGTGCATGAGAAAGCATTTCATGTGGATTTCTTTGCAAAATGGGATTGGAGGACAGTTTTTTCTGACTGCTTTCAATACAGGCTGATGGCTTTTGACTGCGATCTTCTTTTTTCTATTTTTTGCTATCGTGCTGGCAACTCACATGGAAAAAGTGCTGTCCAGATTAATTTGTTTTAATTGTGGAGATTTTTATCAAGATACTTTTTCCCACCTTTTTCAACTGAAAAAACAAATTAAATATAATCAGTAGTTCTAATAGACTGGGAAAATACCCTGTAATCATTAGTGCTGCAGGCAGAATGATCCATCCTATTTTTCCTATACAGTGTTTCCTAAGTTTCATTGTCCCAAGCTACTCAGTTGCAGGAAACAAAGTACGATTATTCATGACACAAAAGCCAGCCAGCCTCTTGAATTCTTTCTCAGAAGGAAAAAATACTCAGAAACTGCACTAATTTACATAAATCTAGTCTGGTTTCATTTTGTCTTTTAATGAGATGGTTCACAGGATATCTGAAGGAAGTGGGAAAATACAGAATAAAGTAAGATTAATAACCAATAGTTTGGCTCTGCTTGGAACTGGAGTTTCTATGGGAGTTTCTGTATCAACATCAATAAGCTGGCCTTAAATGAGTAAAAATAAGGAGGAAAAGAACAATTGTCTACATACTGCTCCCATTAGAGCTAGTCTGCAGACTAGTTTGCTTGCAGGTGTTTTGTTCAATTTGGTGAGATGCATTTGGTTAGAGGTCTTCAATTTGATTCACCTTCCTTCTTGATGGGTTTTGTAAGACTGGCTTTTAAGGTAATGAGTATAAAATACATCCTGTTTACTCTCTTGACTTTCTCTTTTATATAGAAGGATGAAAGAATTGATTTATTGAAGGCATATAAATTCTACCATCTTGCTACAAATTAAATTCTGTGTTTAGTCTATTCTGGGGAGCACTGAAGCAGACTGATGTTCTGAACCCTCATAAATGCTTTTGTTCTACTATTATGCAGTTTCCCCTCCTTCATGGAGTGTTTTTCCTGTGATTCAACACTGTACTTAAAACCAAGATGCCACTCTTGCCATGATTTTGTCCTTGTTTTTCCTTTTAAGCCGGAAGATACATCACAATGGGTCTTTCACAATGCCTTGTGCTCTATGAAGAAATACTGCAGGAAAGGTCTAAATGTAATATCTGGTGTTATGAGTTTAGCAAGAAGGGACATGCTGTGGTATTTATTAATTACTCATTAAAAAAAAAAAAAAAAAGAAATCCAACTTCCACACATCTGAATCTGAGGAAGAACTGAAACCACAATCTCTTGCAGAGTCAGTCATTTGGCACACTAACCACCTCCAAACTGCTGAAACCTGCTAAAGAGAATGCTATAACCAGGTGCAGTGAACTGCCAAAATATAGAAGTAAGGGGAAAAGATCTGCAGAGTTTTGATTTAAGATTTGGTTTAAGTTTTATGGATTTGAGATTCGTTTGAGTTTTCAACATGCATTATCGACAGACAGTTTGCACTCTAACTTGGATATTTTTATTCAATCTTTGGTTAAGTACAGTTATTATTAGGTACTGGGGCAGTACCTAACCAGACTTGACTTCAGTGTCTGACTCCCTTCTCCAGCCATTGATTATGGGAAATAGAAATACTGTACTCAGTAAAAGGTTTTACAAGTAATAAGTTAGTAACTCCAACTAATTTAGGTTATAGATTACAGTTGTCATTTTACATTCATTTACCCTTAATTCTCTTACTCCAGTTTTTATACAAATCAAAATGCTACTTTAATATTGTACAAAATGAGACATAAGTTTTTGAGAGCAGAACCCTAGATAAGGCAGAGACTAATGAAGCCATCTAGTTTGTCTTCCTGAAACTGTGAGGTTTATTGGTATATTGTTGAATGTATTGTTGATTGTTATTCTACACTGGTCCTGAGACTTAAAAACAAATTAGTCTAATCCTTTTCTGAATAATGAAATATTAATGACTCAGGTTGAGTCTTTGTATTTCATCTAGCAGTTTAACAGCACTAGCATTCAAATGGCTGAGCTTGGCCTTTAACGTTAACACCCCCTTTAAGACAAATGGCAGAAATTCCCAGCATAGCAATGGGTTTTTCAAATAATCTCATCACCAGCTGAGAAGAAAAGCAAGAGGTTGAACATAGATTTTCTGTGCAGTCACAGTGACTGGACTGAGAAGAAACAGGACAGGTTTGGGAACTTTTTAGGAGAAGGGCAGGGAATTTGGAGTTGGTTGGTTGACACATCACAAATGATGCACTGAAAGAAAAAATTACAACTAAACATTGATTGGAGAGGAAGGAAAGGAACTCCTATTGCATGTTCTATCATCATATTCAATAATAATACATGTTAGTTTCTCCAATAAATGTGGTTTGTGATGAACTGTGGTGTTGAGTATGTGAAAATGAGTTTCTGCATTAGTATGGAAGATTTCTACTTTTGTTGAACTGTATGCAAGTAAACTTGCTCTATAAATTGCACATTAGAAACATCTTTGATACAGAAAGCTAGACAATTGTCCCTCTCCTTTTTTTTTTTTCTTTTTCTGATTCCTTATTAACTCTACATTGTCCTTTGAAACAAACAAGTGTGTTTAGGAAGATACAATTTTCCTCTATTTACAAGGGATTTGAAAATGCTAGATCCAAGTATAGCTAGCTGTAGTCAACATTCACTACTGTTGTGGAAGACTGCAAATCCTGTTCATCTGAAGAGAACAAATTTTCATCTGAAAGCCTCTTATCCTGCTTTCAGATGCTGCCAATCATGAATACACACTGTCTGTATTTTACAGTTTGTCCATGAGGTGGCAAACACTGTTGATCCTTGGCTTGCCACGGAGAGATACAACATGTCAGTGTTGCTGATGTTTTTTATGGCGAGTATGGTAGTTGCAGCAACCTTTCTGATGTTTTGCCATAGTGTTTCATATTTCCCAGTATGTAGCAGCATCATGATTTCTCTTCTGAAAAAGCTGGTCTAAAAGCTTGTCGTCCCTTGCTTTTTCACTCTGGTCCTTATCGAGTCCTGTCTCGGCTACAGTGGCAATTCACACCTATGATTTAAATAATGCAGTGCAGAGAGTGGTGAGAGGCTGGAAGAGGGTGGAGCTAAGAGCCAATTTCAGCAGACTTTTTAAAAATAGTCTGTCATAAAATAAATTATTGTCTGGATTTATACCTTAGTTTCCATGGGAAAAAAAAATACATTTGTTGATTAGTTTGTTTTTTCTCTTTTACCCCTTTAACAGTTGCTTTGGCAATCTTCAGAGGTTTCCCCCATTCTGTACTGTCCTTAATACTGGCAGTCCTGTGAGAGAGAAGACCAGACAGCTGCAAGGTTTTTTCTTGTAGCTGGTTGGAGGAGTCTCTGGGAAAACACAATTCACTATCACCAGTCTTCTTCTCACGCAAATAATGAATTTCATGTAGGTAAAGGATAAGAAGGTGACATGCCATAAACAGTATTGCTCTGTGAAAAATATCCTTTTGTCTGGTGATGTTGCCAGAAGTTATACAGGCGACACAAACTGGTGGATGAGATCACCCCGGTCAGTGGCACAAAGATGAGCCCTTTGATCGGCAGCATCTCGTTGGTGGAGTGGAGAGATCCTCCAGAGATTTACTAGATATTTTATGACTTCTGTGCAGCCTTTCACTGTTTAAGAGCTAAGTATCTTTATTATTGCCAGCAAACAAATGAAAGAAAAGAAACACGGGAGGGTTACAAATCAAAACCACGACCACTGATTATGGGCTGTATTTTCTAGGCTAGCGTTTGCAGCTGCAAATAAGGACTTGCTTGTGAAGGCAGACCTCTGTACTGTACGGACAGAGCAGTTGGAACTTCTGTGTGGAGCTTGCAGGATTGAAGTCCTGGTGGCAAACTACTAACTTCCAAGCTGTATTTGCATTTAGGAGAAGCTCCAAAAGTAGTTTCTATCTTTGATATATATGGGAGGGTGCCTAGCTGTTCTTCACAGATCTCCCCAATAGATGTACGTGAAAAAAGCCTCCTTCAGCTTTTCATACTTAGAGAATTTAGCAATCCATGGAGATTGTTCCTTGCAGGTATAAAATTAACTATGAACTCTCTTAGATTAAGAATATGTTACTAAAACAAAGTCTTCCTCTAATTAAGTGTAAGCACTTAGGAATCTGACATTTAGCCTGATTAATAGCATTTTGTTCATTTTTGTCCTTTAAAGCAGATCTGCTACTGGCATTTATATAAGGTCCATTTGTTCTTGTATTTGGTTTGTTAATTGCTTATGAAGCTCCATATTTAAAGAGTGTCAAGGTAATAAAGTGATATGTACCCTATGAAAATCAATAATTATAAAAGTAGACAATCATGTTCCTCCCAGGTTCTCCTGCTTACTGGCATTGGACTACAATGTTCCTAATTTGGGGTCTGTACTGTTGCCTTTTATAAGGCAAAAATCAATAATCACGCTTAGTTATTTTTATGGTAGCCTTTATTTGGCAGATTTATTATCTGCATGTTGCAAATGAGGAAATTGAGAGCAGCTGTGTGGTTTGCTCAGGGTCATACCTGAAATCTGGCAGTTTTGCATGTTTTCTGACTTGAGATGAAACCATTAGACCACTTTACCTCTCTCTGGGGAAACGTGTGGAGACGATGTGCTGGTCACGCAGAAATAGAAGTTGTGCTGTTGACATCAGCAGCTCAGAATTTCTCTCATGCTGCTTGGAGTTTCTTCCACCTTGTTTGTCTCTAATGAGTTTTTATGTTGACTGGCAGGAAGGATATATACATACCCAAAAGTTTATTGGAATAAAGGGCAGCTGCTAGCAGCTACATTATGAAGAGAAGGCGAAAGCAGAAGGTGAAGCTGAAAGCCAAATGACTTAGATCAGGGCCACTATTTACTGCCTCTATTCATGCAAAGGTATTCCTTGATTTTTGAAGACTGCCTCAAAAAGTATTTTTCTAGCATTGAATGAGTAGAATTATGTTTTTATTTGTTAGTAAATATGTGTCCTGAATAGAGGAGGAACATAAGTATATTCTGGTCACTGAGATAGTATCATTTTAGGGAAGAGATTAGGCTATTTCTTCACTATTCTTAGTAGGCCGTATCTCACTGGGAATTTTGGAGTCTTAACTTACTGGCCCAAGGCTCTCATAGCAAATAAAAATGAGCATTTTTTCAACTGTTTCAAGTAAATGCAGGTGAAGGAAAACAAAATCTAGAATTTAAGAGATTTAGTCTGACAGTAGTGTTTTACATGAAATTATGAAGATGGCCACTTTCTTTTCTACTTTGTTTTTATCCTATTTGTAGGTAGGAGTTTTGAGTGCTTTTCTATTTTCTGGTTACTGTAACTGTAGTTATTATACTAACATCTAGTAATACAGTGTTTATTACAATAGAAAAGTAGCTTCAATGATGTTAAAATTTTACAATTACACAATGCATAAAGGAGCTAATCCCTTAGGGTCTCGTTTCTAAAGAAAAACTAAACTCTGAGGAAGAAAAAGTGAAGACTCACTATTCTGTTACTTAAACCATGCTTTTGAAAAATCTGCTTTTCTGTAATAATTTGTGAGAGGTCCTGAGAGATACACCCTTAAAACTACAAAATACTTTGTTTCTGAAAATGTTTCTGCAGCCTTACATTCTTGCTGGTACTGAGGATATCATAGAGGTTGCCACTTAATGATTCTTGCTGGGGAACAGAAGGGGGTCCCGGTAGCCTCCTCGGGCTAGTCTGGGCCTGAGCACAGCCTGATATACTCCTATGGCTTCCATCACGTCACGGGGATGAGCTGTAATTCTTCTCATCAGGTTTATGTCTCTGGCCTCACCTTTGACTATGACCCTAGTTACAGGAATTGAGTTTTTTGAAATTCTTTGCCTTCCCTTAGAGAACTTTCTGTCCTGCAATTTCACGGAAGAACATTGAGTCTCTTAAACAGAATAAAATTGCCACTGTTGCTGTTATTTTATGGAATGTGCAATGTTCAGTGAGCTCTTTCAGAAGACTTTGGACCACGCTTTTCTCCTTAGTAGCTGCATTCTTAATGAGCAATTTTGGTACTTGAGATTGAGGCTACGATTATATCTTGCAGGGACGAGTTCAATTTGTTTGGAACAGAACATTTCCCCACTGTTCTTTGTGGCAGTTTATGTCTGATATAGAATAAAAACTGTTGAAAAATGTCCTCAGACTTATGATTTTGAAAGCTCTAGTTCCCAGCTCCACAAATAATTTGCCATCAATTACATTTAAAATTATCATCAGTTGGAAATAGGAAATGGAACTACTTTTGTGATGGACTGATTGAAATGTTTATCCAAATAACCACTTTATGCCTATAATATATTTACATCAGTCCATAAACTCTATTTGCTCTCTCCTCAAAAACAGTTCCTTAGCGTAGTTGTCAAAGGAAAAAATCACTTTGTGCAGTGAACTCTTACCATCATTTAGATAATTGTGTTTGATAGTTATATTTGTGCATTGGATGTGATGTGGTGCCCATCTAATTTTGGATTACTGTCTCTGGGAGGGATATAAGGAAAAAAAGAGAGATAGATGTTCTTCTACTAAAAATTTTATACACTTAACTGATTATTTTAGTTGTTTCAAAAGGCTGTTCCCTTTTTTAACCTTTCTGTAAAGAAAAAACACATTTTGCAATCTCTATTTTCAGAAAGTGCGTGTTACAAGTATGCCACTGTGATTTTGAAATACATTTACAGTGTAGTTTTGTTTTCATGGCAGTCCATTCATCATCACGTTGAAATAACAGAGTATTTTACCTCCTGATGATTAGTGCTATATCTCAATGTTCAAGGTCACTCTGACTTGGATGGATTTTACTTTTAACATACATAGCATTTTCATTTAGCTAATCCATGATCAAGCAGTCTTCTTTTTCTTTTCCCTTTTCTTTGGTTTCTTTGATAAAACTTGCCCGGGGATTCATTAAATCTTAATTCACAATACAAATCTTAACTCCGTTCATTCCCTGCGGTGTAGCCCACTGTCAATTCTTTGTAGATCTGTCCTTCTGTGAAGTAATTGCATATCTTCTACCTCCTTTAATTCTCATGCTAGCCTGGGCACTTCCAGAGAGCACGATTCATAATTGTCCCCCTGAAAGACTAACATGCTCAAAAAACCCAGAGATAAACAGTATACTTGACTTTTTGTTTTGTTGTAAAACATACTCCATCATGTAAAAGCTGTGTGCAGCCTGTGCAGTGTGTTAAGCCTATTACCTAGAGGTCTGGCACAGGAAAAAATTTAAGAATATGCTTAATCACTTAATTTTCAAAGAATGAGTAAATTTTATCAGTGTCAATAAGATTACTGGTGCTTAAAAGCGAGTGGGCTTATGTCCTGTGCCAGTGTGAAGGTTCTGAAAACATTTCTGGGTTTTTGTGACCAAAAGTAATCTCATAAATACAATTATTTTTTAAACTACTGGAAAACTTGAGTTGAAGGAGTTCTGCTGGCATTTCAAGCATACTTGGTTTCCTACCTGATATAGAATTCCAGGAGGAAGGCCTTCTATGAAAAGCTGGTCATAAATTAGAATTACAGTGTAGAGGATTCTGTTTCCTGGGTAATAACAAATAGGATGGTTTTAGTTAGTTGGGTGTTTTGGTTTGGTTTTTTTGTTTTGTTGTTTGTTTGTTTTTAATCTACATGTTATTTTGGCTCATAGATGTCCTGGGAAGTGGCAGCAGTATGAAAAGCTGGTTCTGCAGAGGCTGAAATAAATCAGGAAAAAAAAGAAAAGAAGATAAACTTGTGCTGTTTAATAGAACCATTAAGGCTTTTCTTCTATCTTGACACAATTTTGCATGCCTTTCAACAGTACGTTTTCTGATAGCTTCCGTGGCATGTTATGTGCCTTAATATGGTTTAAGCATATAAAGGAAGCATATCTTATTTTTAAACATTCAGAGTGTGGGTGTAATTAATAATGCTGGAAGAGCCTTTATCACAAACTTTGTTCTCTCAAAATGTATTTGTCACTGAGACATCACCTTTCAAAGGTGAACTGAAAGTGAATTGCTTAATGAAATAGTAATTTTTAGATAAGTCCCTCTATCCAAAGATGTCCCTTTGGAGTTCAGGAATAATAACCGGGCAAGGACCTTGGTTTGATATAAATTATTGAAGTTAACACGTTATTGAAACTCTGAAACTCAATACACTAGTATGTAACTTAGAGGACACTTTTGTAAAAAGTTAATTAGGTCATTTGCAAAAATAGAGTATTAAAACGCCACTAGTTTTTCTTGCACTCGATTGTCTGCTGTAGTAACTGATTTTTCCGTGTCAAATACTTGAATTCAGTGTTGAATTATTCTGTTATGTTCTTTTTTTTTTTTTTCCAAAACAACAAAAAGCAGCTTATTTTCGATAAGTTAAAAAACCCCAGGAAAAAAAAACCACACACAAATTGTTTCTGTTGGTCCCAACAGATGGCATAGCCAGTTTACAAATGTAGATACAGTGAGCAGTGTACATCACGAAAAGCATAAATTTGTATATTCCACTGTTCTAGTCCTTTTCTGTTCAAATAAAAAACAAGTCAAAATTATGTTGAGATATAGAAACATTATTTTTGAGCCATGTCTTAAAGTGTTTGTTAAAACTTATCTTTGTGAAACAACAACATCTGTTTGCTGCAGTTAATGCTGCTGCTGTTTCAAGACGTGCTGCTGGGCTTGACCATTTGGGAATTTATCACATTTGTTGTGAAACCTGCCTTTCTGATTAACTGCTTATGTTCGCTCCGATTAGGATCTCTGAAGATGCTTAAATGGGAATCCTTATGTGTGATTTTAGGATCTTACAAGCGGGGAACTAATGTGTCTTTTACAATCCACAATGCTAACCAATATGAAATGCTCTGCTGTTGTATGATCAATCATGTCACTACAGAGGAGAAAATAGCACACTTTCTTCTCTCCCTCTTTGAAACCTGTAAGCACTTGATCATAGAGTTGCTCTGGGTTTTAGTGTTCTTAAAAAAAAAAAGAAAAAAAAAAAGTTGTGGCACAGCTATTGTTTAAGAAACAATACCCACACAGACACACTTTTCTCCTCTTTCCTCAAGGGTTGCATGTTGCCCATACTTACTGTGTGTTAAAAAAATTATTTACAAACATCAGTGTGTTGTTACCATGTGTTTTCATCGCATGACTCACATGATTCTAAATACAGTGTGTATAACAATAAGTTATATCACCCCCCTAAGTATAGGGGGGTGATTACAGATAAGTCTATGTAGTCAGAGGCATCCTATCAAAAAGTGGGGAAAACAAGGTATTATTTTCCAAATAATCTTTGAGAAGTGCTAGAAAGCTATATAGTCCCTGCTACATGGGTGACAAGGAAGGGTAAATGTTTGAAGTACAGCATAAGTACATGAGGACCGTGGGAATTTACACTCTCATCCACTGATGCTGTCTAAGAGTGAAAATAAACATCAGCTTACTGACTTTAGATATTTCCAACGTGTGGCTGGATACTGGCTGCTACCAGGGGGTGCTAAAAACATTCTAGGTGCAACACAGAGCAAATGTGAGTCCCATTTCCATTTGTGGCTAGAACTGGACAGTACATGTATACTCAAAATTACATGTAAAACACATATGTTCAGAGTTCAGAACACGTCTAGGATGAATGTGGTTGTTTCTATCTTGCCTGGTCCCACGATTGTTTACTGTAGCGCTACTGTATGCTTTGTCTTTTCCTCTGTGAATCAGAGCATTTGCATCTTACAGGTGGTATTTCAATATTGCATTCATTGCACTGCTCCTCATTGTAACTGACTGCCATCTGGAATTTTTCTTGCCTGGGAATCTCTAAGCACAGCGTAGTTAATTAGTTTAAGACTTCAGGACACATTCTTTGGACTCCCTCAAAAATAAGTAATACATTGTCTATTTGTATTACGTTTGAGAACAGGAAAAAGAGAACTGGCACTTTCTTCTCTTTCATTATCGTGATAAAGGTCAATTAAAAAAAACAACTTTAAAGCAAAGTTTGTTTCAGAGACCCCCAATCCAAATGTATTTATGTTTTATGGCAGGTGTCTCAGCAATTATTACTAATTGGAAAATTAGATGCTGTTGCTATAGCAGCATCTTTATTCACTAATTGGTTTTGGCACATTTTAACTAGCAGTAGCTCAGCTAGACACAAAGCTATTCAAATGAGACATGTGAAGGTTTGTGTGGAAATGGTGAGCTGGTGCTGCAAGTCAGTACATTAACCTTCCACCTCTGTGGCCCTGGGCACAAACCAAGTTCTCTCTGGGAGCACAAGCAAGACCTTGGTGGCCTCATATGTGTTAGTAAAGCACAAGCAAACAGGAAATTGGTGAAATTCTGAGCTACAGTCCTTCAATTCTCATTCTTCATTTCTATTTTGACTGTATCAGTTGCTGCAGGGTCAAACGACTTACGTGGTTTTCCTTTTCAAACTACTTCGCAGCTGATTTGATCTCCTCTCCAATTGCGAGTACATTGTTGGTTATATTTGGGTGGGTGATGTGTTTCTTTGCTGATCTCCAAAACCTTTGAACTTGTCTTTCCTTGACATGTCTTGTGCTTTTTCCTTTGGTTCCTGCAGTGACTATTTGTTGGGGATTGGGTCATTGAAGTTACCTCCCTGTACAATGTAACTTTTGTTTTCTGGGCAATTTAGGTTTTCCTTTGAGTGCCTCTTTGCATCTGCTTCACAGTAGGATGGAGCTCCACTGACATGCTGCAAATTGGAGGATTTTCATGCTGTGAGCACCTTATTCCCTTCTTGACCTTTGAAAGGTAGAGCTTGCTATGCAAAATTCTTCATTTTTTTTCTTCTCTACCTGACCTGGATTTTGTGAAGATTTTGAAGTCCTGGAGGTTAGTAGACTTTGAAAATGAACAGCGGTTTCAAATCTCCTTGCTTTCCCCAGCTCTACATTTTAGATGGCCTTCCCATCCACCCTTCCTTCTGTGACTGTAGGCACCATGTGAAGGGAGAGAAGGAGATTAACTATGGTTCCTTGAGTGGTGTTTTCTCTTCACTATCCATCCTCTGCCTTTTCTCTGTTAGAATCTTTTTGAGTTTCTGAAAAAGAAGTTGAAGAGATTCTCAAAGCAAGGATAGTGTGAAATATTTCCCTGCTATATGTCTGACTGAGGAAGGCACAGTGGCAGTGTGAGTGTGCACTATATATCCTGCTGGAGAAAAAGAATATTCTGGTTTTGTAGGCTTGAGTATGTGAGCCACATTGAGAAGTTTCACTCGTGTGTGTTCACAAAGATTTTAAGTTACTCAAAGTACATTTAAAGTTGTGCCTCTTTTCACTGTAAGTTAATTATGTGGTTGTGTGTCAAAATACTGAAGTGCTGTGTGCCATAAAATTGCTAATAATTTTTCGTTCTCGAGTGTGATTCTTAGGGGGTAGCAAAATGAACTATTTTAGTCATATGGCTTTCACTTCAAAAAAAGCAATTCTATGAAGATGGGATCTCTGTTTGAGATGTATCATTTGGGCAGTGGATGATCTGTAAATAAGGATTTGATTTCTGAATGTGACTTTAGTTATTGTTAGTCATGCCTTGGCAGCTTTAAGATAGCTTTTGCAGTTAATTTTTTTGTTTCTTTGCTTATAATAGTTAAACTCTTGTTTTAATGAGCTGCATACTCTGACAAGTACTCAGAGGTACGCATTCTTTGATGGGCAGACAAATATTCTGTTGGTACTGTTAGGAGAAACTTTTGAGTTCTAATGCACAAAGCGTATTCAAAGTTAACGGAGAGGGTTTTTTCCTTTGTTTTCCCTTTAAACATCAATGTAAATGCTTGTTAAATTGGGAGACAGAAAAAATGTGCCCTCAACTCCCAGACAAGCTGCTGCATGTAATGCCTTCTTCTTACTATAGTAGACATTCTTTAAAGGGAGAGGGGAAACATTTTGAAAACCTGTGGTCATCATTATCTTTACATAACTCTAGGACAGTTTTGTCTGTCACCGTTGTTTCTTAGTAGCTAGTTTCCTTTCTTTAGCCTCAAGGCTATGAAAAAAAGATACAAAAAGCCACCCCAGAATAATAAGGAAAAGTCAAGGTGACTCTCGTCAGTGATACAGAAAACAGATGTTACTATCATTTTTGTGGCACTTCTGAAAACTTTGGTACGGTGTCCAATCCCATATGTATGTCTGTGTCTAACTAACACTTTCCTCACCAAAAGATTCCTGGCAGTATCTTGCGTTGTCTCACAAGTTTGAATTCGACTGTGTTTAATAACCTCCTTTCCCATAGTTAACTCTTTTTTCATATCTAATCTCATCTGTTTTGTAGTAGAGCTATATCCCCGATTTGAGAAGTTACAAAGTGTCATTTAGAAGACTAGACACATCTTGACCCTATCTCCAGCTGCACAAAGCTGCCTTAGATGTTGCTGTGAATCAGCTCTAATCAAATGAGAATTTCAAAGATCCCCAAACCTAAACCCAAAAATGTCTTCAGCACTCTGGAGTTCAAAGTAGAAATGTCACCTGCCTTGTTTTTAGTCATGTTTGGAGCTGTGTTCATGAGAAGTAACTTCCACACAGCTGCTAGCGCCACCCGTATGTTGCAGCTGAGATAATCTTGAATTTGGCGTTGTTATGGATTCTAATGAGAGAAGTAGACATTTAGTCCATCAACTTTCTATGCAGGTTTCTCATTTTTTTTCTGTTTCCTCATTTTTGTCCCCACTCCCCTCACCTCTAGTTTTCTCTGTGCCTCATTGATGAAGCTACTTAGTGTTTTTTCCCTCGTAGCCTACTGTCCATTCAGTAAAAAGTTGGAATTCATTATGGCATACCCACTGCTAGTAAATATAATTATAATAATGAATTTTAATGCATCAAGTTGTAAAAAGACTTTTCCATATTGGGACTGCATAAAAATATTAGGTCAGTTGCAGAGTGTGGGAAGGAAGAAATGTTTGGAGCCAAATTAGGTTTTGTTATGCCACATGCCCTTTGTGTGAGACATGCAGCATTGTATTCTTAGGAAATGTGCATTAACAAGATGTCAGGACATCTGATAAAGAACAAAGGCAAGGGACTGAGCTGCATTCAGAATGTTTTATGCGATTACAAGGTGTTCATTTGTTTTGAAAGCACTTTGGTATACCAGTTGGAAAAAATAGTGTTTGACTGATTATTTCTAGGTGAATTTTGAGGAAGGGACAGGACTAAATGGAATAAAGAGTGATTCTGGAAGGTGTGCCAGCCCCTCACCACTGCAGAAAGTATAAAATCAAGTAGCAACAGAAATATTCAGGTAGTAATACCACCAGAGAGATTAGTAACAGAGTAATTCCCTGCAGCTGTGTATAACGTTGTGTTGGTTTTTTTTCATTAAACTCCTTAAACAGCTAAGATGCTCCTGAAACAGTATGCTAAAAGGCTTCTGTAAAAACATGATGGGTAGCCTGTATTACATGCCAAAAAAAGGTGAAATACTATATTGGTCAGGTGGGCATGGGTCAAATTATCTCATAAATATATATAAATATATAACTACATGACAACAAAGACAAGAAACAGCAAAGCTAGATCTAATAGCAAGCTTCCATGACTAACCATCGGTTCAATAAAGAATCACGTCTTACTGTATCAATTTAGAAGCTCAGGTACTGAAAGAAGTGTATCAAACCATGAACTCATCAATCAGACTATGGCTTAGATGTGGGAATCATAAAAAACCGTTTGTGGTTTTAATTTGTGTGTTGGATTTTTTATTTCATTATTATTTGTAAGGTTCAATTTCCAGGATGCTTTTATGTACCTATATTGAAAACAAAAAAAAGATTTTTTCTTTTGAAGAGAAGAGAATAGACAGGAAAGATAACTGTCTTCAGAAGCTGAAAAATTAAGACATTTGCTACCAGGCAGTTTGAAATTAAATTCTGACAGCTTGTCACACTGCCTCTAAAATAAAAATCAAAATGAGATGTATCCAGAATCATGTCCCTCTTCTTGTATGGTATATGTTTTATTTATATTTTAATTTGGTTTTGAAGCAAAGCTGAATCAACAGTCTTTAAAAAAAAAAAGTGAAGGTGATACAAATTAATATAGATCTCAGCAGCAAAATCTTTCTCTAATAACAGTTTGCTTCAGCTCTGGGGTGTCAGAGGAGAGCTTGTGTCAAATCAATTTTTGATTTTTCTATTGAGCAAGGACAATAATGTTTTTGGTAATGTGAGCATTTACCAGTTAGGTCCAGCAGTACTAACATGGTTTCATGAGGGCCATAAAGCATTGATTTGATGGCAATTGCTTTCAAACTGACTTGAGATTTTTCTTGATGAAAACTACATCTTCTAATAACCATTCCTTTTTTTTCCTTGACAGTCAGACACTTTTTTCTTGTGTATAATCGTGTGCTTTCTTTTTTTAAAGATACGTATTTTTCAACTATAATCCTTGTTCTCCTGATTGAGCCATCAAGTTAGTTTAAGCGAAACGTCACCTAAAGATTCTGCTAGTGTTATTTGTGTTATCATGTTATTCATGTTATCTACTTATATTATTTGTGGCAGATAAATTTAAAACTAACTCGATTACACCAGAACTTTAAAAATCTTCTCGTACAGCTTGAGGACTCAGAGTGCCTGCCTTTGTGTAGAAAACTAATATATAGAGAGAGAACTCCGTATGGTATGTAAACTTACTCAAGAAGAAAGTACTTTGGGATGTGAAAGATTTCCAGTCACTTTTGGTCAGACCTATAATGTAATCACATCAAAACCTGCAGTGGTAATCTCATTCATGGTGATTTGTACAAACTTCATATTCATCCCTTAAAAATAAGTAAATCAGTTTGCCTTGCTGGGATATTTCAAACAGACACCATTACAGGAAATAGTGTACAGAACCATGGAAGTATTTATTTAATGTGGCAAAGCAAATGTTGCAGGTCTGCGCTTTCTAAGCATGTGAATAGACTTGCAGTTTGCAATAGGGAGAAAAGTCTAAATTTCACACATTCATTGCTCATTGGCATATATTTCTTTTTAGCATTAATACTGCTAAAATACATTAATTTTAGCATTAATACTGTATATATATTAAGACAGAGTCTTGCATAGGCAGAAGCAACAGAATTAACTTAACAAACAGAATCATTTGTCTTTTTGTCTCCCTTTGAATCTAATGAAGAATTTTCCCTATGGCTGAAGCAGAGAGTAACTTAGGAATAAATAAGACCAGTCTTCAAAGAACCCCTGTGCAGCCATGTCTCAGAATCGCTGTGTGTATTCCTGAACAATATCAGACTCACCCACAGGGGTTGCTTCCAGCCAAATGGTTCACATCAGAAATGGCATCCACCCCGCTTGGAAAGTTAACGCACTCTGAGAGGCAGCGAGCTACCCATTGCTCTTTAGGCCTTCTGCAGTCCTGTACTAAATGTAATATCAGCAAAAAGTATTTTTCCAACATTAAACAAACTTAAGCGGTGTGTCTTTTATTCATCTGGGACACACTGTTTAATGTATGTGACAATTTATTGCATAGGAGTCTTCTAATTGTCCTTAAAATATATGTCAAATTGACTTGCTATGTAATGCAATTAATTCCTTTTTTGCTGTTGTTTTTAATGGGATCTTTTATGTGTGCTGAACAACGGCTGAACATCACTTTGCAGAACGGGATATCATAGTTGTGAACCAGGAACGAGCAGACAAGAAGTGGCCATTCGTAGAAAAAGTAGTGCAAGTAAGAGAACCATGATCATACATGGGATCAGCCTGGATCAGGTTGTCAGCAGAAGGGCGGCTTTTGGCGGGAACAGGGGGCTGATGAGAACGAGAGAGGGGTTGAAGTTGACTAAGTACTGAGGCTGCCCGGCAGTTTCAGTCTGAATTTCCAACGTACAGCCCTAAAATAGAAACACTTTTACTGAAGTGAGTACAGTTAATATGCTTTAAATGCAAGATGTCTTAGGCAATAGTGCCTGAGAGGCCTGTAAGACCATGTTCATGAAAGACTTAAATGAGCAAAGCAGGGTGGCTTTAAAACAACTTGTACAACCTTGAAGACAGGGATAGCTAAATTCAAGTTCTCTTAAGTCCCCTGACAGGGTAAAGAATCAGACAGGTCAGAAAGTGATTAAGAAATCAATGTAATGTAACATCAGTAGTGTGAATGAGATGTCTGCAAATGAGTTAATATTTTCCTATTTCATTTTTTTTTCATTATGTTTACAAATATATATATATTTTTTTTTAAATCGAAGAACAGTATTTCAGATGTTGAGGCATGCAGGAATTCACGGTTTTATAAGCATTTTCTACCTAAGCAATTTGAGCAGCTGCTTGTTGCTAGTAAGATAGTTGCAAGGAAGCATCCAATTAACAAATGCAAGGTAGCTATGCAGAAACATTAGTCGGATTATCCCTTTGAAACAATTATCTTACTGCTCTCACGTAAGGAACTGTAGGTACCTGGAAATACTGTTACTGCCTTGTTTGATTGTATCTAGATCTAAAGTAGTGTGTATAGTTTGGCCTTATGAGATTGCAATCGAAACTGTGATGTGAAAGTGTATTTTAGGATCTTTCACTTATATGTGGAAGCAGATTGCTGAAAAATGCATGTAAATGTTGATTCAAAGTTGAAAATGTGCCAAGAGACTGCTAGTAAAATATTTACTGGTAACTTTAAGGTGGAAATATGTCTTCCTTATTGAGCTATAACTTCAGTTTGGAAGATATTTGGAGGAGGAACATATTTATATTAATATATCTATAGACTATGGAGCCACATTTGCTCTTGAGACTATTTTCTTTTAGTAATTTAGTTGATGCCTGCCATAGCTTTTAAAAAAAATGAGAATAAATATGTGTGATTGCTGTGCTATCATCTTCAATTGCACATAGCTTTGAATATTTTGGAGTTGTGTAAAGGTCTTGTGGTATTTCAGGCCACCATGGGAGCAAAATATTTTTTCTTGTTTCTTTGTTTAAGGTAAAACACATTGCAATCTGAAATCTAATAAAGGAAAAAGACACAAATGATAAGCAGTTTTTCATCAGGGGCTGTAAAGACTGAATGTTGGCTGTTATTAAAGTTGGATAATGCTATAAAAGAGATTAAGTTGTAAACAATTGCTTGTGAAAAGTAGTGGGGCTTTTTGTTTGCTTGATTTTTTTTAGCATTTTCTAATCCCATCTTTCTAAAAGGAAAAGAATTCCTGTTCTGCTTGAGTTTTGCTTTAAAGCCTTGGTCTTCCTCTTTAATACTACTACTTCGAGTACAGTTTTTCATTTATATTTATGCAGGTGATTATTCTTCCAAAGTATCAAACTCTCCACCTCTCTGAATTCAAATGATGATTTTTTTCAACTTGTCAAAGTGACGCCCAAGGATAGATGTTTTCTACATAAGTAGAAATGGTCTCAGCACTTAAAATTTTAAATGGGATTTTTTTTTAAATGAGAAATGGAATGAAGGCTAAAAGGCAGTATATGAATTTCAGGTAGAAAACAAGGCAGAGCTGTCCTAACTAACATAGTCCCATTGAATCAGCTCACACAAAAATTGGTGACGTGCAAAGAGCAGGATTTTCTCTCAAAATGGTAAAAATCTTAAAAACAAAATGAGTAAATTTCCATGTCCTGAAGTGAAGAAACCTTCAACAGGCATCTTGGGAATTTATGGAAAATAAGTGGTGGGACATTAGTACCAGGGTGAAGAGTTGAGTAGGGAGTTGCGTGGTAAAATCAGCTGTTACAAGCTGCTTTCTAAATGCCATTGGAAGAGACAATACTTATGTCAAACAGGCTATGGATCATATCGTGGTAATGACGAGGTACTGGAGAGCTAGATATAGGCCTTCGGTCATGCAAGGGCTTTTGAGATGTTTGTGCTCAGAATGGCTGAGTGCACACAGTAAAATCCGGTGATCAAGAAGGTGTTAATGAATAAGCGTCTTGCACCAAAACTGAAACTTTGGAGCAAGGACGTGAAGTCTGGTAGAAGTTTGCATGTTTCAGAATATGGTGGCACCATGATATCTGGAGACATTGTCATATTGAATTGAGTATTTTTTTTAGAACTGTTTGAGTGACTTTGCATTGGAAAAATAATAGATCCGATGCAGCCTTTAGCGAACTCACTACTGAACTCCAAGTAGCAGCACGCTAGTCAGTGCAGCCTTTCATTGACACGCTCAGCCAGTGAAGTGCTGCATGATACAAATGAAAGCTATCATATCAGAGCATGGATTCCTGTTTTAATATTTGCTCTGTTTATGAAAGAAACATATCCTGCCCTTACAGGAGAATGTGGTAGTGATCCAGCAAGGTTTTTTTGTCTCTGGGCAATCTTATGTATCAGTGGTATTATGCCATCATGCATTGACAAAGAATTATCTTTCAGAACACTTGTGAGATCAGCTGAACATTTTTTATGTGGTAATAACTAAGACTTCAGTATAGCCTGTAATTTAAGACTCTGCTTTTTATTCTTGGTAGCGCTCTGAAATATTCTGAAGTATCAGTCTCATTTCTATGATGAGAAAAAGGCATATGTTCATTTTCAAAGTTCATGTCAAAGAATTATGTGCTTTGTCTAGGGAAAATGTTGCTGATTATGAGTAGCCTCTTTAAAAATCATAATCTGGGTTTGGGTGGGGTTAGTTTTGGAGTTTGGGGGCTTTGTGTTGTTTTTTTTTAATTAGTGCCTTTTTAACCATGTGATAGGTAGGTTTTGTGGTCTAAGAGAAAAGAGAGCATTTATTGGAAAAACATTCATTTGATGGGTAGTGAGCTCTCCTTTATTTTCTTCTGGCATTGATTGTTCTGTTGTCAATACACATCTTTGTGGAGATTCCTCATAGAAAGTGACACAAAAAGAACAGCAATATTTGTGTAGTTATGCTGCAGAGGGGGTATTCAGTGCAGCTGAATTGATTTGATCATTTCATATGTTGCAGCACTGAGAATTCCAAGTTCCTCAAGGTGAACCCAGAGGACTTCAGTCACTATATACACTTAATATCAGGTGAACTCATAACTTTAGAGTTCAGAGAGTTGTAGGAAACATATGCAGTTGATAAAGTATTTTTACTGAAAGGCTTCGTTCAAACAGCATTTTAATACGTACTTGGATGTTTTGCTTCATTGAACAGGTTGCCTTTTCATTCAGACTTCCTTGCTGCTGTTGTCCCAGAATAGGTACAGTCACAAATATTTTGGCTGGCTGGCGTTTGTGGCCATTAGTTGAAAAAAACTGACAGTAACAGATTTTGTTCAATGCGAGGATGTGAGAAATAAAATAGCTGTGGGATCTAAATGCCAGATTCCCTTGCTGAGTCCATTGGAGCTTCCAGTGAATACTTAGCTGTGACTTCTGACAGAAACTATGTCATACTCTCACCTTGACAAGATTAAAAATTGATAGTGTTTTCAAAAAGAACTGAGCTTTGTAATGTTCTGATTGCACTTTTGAAAGCTAAGTGAAAAGAAATTGTAAATGACTGACTGAAGGAATGTAAACAGAACAACAGTGTATGTGGCTGTCTGGTACATGAAATCCACGTTCACTCTAGGGATGTCTTGGGTAATCAAACATTCCTGCATTAACAATGCGGAGATGCTGAGGATATGTTATATGGAGGTAGAAAAGGTAGAATAAAAGCGTCTCTTATTTTTTCCTCGAGAGGAAAAAACACTGAATTGCATGGCACAGGAATGTATAGAAAAATGAGTCTTTCAAGGGGAACATCCCTCCTAGGGAATCTGTCTTAAGTGTGAGTTAACTAACTGATTAGTGCTTAGTTTCAGCATCTGATGTTATGGTAATGTTAAATAAATGAATATGGTTGCACAGAGCTCGTAAGACTTTTTTTTTTTAATGTTATTTTAATTCCAAAAAGTGTGTGGACGTGCCTTGCATCTACAGATAGAAGATGCTGACTGGTTTAGCAGCTCAATCCTAGAGGACAAGCTGTGGCCCTCCCAGGACGAGCAGGCCAGCGAGCGCTTTGGATTGAAATTTCAATACTTGGGTTTTGTGCCACAGGTTGTAAGAAGTAGGCAGGAATCAAGATCCGAGCAGGGTCATTTTCTCGTCATACTGTGTTCATATGCAAAGCAGTCCTAAAACTGTATTTCCCTCATCAGTCCACTGAGGAGGACAGGTGTTATAAATGAGGCATCCTGACAGCTTCCCTTTTAAAGGCTTCTAGATCTTGATGTATTCTTTCTCAGCTGCTGAGCTCTGACTTTTCAGGTACTGATGACTGTTTTCTCCTCACCTGTATATTCAAAGGTAAAATATAGGGGCTGTCTATTTTTAGACCTTCCTTACAGAAAGGTCTCCGATCACAAACAGCAACTATTTTTTTTAATTTCCTTACACTGGCACATTAATTTGCTGATGAGGAAGTGTAACTTACTGCACTCATTAGACTATTTTGGTATTTGTTGGAAGCATAATGTATGTAGTAATAGCAAGAATATAATTTTTAAAAATTATTCTATGTTATATGAATTAGCAGAGGGAGATTTATTTATGCATGTTAAGTCAAAAAGATCTTTAGAACTAATTGAAGTGGAAAAGGAAAAGGTAAAAAATACAGTCATCATGAAAACATTTTTCCTGCTTCTCATCAGTGAGAGCATGGACTTGCTGGGATTTTAGCATTAAAAAGTGAAGTGACGTTAAGCTGATATAGGCAGGGTGATCAACCAGAAAAAAAAAAAATTATATTTGCACAGTGATCTCAAGATTTTGAGTCTGCACCTCAGTTCCAAAGCATTCTAATGAAAATCTGTTGCATACATTTCAAATGTATGGAAATGCTTGACATACGTGAGTGCCCTATGGTGAGCCTAATCTATGCAACAGTATTTAAAGATTAATCCAAATTCAAACTTCGCTGTATGCTAAGAGCAATATTTTGAGAGATACTATTCTGTAAGTGATCTCTTAATTAAAATTATGCAGCAAAAAGGTAGGGAAATGTTAGCCACTTAGTAGCTTCAGATGAGTATGCTAACTTTTATGAATCGTTAACTTGGTAACTACAAGGTAACTAGTTATCTACAATGTCTGTACATTATTAATAGCATTCTCTTCTCCCTGTGTAAGGCTCTACGTTTCTGGGAATCACAGGGCTCTTGGAAAACTTAATACAGTATTTACCACTGAAGCTATCCCGGAATGACATTCACTCTGGAAATCAGGAACATGAAAAAGTAATGCAGTCACATTCATTGGCATCTTGCTTTTCAAAGGCGCATTATGTCGTTAGAAATACATTACTTAATTGGTGTCAGTAGTGATAATAGTAACTAACAATGAATAATTAAATTCCCAATTCTTTTGTTGATGGATTTGTATAAGTTGAGGCTATTTAAATGTTTTCTTTTTGATTCAAGAGGGGAAAAATGTAGATGCTACACATTCAAAGTGTAGAAAAAAGGTACTTTTGGCTAAGTAAGCCAGCATTCAGCTAACCGTTATCAGACCAATTCACTTTGTGCTTTTTTTTTTATATACAGTTTCACAAATCATTTAAATGTCTTTAAATGATGAATTGAAAACTCACTTTTAGGAGGTGCCTTAATGTAAGGTACCACAGTGTACCTCAGCTTTACTAGAAAATTGCCTTTAAGCAAAGCAGAATAACATATAGTTGGCAGAATGGGGAGACTCTGGTGCTGCCCTTGTGCAATATCTGTTTTTCAACACTTCTAGCTTTGCCTTACTATTTCAAATAACTGTGGTGTTTGGTTGTTTTTTGGTTGTTTTTTTTTTCCAAAAGACTTAAGGAAGCACTGGAAATAATTGCTAAAGCCTTATTACTTACTGAAGAACTGGTTTAAGTGCCAAATGTACCCAGACCAACTTGTCCTTTAGTTACTTTGAGAAGTGAGCTGGAGATAAAGGTGGACTTTGGCAGTGCTGAAATAACTCCACAAGTAACTGGAGGGGTTGGGGATAGTGCAGTTGCAGGGCACTGCCTGCCCTGGGGGAAAGGGCTGCCTGCTTGCCCTGTTCTGCTGGTAAATAGGAGAGCTCACTGCCTTCTCCTGGCAGCGTATGCAGCCTTGGAAACAAGGGAGGCAGCTAGTGTGTGTTTGCTGCCCCAACACAAGGTAACCCCAGCTTGCCCCTTGGCTCCTTGTTGTGGTGGCTGTGACCTCTTACTACAGTTGCAGGCAGGACTTAGTCTCGGAGTGACAAGCGTGAGGTGCAGTGAGACAGATAGCTTCTGCAGAGCTACCCAGCGCTGCATGTGGCCACAGCGTAGCAAGCGGTGGTCTCAGTGGCACAGCCGTGGCATCTGAAGTGATGAATAATCCTAGTTATTCTGGTTTTCCTTAAATGAAGTGGTATGGGAGTGGTGGTGTAAAGACGGTTTCTGTGGAGCTTTCTAGATATGCATATATATATGCTTCACTCTTCCTAGGTAAAGGAAAACAGAATTTTACAAGACCTGAAAGATAAAATGGTGTCAAAGAACAAATGCCTAGCACTACCTAAATGCCTGGTAAATTAGTTCCCAGCCTTGAATTCAAAAGGATGGTGAAGGTCAAAGTGACTTCAAAGGAATTCAAGCTCCACTCAAGTCTCATAAGTTCCAGGTGTTTGATTATTTTATTTTTTTTTTAAGGCAATAAGTGCAATCTAAATATTACTGTAGTCCTCCTCGACTACCCAGTCTAAATGATCGGTGTGCCCGTTTATATTGGGAAGGATGTAGTCTTGGACACAAACTCGAAGCAAAGCTCTGATTCATGATCTAGAGTCAGAATGAGACAAAATAATTTGTTCTAACACTGCTGTTCAAATTTTATGCACTAGAGTTTCTCTTCACCTAGTCATCCTCTGAATCTCTGTCTGTTAGTTTGTTTTTCTGGGTTTGGGTTGGTTGTTTTTTTTTTCCGGGGGACACACGGGGAGTGGAGAGTGGGGATTGGGATCGCATCAGGAGGAGGCTTGTCTACAGATCCCAACTGGTATGACTTGCTTGGCATTTGATTCATATTTTCTTTACATGCACAGTTGGTATTTCAGAGATGTGTGGTAATTGCTGGCACAATACACAAAAGATGAAGCACTCTAACTACTGAAAACAGTACACTGTGTATATTGATCGGGGATTTAATAAAGCTGCTTCCTATTACCTGTCATCAAACTGGCCCAGTGAGGACTTGTTAAAGAATTTTGGAGAGAAGATGAGGAGGAAGTGGCAGGAACCAAACTGTACTGCTCTCACTTTCCTTCCTACCTGTTTGAAATGTACTTTACCTTCAAACAGTGACAGTATCAGCTAAGACATTGGTGTAATTGAGCTTTCTTATTTTTGTAAAGGAATTTATTTTAATATATACTCTGTACGTTGTCCTCTCCATCAGATTTAATTTCTGACAAGTGTGAGCATGCCTGTCTTATGCTGATACTTTTTTTTTTTCTGTCTTCTTTCTTTGTCTCTTTTTTTTTCTCTCATTTTGGTTCATTTTGTCCTCTGATGGGTGGATTACTCATAGAACATTCCACACTATAATTTATGTTTATCTGAAAATAGGAACTGCAGTTCTTCAGTAATAACAAGCTCCTCTATCTAAACAGTCTCTATTTCGTTTCAGTGCCTTCATTTTCTTCATGTCTTGTCATTTTTTTCATTTGCTACTGCTGTTAATCTGACATCCTTTGCTCCAAAAAAAAAAATGTGTTTTATTTACAGGGCACAGCATTTGGAAGTGCTCCTGTACCTTCTCGCAGGCAATTATGTGAGTCTCTTAAATTCCGCTCTGTGTTGTAAAGATGACTATGTGTTCATGTGCTGTAGCATGGCATGCCAATATAGAGTTAATGCCCTGAGGTCAATATTCAACCGCTGGTGTTGTATATTGCCTGTAACATGTTTGTAGCTAACAGCTTCTATTGACCCCTGCTTTATTTCTTTGTTGTGTTTTGTTCAACACATCATAAACTGGGGCTGCGCTGTGCACTATAGAGTTGCAAGAAGGGAAGAAAATACCATAATGACTCAAAGTCTGGAGGGAAATAATAATATCCTCTGATCATGTGTTCAACATGTTAATGAGTAGCATTGTTAAAACTAAAGAATCTCTCTTTCCTGTTTTTCAAATTAATCTCTCCATTGTGCAAACAAAAAAGAATCCGGATCTCGAAAACACTAAGAAATGGAAAATCGAACAATATGGTGTAAGGCAGATGTTACTGAAACCAGCTGTATTTCTTACATGACTTTCCTTCTAATTAATTTGAAACACAAATCCATCCCTTGAGTTGGGGAGGAAAGGGAACTTTTATAGAGGGATCTCACTCTTTTTTTTCCTTAAACCCATTGGAAATATTGACAATAGATAATTTTGCTTTTAAATTTTAAAGAAATTCCCCATTGTCCACCCAAAACCCAAGAATTCACAAACATAATGTGCTATATTTAAAAGAAAAAAAAAAAAAAGAAGAGAAAGGTTTTCCTTGTAATTCAAGATGATCTCTCTGCTGCTTTAACAGTGTGCGTGTGTGAGTGTGTATATTGAATACATAGATTCTCAGAATACCATCAGACTTTGAGATGAGGACTTTCTTATGTTCCTTGAGTCTATTTCTGTCTCTCTCCTCCTAGCTTGAGTTCAATGTCCATCCTAAAGGCATTGGTGTCTTCCATATGCATATAATAAGCTACAGCCATGCACTGCATTATTATAATTACTATGCACTGCATCACACCGCTGAATGTCAAATAGATTCATCATAATATAACATTACAGGCTTATTCATAAAATACAGTGCAGTTTGAACAATGCTTCATTGTTGGCAGTCTTGAAACATGTTGCTTGCATAAATTCACCAACGCTGCTCTTGTGTATTCATAGGAAAACATACAGCATTTGTCTGAGTGTGGGTCTTGCAAAAGTAACAAAAAATATGATCTGTATATGACTGTCCTTTCTTTTGTGCATTTATCTAAGATGTTCCTATTCTACTGGGTATATCTAAGGGGAGAAAAAAAAATCAAGATGAAACACTGTTCATGATAGATAATTGTGCTCCTATTATCATTATTTAAGGTATGGTGGAATGAATTAATATTCTCATTGAATCCTTCAGAAAAACAATGCTGAAGTTATTTTTATCCCATGTGTATGACACTTAGCAGTCTGCTAAAATGAGAATTCCAAATGCTGTCTAGCTTATTTTCATTTAAGTTAATCCTGCCACTGGTCTACATGATTAACAAAATCAATGAAGACTTTGGAAGTGCATCAACATGATAACATGCTTTAACATGTTTACTTATAAATAATCAGAAGTGTGCATGATGCCACTGTTAATAGCTTCCTTTCTTGTGTACCTACATGAAGATGCAGAACTGTGAAGTAAACAGGGGAGTGGATAATGGTTGGGTTAAATATGTGAATGAAGAGGTTGGAAGAAGTGGTCAGGATCTCTATGATCATCCAACATCACTGAAATCGTGAGATGGGAGAAGTAGGTTTAAAACTCTGTATATAGAATGTGTCAGTGGCTTAACTGTGAAGCAAATAGAAGCAAAAGAAACACATAAATAAGGGAATCTGTAACATCAGGAAGGGAAAAAAAAATCAGCCAGCTATTTTCTGCTTTTATGTGCACTGGGAGGAAAGATTATATGGACCTATGAATATGTTGTGGCAAAGTTCTTCTAACAAGAAGCTAATATTAGAGCTTGAACTTACTAAGTTTGTCTTCTAGTCATTGGTGGTAACCTTTCTGGTTCTTGCAAAGCATTGAACGTTATTACTTTTCATGTACAAAAATGGGAAATGAGGATGTCTGGGAATCCAGAGCAGAAATGCTACAGGACAAATGCTGTGTCCTATCACATAGAAACTCAAAAGTAGGCTATGTTTTCTTCCAATTGATGTTACCAGTGATCCTTCCATAAATCCACTGCAGTAGAAGAGGCAAGATTAATTTGATCTGAGTTCATGCGAGATGTTGTACGCTACTGGGGACTTGTGCCTGCTTTACCTCCAGAGTGAGCAGGGTAGGCTTCGTGGTGGTGTTGCGAGTCACTGGGTCATGCACCTCTGGGTATCCAAAGTTGTCGTAGACGTGGGTGGCATCTGTGCCAATGCTGTGTTATGACATTTCCTCTTGTAGCTCAGGGTCCAGAGAAGCTGCTGGTGAAATGTGGCAAAGTAATGGGTGGTTGAAACTAAGATGCGGTTTATATAACATTTTAAAATAACATGTTTCTACTGATGGGGCATTTTAACGCTCTGGCTATAAACTCTGAGACGCTGACTACAAGGATAACTAAAAAATTCCAGTATGGGAGTTAAGACTCCTTTCCACAAGATAAAAACTTGCCTTTTGAAATGGAGTAGGTTGTGAGTTTGTTTCAGTGTTACAATGAAGGCACCAACAGAAGTGGAAATAAAGAAACATACAATCCAAACTGACTGTAAATATGAGATCATCTGTAATTAGCAACAAAGTCAGATGTAAGGACGGAGAGCAAACTGAATGGGGAGTCTGAAGTGAATACAGATGTTGTCAGAAGTCTGTTATGTGTTAAAGCTGTGTGACCCAGCTTTGTTCATTGGCGTACTGCTGGTCTAAAAGCAAAATACAGATTTACAAAATACAGTTATGACTAAATAAAATGTTGTATCAAAACAAAATGCAGCTCCAGACTTTTGGGCAGAATGGCAACATAATTGCCCTAGTGAGAGAAGAGCTGTCATATTTTCTCCTGACACATGTCCATTACTAGGAGCAGAAGCACAAATACTGCAGTGAAACTGGTATAGTGTACAATTTAAACTGCTGGAATATTTAATTTGCATATTACATGAAGAAGACTAAACCCCACAATTCTGAGAATACACATGTTCATTGCAAGATTTCCTTTAAAATGCACTTTTCTCCTGCAAAAATATATATTAAAGTCAGGGGTTTAAGTTTGTATCCTGTATTGAACCATTGGATTAAGCTTCTAGGCCTTGCACCAGCTGACAAAGCTTTAACTTTTTTGTATCTGTGGTACTTTTTATCAAGACTTCATTCCAAACATATTCCTTGTTTAACCTGAAATGTCCTCAAACTGTAAGTAATTGCTGATTGAGGGTGGCAGTGGGCAGTACTTTTTAAGAAAACATATTATCGTTTATGTGTAATTTGGGAAATTAAAAATGCTTACCAGTTTTGATTAGTGCTATTTAGGAGAAGAAATCGATGAGAAGAAATATAGAAAGAGCCTTGCTGTAATAGATGTTCCTGAAACACAGTAGAATCTCAACAAAAATCAATACGGTTATGTGGTACCTGACAACCAACTTTACAGACAGAACAAATTGGCTCAGACACTTGAAATAGCCATATTATATCCAAAGAATTTCATACCATCTAATGATCAGAAAAGTGCCAAAATCTAACGCAGTTAAACTAACCTTTAGACAGGGGGTTTCATACAATGAAGAATTCACTGTTAAAAATAAATCAACCTAACATCAAAATTAAAGGAAGCAAAATCCTTAGTTTCTTGATAAATGGCACTTAGCTTGTGAGATTATAACATTAAAGTTTAATTACTTGGGGCAAACATAAATACTTGAGAGTTTTAGATTCAGCTGTAGTGATTTTTTGAAAGCATAAATTACAGCAGAAAATATCTGGAATGGAAATTACAAGAGTTAAATTCTTAGCGTAGATATTTCAGGTGATTAAACAATCTTAAAGAAGTACTTGCTCACTGTCAAGGTATTTCAAAGGAGTTGGTGGCTTCTTTGGACAACCAGAGGGAGAAAACAAGGAAGGTAGATAAAATGCTGAGAAGTTAACTGTTTTCTTGAATCATGGTGCATTGTGGAGGAAGAAACCTTTTTCATGGGATTGGTTTTCTAACATAGAGAAAAACCTGAAGTTATATGAAATGTGTAAGTTGCAAATTAAAAGATTTAAAATGTCTTTTTTTCAGAATTTTAAAGGAATTTAGAAAGGAGCAGGCTAACCTACTAGTAAAAATAGATTCTCTTAGAAAAAGTACTGGCAGTCATTTTCTTGTAGAGTTGATCAAAATACATGGCGTCAAGAAATGTAAGTAGTAGTTTAGTTGAAATAATGCCTAAAAAAAGCTTATTAAAAATACCTGCATGTTTGTAAAGTCCAACCGTGTTTGGTTGGGTTTTTTTTTTTTTTATTTTTATCAATGTTAATTCTCTTCTATGTATTAAAAAAAAAAAAAACGGTGTGCATAGGAAAATAAATTGGTGTATTTTGAGCTTTATAAAGAAGTTTTACCCTCACAGAAGGGTGCAAAACTCTTCCCCCCAACAATAGGCCAGACACAATTAATTCTCCAGACTGAACATCTAACTAAGAAAATGCTAAATGTCTTTATTTCACAAAGGGTCACAAGTTCCAGTGGTGGGTCTCAAAGTGTATGGTAAGACTGGTATCAGTTGTATGACAGGTTTCAGCTTGAAATGATGCAAAAACCTATGTCATCTTTCAGAATGACAACAAATGTATTTGCACAGTAAAATTTATGATGGCAAAATTATTCAGGGACCTTACTAACTGCATACCGATTCTGGATGGATTGCCTCTTTAAGATTTTGACTGAAGTTATGGGTTTGGGGGGAGGTAAATTATGATTTCTTAAGCTGCTAAGTTTCTTACAGGAGGTGTTCAAATGTTTACAAGGGTATGCAGAGATGCACTTAAATGGCTTTTGTGCAAAACTTAATTACTGTAAAATAAGTAGGTTCATAATCCTATAGAAATTGAGGTTTATGCCAGTGTGATATCCATGGATTCAATTGTTGTCTGGCTGGAGTTTAGAAACATATCTGACTAACTGTAAAAGACTTCCAATCAGGATTTAATGAAGTAATTCACTCTCAAAAAATTATGCAGCGGTAATAGAAATAAATTATATAAATAGTAATAATCCTTAATATCTATTGTTTTACATTTTGGGCTCATAGTCTTCATTTTAATATTTCTGAAAAGGGCCTCATCTGACAGTCACCTGCTAAATTTAATTTAAAAATTCATTAGAAAATTATCCATTTGACTGAATAGTCTTTTGATCGGGTTTTTTAACTCAGTAATAGGTTCTTAGAGGGTTAGGCTTATTCTATTGTAATCACAAGTTATAGTCCTATTAACTCCAGTGGATGTAAGATCATGCTCTGTTTTTGCAAAATGAGAAAATATATATTCTGACAATGGTTTTATTAATATATTATTATTTTTAAGTCTTTCATTTGTGGGAGAGAATTCTAATTCTTTTAACAGCAGCTCCTGCTTTCAGTCCTGTTTCTATGGAAACAAACATTAGCACAGTGAAAGTTTTTAAAAAAGTGATTATTTTAAAACATTGGGGCCTGGAGAATTCATTTAAGCAAATTTGGAACCCGCTGAAAAAAACCCATGGAGCTTAGATATAGAACAGAAATAAAAAGTTTTTATTTTATAGCTTACCATGTGGGTTTTATTTGTCTTTGTTTCTTAATTCCATGATTGAAAAGAAGGATTTCTTCTTGAAAAAAAAGAACTTTTATTGCATTTAGATTGTGCCAGTACAGAATTCCCCAAGAGGGGTAATACACTGAGGGATGTGTTTCTATACCTAGGAGCATTGAGGGATTTAGAAAAATGAATTTTTGTTTTCATCAGTTTGTGTTTGATGAGGCAGAATAGTATTTATTAGACTGGTATGTACAGTGATACATAAAAAATTTTCCAGTTTGGTTTGCACCAGAGTATGGAAGAAGAAATAAAACAAATATGTTGTTGCTGTTTTGGCTAGCTTATACTTGATCACAGAAAAAACACCACAGTCATAATTTTATTAAAAATCAAATACTGTTTCCTGTTTAAAAAAAATAGCCCTTCAAAAACTTAGTCTTTCATCATTGAAATAAATAGTCTATCAGGGTAAGATTCACCAAATTCAGATGTAATCAGTTTTTCCTGTCTTGCTTTGCATTCAGGGACTTGATTACATCTTAATCAAGGGAGAGTACAGAAGCCATGAGCTGAGGAATTGCTTGTTCTGTTTGTTTCTGCTTTCACTGCCATTATAGTGTGTAAAAATGAGATACATTCTTTTACACTTCTTTTGAACGGTCAAAGATGAAAACTAAGGAAATCCGTTGAAATTAGATAGGCTCTTTCTAAATTAATTTTTAAGCACTAGAATATTTAAAAAATAAAATCTTCTGCTCTGGGCTTCTTCAACTACCTCAGATAGCTGTAATTGTATGTTTTTGGAAGTTCTGTCAAGTATTTCGAAACATCTGCAAAATACTATTCATTATTATATAAGAGTTTTAAAATAATTTCTATATGAAACCCTTTAGTCTTCTGTTTTTTTTGTAAGCTTCTCTTTTTCCCATGAAAATAAGTAGAAATGGCAGCCTCCAACAGACATTTTTGGCTTACACCCTGTATTATTTTTTTTATATTTCCATTAGTAATTTCTGTGATGACTATGTCTCCAGTCACTACAAGAGGGAAGAAGGTCTGTAACACCTCTCTTGCGCTAACAGCTCAGAACAATATACATAACTGAAATTATGAATACTTGTTTTCCTAAAGACTGAGCTTGTTATTTTCTACAGCAATTCATGAAACTTTTACATGAACTTGGGAAATTGTCAATTCCATATCTCTAATGCTAGAGCTCGTGTATACAAAAAGGTGAATTTTAACTTTAGTTCCTTAAGAGTTTGTGACAGCTTACTAGCTGGTTGAAAGTTAATCATTTTGATAGTGCCAGACAATATGGCAAGCAGCACAGGCCATAAATTACAGCTTGATGGGTACAAAATGAACATTAGGAAGAACTTTTCTCAGGGAGTGTAGCACAGTTCCAGAACAGGTCGCTCAGGCTGTAAAATCTCCATCCTCAAAGATTGTCAAGACTTGGCCAGGCAGAGGTGTGACTGAGCTCACCTGGAGTTGGTGGTAGTCTCAAGCAGGAGGCGCAGGGCAAAATGACCTCCAGGGGCTCCTTCGAGCTAATGCTTCTCTGAGTCTGTAATTTGAGGAGCACTGGTGGGGCTGGAAAGAAGGGGAAAAATGCAGTCCTCTAAAGCTGCAACTTTCTTTAGAGTTTATTTGCTCTTTGCAAATTTGTGTACAGGTAATCTAAGAAACTTCAGCTGCTGAAAGCACTAATTTTTTTTTAAAAGAAGTTAATGATTTGTTTCAAGTTCTTCAAGTGAGATTGACTTTTTGAAGTGGTGCTACATTTCTTTAACCTAAAAATAAGGTTAGTGCAGTAAATACTTCTTGAGTTAAAGTAATATTTCATTTTTGGCCTAACAAAATATTTTTGATTAATCTGATCTTTTTCATTCAGGCATCAAACTGAAGAGTCTTTTATTTACCTAACTCTATTTAGAGTAGTGAAATTGAATCTCTGATAGATCTCCATCAGGAGTAAACTCAGTGATTCATTTATTCTGAATAAACTACCTGTCAAAGTAATCCTATTTCCTATTAGTGAATTATCTAAAATCTAACAGTGATTTTTTTATAACTATTCTGAAATTTTAATGAATTATCAGTGTACGCATACGTTAGCTTATGCTTTGTCAGTGGGGTAATCTCCTTCGTTCAGTACTTCCTCCCTCTTCTGACCACTGTAATATTGCTGCCATCCCTGGACTCTTCCACACAACCCCCCCGTCTCTTTCTCCAGGTGACCATCTCCTGTGTGATAATAGCAATACCTATTTTCAGATTTGCTACTGCTAAATATTCCTGTGAAAAACTTTTCCTACTAGCAGCTTAGTTTTTCAGTTATTGTAAATATTCTGTTGATTGCATAGTTATCAGATGTTTTTATATAGAAAGCACCACGAAAAGGAAGAAAAATTACTAGCAGAAAATGGACACCTTAACTCATTAATGAGTATAGTAGCGTGGTAGAGTATATAGCAGTTCAAGATAAAGCTTCCAGCGAAAGAAACTGGTAGAGAAAGGATGCATAAGGATGAACATGAACAGTGAACATTACTGCTGAGAAAACATAAAACCTGCAGCTAAAAGACTCTTTCTCGGGACCTTTGAGTGTCAGAGATGTCACGGCTTCAGGTACTGGTCTTCTCATGGATGTTGGAACAGAGTTAAGTGAAGCAGTCTTGGGCAGAATTTAAACTAAGGAAAATATTTACTGATGTTTTTCTGATTTAGAGTATGTGCAGTCATGGAAAAAAAAAATATTTTATGATACAAGGAATTACGACATCATTTTATGATGAGGACTTAAAGCCTACACGCTTGTATTTTAGTTACCTTGGGTGGCATTCAGCAGTTATAATTATGGAGACTGTATTTGCTTTTTGATTTCATCATTGTAACAGATAGTGCTTTTCTTTCATATGTAGTTAAATTAAAAACTATTGTATTCAGTGTTTTGGTCAGTAGTTCTGTCTTCAGGGGATTAATGAAAGTTAGCACTGCTGAAGATGGTTATTTGAATTACTGAATGGCTTAATAGGCAAGTCAATATTAAAAAGTTTTCAAGCCGTTCCCATTAGAGTATGTTAAACACAGTGGAGAAATTCTATGAAACTACATTTATTGGCATACTGCTGTTTGTTGAATATATGACTAGAGATATCATGACCATATTTTGCTTAGGCATAGCTACAGATGTGTACAGGCTGAATAAAGAATGATGCCATTTGTTGCTCTTCTGATGTAGCTATTAAACCATTAGCAGTTTTCTGTACTGCATTTCAATCCATTGATTAGATTAAGAAATGCTGCCTTTAACCAAGTCCTAGTACAGAAGGCATGATTTTTTCCCCAGATTTCCCATCTAAGAATAGGCATGTGCAATTACTGCAATCACTTTTGCATTTTATCAGCAGTGGAAAAAGCAGATTGATAGACATGTTACTTCAGATGGTTGAGAAGAGTTAAAAGTTGGAATAAAAATATTCACCATTTCTCTGTGCCACACAGGCATGTTTGCAGATGCATCCTTTGCTGTTCACTCTCTCAGAGACATAACACAGTCTGTACCTTTCTAGAGAGAAGCTAGACAAGTGATCCACTCTGTTGTTCCCTCTGGTTTTCCCTTTGTTGTTCATTTTGTCATTTTCCCATAAAATCCATGGATTTTATATGCTTCATCAAACACTAATTAGAATTACTCGTTTTTAATGTGATGAAGGAAGGCATTGCTAATGCTTGAATTATTCATGGATATTTATCAAGTTCACCCATAGGAACTATAAATACAAATAATGCAGTATGGTTTGTTAAAAACGAACATTTGGTATCATGCAATTTTAAGTAGCAATGTATATAATGCTTTATAGATAGGAGTACATCCAGTCAATTTATTTAAGTTCATTCCTCTCAGTTATTTTTCTAATAAGCTTTCCCTCCTTTTCATCCACTCATTTCTAATGTCTGGAATGTGTGTACTGCTTAACTTTTATTAAAAAAGTCAATTCGTTATTATTGTTTGGTCATATTGCTGAAGCTCAAACACACAGGAAGAGAACAAGATATTTTTATGTGTTTTGTTAGAGTCATCTATTGTTGGGAAATAAATATCTGCCGAATGTTTTCTGGAAGCTATTTCAAGCATTTCTTATAGGAAAATACAATAAAAGCAGTACTCGCTACAAAACCTTGTTAAGCTTTTCTATAAAGCAACAATAATTTTTACGTCCTTTCTCTTCAAAAGGCTAATAATTGCCTTAGTTTTGTTGTTAAGGTAGCATATTATATAAAGTTTGCCGCTTCCAGGTTTTTATTTAAAAAATAATTGATATTTGTTGACATTTGCCTGCATATCTGATCTTTGGGGTTTTAAATACCACAATTCCAAAGAAAATAGACGTAAAAAATAACGTAGTAAAAATAAACTCTCCTATATATCATAAAGATGGGATTTTGGTACTTATTTTAAAATTACAGGGTTTTGTAGTGAAAAGTCTTATCCTCTGTACTAATGGGATAGCTGAAGAAACCCAATGGTAATTCCCTAGTGGAAAGAATTGTTTTGTTTCCCTTGCTGGGGTCCTGTGGTCACTGTCATTCCTATACCACAGTCTTCTGCCAGCTCTCTCAACTTGACTCTGGGAATGACTCCAGGCTTGGACTGGAGAACCAGAAATGCTCTATGACTTGTATTGTATAGGTAATTGAGCCTCCCCCTCCTTCTCTAACAAAAGGATGCGCTATTCCATGTTTTTACAGGTAAAAACTGTAAGAAGGGTTAACAGAGAGTGAGTATATGCACAAAGTTGGCCTTATGTTTGCATTTAATATTTGAGTCATCAGATTATCATCTTTACCTCTGGGCTGCTTAGATTTAGTTTTAGTTTATGTGTAGGTTTAGACATTGAAATTAAGGGATCAGCCACTTAAGCTAACTGAAGCATGACTCCAAACAAGAAAAATGCCATCGTCCACGCAAACAGAAGTGTTTGGAAGGCAAGCATAGGCAGGAGTGCAAAGACATGTGGTTCACTAGCTAGATACAGAAACAATCCAGAAGTGTAAATTCATGTCTTTTGGTATTCTTTCCAGGAGGGTTGAGGCTAGGTCAGCTTGCACTGGTCATGGGTTTACGTACAGAACAATCCCCGGTGTTTCAGTCTCACCGTGTGTCCACACTTGCTTCTGGGTTGTCCTATCAACGCAACCTGTTCTATCTGACTGTGTTGTATCTCCTATAACATCAACAATAATTCCTGATGTGAAAAGCCTTATTATTCTATTTAATTTATTCTTAGTGTCTTTTCAAAAAAAAAGAAATAAAAATCTGTGAAGGTTGAGAAAAGAGGCAATACTACTGGGGGATCAGCTTGGGCTGTACTTGTCACGAGCTAGTGTTTTGTAAGTCTCCATAGCTCACAGCTTGTGTCTGGATTCCCACTCTTGTGAGCCACTCCTTTTATAGATAAAACCTTGACAGAGACCTTCAGCGTGTTGTGATTTTTTTTTTCTCACTGGGGCTTGCAGAAAGCTTTTGAAGTTCAAATTCATTTGGGTGTTGGCTATCTTGGCCATGTGCAGCATATCTGTTAGCATCAGCTTTGCTTACTCACTCGTACCTGAATGAATTGTAAACAACATAATATATACTCAGTCTTCATTAGAAAGGGTAAAGGAGTCTTCCTGTGAAGAAAACACAGGTTGAGGCCAAACAGGATTATTTTTTTTTTCGCTTTTCTGCTAGCAGCCAGGTCCAGCCTTGACAAGGAAGAGTTGCCAGGTGAGGAACTCTGAGCTTGGGGTGAGCTCAGTGGGAGCATCAGGGCATTTAGGAGGACTTCCTGTGACAGTGAAGGGATTTTTGCTTATGAAAACTTGAAAGATCTCGTTTCCCATTACCAAACTTAGCAGCGAGTTGCACATCCAAATGATCTGTTAGGAGCAATGGAGCTGCTACATTACTGAGAGCTTTAACAAAATACAGTCATTTAAGTTAGATGTCCAGGTTGAATATGAGCACAAGTCTCAAGATTTGAAAAAATATTTCCCTGCTCAGCTTTTTGAAGTCTGTAATCTGTCTTTGGATGCAAACACAATCTCTTTTGAGTACTCTTACTGAGTATAGTATTAAATATTATGTTCATGGTAGTATAAGTATCTTAAATATTTTTAAAGGAACCGTTAAACATAGCCACAGACTAAAATGAGACTCACATCTGGATATTTTGCAGTTCATTTTGACTTCAGCACTAAAATAAATTTAAATGCAATTTGTGCAATTAGTCATATGGAATAAAACAATGGTGTGAAAAATGCCCTGCAGTATTAATTCATCTGAAGAGGAAAACTACTGAGTCTGAGTACTTCTGTATGCCAAATATATGTTTCATTGCCGTAAGCATAGGATGCTTCGCTACAGATTCTGCATTCATGTTTACGTTGAACTATAAAGTACGAAGGGAACCACTGCAGGAAGCAGGCTAATAACGTTGTTTCCTGATGGACTTATAATGGCACGAAACAAAGATTCCCTAAAAATATTTAACTAAATAATTACAGGATGAGGTACTATATTGTTGTAGTTTATCAAGTATACTGTTTAAGCAGTTGCCCAGAGTTAGGTGGAAAACTGAGAAAGGCAAATGTGGAGTAATTCTTCATGTTGCTTATTTTGTAACTAACTATTTGAAGACTGTGTGGATATTTTTTTCCTTTGAAAAACAACAGGCAGAAGGCAATTTAAATACTGTAATTTATCTTTGATGGATGATGTATTTAAAGCAGCTGAAAGCAAATAATTTGAGCATGTAGCAATTAACATTCTGATCCCACTAAGGGATTTGCATATGCTGACCCTCACCATCCAAATGTGGCTCTTAGCAGGTAAGAGGTCTAGTTCTAGTTTCAGCTGCAAGGGACAAATGTTACACTTTCCTGTGTTGATTTTATATGAAATACCAAGAGATTCTACAAAACTGTTTCTGGTACATCCAGATTTCAGTGGCCAAACCTTTTGCTACAAGGGAAATCTGCAGGCTTCCCTTTGGGAAGGCACAAAAGGAGTCGTGACCCAGTGACATGTCAAGCCTTATCCTTAGCCTAAGTAATATGAGCCAAATATTATATGATTTATATAAATCCTGATGATTGCTGATGATGTGGAGTCCCACCCCAGGCACAGTGTGTGTTCCCCATTCTGTTTTTATTAATGCTCGTTGGAGAAGAATCAATGGCACCGGAGGGACTCTGCTGCGCTTAACTGATTTCCTCGATGGCAGTACAGCTGTAGTACAAGTAGATTTTGCCAAGCGAGTGGTGTGAAATGGCCATTTGGCTGCCCTGGAATTTGGCTCAAAACGTCAAGAAATGCAAAAGGTGGATTTGTGTTCTTTTTTTTCCCATGGGATCATGCAGCCATATAGTCATATTTTATGTGTGTATGTTTTATAACACCTTATCGAACAACACATTCCTCCTTCACAGATGTCTCCTAGCAAGAGATAAGCTGTGGACAAAGTGCACTGGTGACACTAAGATAGAAAGCTGTTTTCTTCCAAAAAGAAGGTCTGGTACTGGGTATACAAGATCAGCATGAGGTCGTAGGCTCCGATTTTAGGCAGTAGCTCAACCTCAGTTATGAACCAGTAAATAAGCAGTAGTTTGAGAGTGCAGACTTGTAAAGAAAAGGTATAAAATTGTAAAAATTAAGCAGCCAATTTGGGGAAAAACAATTCCGTCTATGTATAGTCCATACGCTTTTGCCCAATTTTTTGTTAAAGGACTGGTTCAGATAATAATGAGCTTTACAGGCTAATCTCTTGATATTTTAGACATGTTAATTTCTAAATGCCTGTGTTTATTTTCTGTGGTCATTAATGGATTTCAGACTTTTTCCAGTTAAATATATGGGGGGAAAAAAAGACTTCATATTGTAAAATCCTCCTATGCCTTTATTGCCAAGTAAGGGAACGTGCTGAACTCTCTTTTGTTAAGAGCAAATAACTCAATTGTTTTGATGTAGGAAGAGACCAAGAGAGTGAATATTGAAGTTACAAAGTGTTCTTTTCTCAGAAGTGGGATCATCTTTCTTATACTTACTTTCTAATAAAACTTTGAAGTTCCAGGTTTCCTTTTGTTTGTAGTATCTCAGTAAGAACATAGGCCAGATGTTGTCTTCCACCAAACTCTGCACTCCCCTTTGCATGAAATTACACTGCCTTGTAGTGTTTAGTTTAATTCAGAAATTAAATTAATCTGTGTCAGCCATTCAAATTAATCTTGTTTGAGAAAGATATAGCATCTCTGAGTGAAGTAAAATTAGGAAAATTTTGAACAAAACAAATATTTAAAACTAAGTGGTGCTTTTTGGATATCTAAAGATGAACTAGTAAATAATTTCAGTTTAGGTACTTCTTTCTTTTCATTCACCCTGTTATTTCTCTGGCTAGACTTTAAGTGAACAACTCAGTCTTTCTGAAAGGGCACAGATGGCTATCTGGAGCCGTTTTAAAGATATTATTGAAGAAAATATGTTTACTTTGACATCCATAAGCCAAAGTATGCTTAATAATATTATTTAAAAGTAACTTACTGCCATGCCATCATGTGATTGCAGTCTTTTCTTGGCTCCTGGGTTAACTCATCAAGGTTGTGTAACAAAGAATAGAAAAGATTTTTTTAAAAACATTTTCTCTCTATTGTGGGATTGAAATGCAAAATAGATACAATGGTTGGGAATCAGTTTAAGCATTGTGAGCAAGGTCTGACTGTGCAGAATGTATCCACATTATAAAGTGCAAGTAGAAGTCAGTTCTTAGAATGACGGGATAGTTGGTTTGGGGTTTGGGTTGGTTTCCCCCCATCCCCAGTAATTTGAAGTGTGTATAGCTAATAGGGTTGTGCTTGTGTTACTGTGATAGTCGACAGTTGAAATAGAATTAGAGAAGTCTGGGAAAAAATACGCATTAACATTTAGTTGAAGCTGACTTTTTTTTTTAAGTAGTTCAATCTGAGCAGAAAATGAAGAAATATTGGGCCAATGACCTCATAAGATGAAAGGAAGGAAGAAAAAAATCAGAATGCAAAATATTCTCTGGGTAGTTTGACCGTTTACTTCCCCTCTGTCACCCTACTAGCCTTACCAAGTGCTTTCAAAATGACACATAATTGCTGTTTTAACTCCCTTTCTGGTACAACCTGACATTAATGTATTTGAAGATATTGCATGTTATGTGCTAACCATTTTGTATTGACAGAATTTAACATTGGTTTCTACAGTTTGAAAAAGCATAGATGTGTAAATATGTTTTGTGGAAGAAATAACTTTCCATGCTCTCATTATCACTTCCATTTTCTCGTAGGTCAAATGATTTTAGTAAGCATTGGGGAAGATATGTGGTTAATTAAAACAATGGGAAAAGCCACAAGGGAAGTTTATACCTGTTTACTCTTTTTGTCATTACCATGAGAACTTCTATGGCTTCAATGGTAATTCTTTCAGAAGAGTTAGTTTTATCAGAAAAGAGTTGTCAGTACCAATGCTGCATCACTGGTTGCCAAAAACAATTCAGTAAGTCTTGACCAGCTTATCCTTTAGTAGAAATAAATTAATGTTTTACATTTCAAAGGCTAAAATGAGAGGTAAAACTGTGTTGCCATGATGTTACCCTTCTCGCAGACTTGGCAAAACAACAGATTCAGGCTCTTTTAGCATTACCGTGTATTTCACCTTGATCTAAACTGAACATATTTAAGCTAGGCCTTTTGGGTTGAGGTGAAAGGGAAGATAAGAGGCAAAATGCCAGTTTTCATTCCCATCAGTCCAGATCTGCATGGCTATGCTTTTTGCTCCACAGCTGGCTTGTCTTGCAGGTTGTCTTCTGCCCCGTGGAAGCATCCGGTGAGAATATAAAGCAGGGCATCTGACCGTTTTCCTAAAAAAAAGAAAAAGAAAAAAAAAAGA
>NW_009648972.1:915818-1013796 GCF_000708025.1 Charadrius vociferus
CTGCTGAAGTAGCTTAAGATGTTTATCTAAAGCTTACACAGTCAACCTTAAAGCTGCACACGGAGATGGAGATCTTACAAGCATAAATACAAGCTTTGGGATCACCTCTTATTCTTGGAAGAAATATTCCTGAGAACTACTTTTTTTCATGTGCATGGGGGTAGCCCCATTTACCATCATACCAGGAAATGTCTGTAATTATATATCTGTAATTTTACAGTGCAGTCTTCCACTTGTGATGTTTTTGGGACAAGTCTAAAAAGAGGACCTCCTCAAGCTCGGGCAAATATTGGATTATTTCACTTTATCACTGGCTTTTTTCCTTCTTGATCACCAGCGATTGCTCAGGAAATAATGCAAGTCCTTGTAGGTAAACAGAATAGTGTAAAATCAAGCCTCTGAAGGAAACCATGAAATACATCACGTGACTTTACATTCCCAACTGAAGTCAGTGGTATGAATGCAAATCTGTAAAACGAGACAGATTTGTTACAGTCCTATTGCCAACACACATTTTGCAAAGGCTTCAGGGTGATTCACATTGTAAAATTTTGCATGCTGGTTTCACCTTGAGATCCTGACGTCAAAAGTATTAAATGCTTCTTTTTGCTTCAGGCAAACATTAACAGCTGCATTCAGACTTAGCTTAAATTCTCCTTATCTTTTTTTATCAGGTAGTCTCATATTTTAATTTTGCTTTAAATTTTGTAAGTTTTGTGTAAATTTAAGTGAATAGAAGTATAAACTATAATTTTCTGAATGAGAAAATTTAAGTGCTTAGCTTTATTGCTTTTCCTGGACACTGAAATGCTGGTCCACTGATTTTAATGATTTTAGCATTTGATCCAGTGGTATTAATGATTTGAGCTTCACCCGGGGTTTTAAAATTTTTTTTGTCGGTTATAATTTTTCGTTGATTGTTTGCATCTGTGGGAGTAATTTTGAGATCCTTGACATTTATGAATATATATTTCATAAGTTTGAAGTTACCTACCTACTTAAGACCAACTGTGGTTCATAATAGGTAGTGTAATTGGACATTGTTAGCTTTTTGTAAAGTTGGAATAAACTTATGATTTTAATTAAATTATGATTTATAGGATTTCTATTAATACACAATTTATGTAATGATAGCATGGGACAAGGACTGTTCTCTACCCTGATCACTGAATGACTAAGTCAAAAGAGAGATAAAAGTATTCTAGTCCTTCTGATTTAGCTGGAGAGCTGCACCAAATCTTACACAAAGTAGGGCTGGAAATACTTTCTTTAAAGTAAGAACGGTAACTTATTTTAAATAAAACAATTTAAATGCAAATATAGATGAGGTTTAACGCCTTCAAACTATGTTACTAGGTTGTGCCCAGCCCTAGGTCAGGCCAAAAAGTGAAACTAAGTTTGTATGACTTTTCTTTAAAGTCTGTCAACATGCGAAATAGTTTTGGTACTTTCCCACTCCCTTATAAATAGTTTTATATACTCGGATGCCATTAAGCATACATTAACCCATGGTCTTTTAACAGGATGAATGGGAAAAAAAAGGTGAAAGACCATCTTTCATATCCTTGGTGCGGATCTGTCTGAGATAACACTTAGCCCACTTATAGTGTGTGTGTAAGCAGTAGTCATGCCCATTGTATAGGATGAAATCTTACATCGAGTGTTACAAATAAACTAATTTTGTAAAGTGGACTTAAGCCCTTGGTGGAAGAAATATTTCTGGTTGTCAGTGAAGTTTAAATAATTCACCTGAGGACTCAGTGTTTTTGGAGTTTCCTTGTTAAAACGTAGTAACTTTCAAGCCAGAGTACTTTGTATTCTCATGAAAGTTTTCCTTCTTGCTGTGACTACCTCCAAGACAAGTGTTCCATTGTACACAGTACTAAAGAATGCAGAATGGTAATATATAGAAAAATTAATTGATTCCTTTATTACACCATAAATGGAGTGTATCATCTTTACACTAATTAAAGATAGGATTAGATCTGAACCTTCAACGTATTTTAGAAATATACATTCACCTATAAATTTAACCTGTTTAATTCTTTCAGTATCTTTGTTGCCACTGTTATTATTAGGGAACTGGGCATTGTTGTGAGGGCTGTATTCTGAGACACCAGGGAAATACCAAAATTTCAAGTAATGATTTATGCTCAACTTCTTCTGTTTGGACTTGTCCAGATGGGTGTTATCTCCTGTGTGTGGATCTATTCTGGCTCATTGAGGCCACAATAACTATTTGCTGACTTGGCTGCAAGTCATCTGGTTGATTCTAAGAGTTTCAGGCTGGAAATTATCTTAGTTTTACTGGTACCAAACAACGAGCTACTACAAAACACTTTGCTTCCTACCCTAAGTCATTTTGCTATGTCTGAGTTAAAGGCAAATAGAAAAGAATCACGAATAGTTCATCTGCTACATCACCTCCGAACTTCCACTTATCTCCCTCTTTCAGGTTCTTAAAACACCAATATTCTCAGTTTTAGGTGTCCGCTATTTTTCCCCTACTCCCTGCAAAACTGAATAAATTGAATAGATAGATATTTATTCAAACATAACAGACCTCACAAACCCAGTGTTACTTTGGCTGTTCACCTAGTGTCTTCCATTTGCCTCAGATTTTTTATTTTATTTTTATTTTATTTATTTGTGGTTTAAACCAGAAACTCCTCAGGGCGCGAGTTCAAGTCCTATGACAGACTGTAAAATATCTAGGCCATTCTGTTATGCTGAATCTGTAATGTTGTAAATTCCATTTAATTATAATAACTAATCAAACCTCTCATAGCATTCCCTTTGAGTGAAGAACAAGTGAGGTAGTGTCTCTCAGGAGGTGATCCCGAAATAATCTGCTTATTTAAAAGGAAGCTGTTTGTTTGCAGTCTTTCTCATAAGAGCTATAAATACAAGAAGAATATAGGATATAGGAGAAAAAAAAAAAAGATTGTTTGAAGTAGCGTGCTTTTGTTTTTTTTAATGCTGCCTTCTAAGAAAAAACTCTGGTTTATATTTAGAAAACCTCAGTGTCTGAATGTCATTACATGTGATACATGAACTTTAATACAAGAAAATTGTGGGTTCTGATATAATACAGTCATTAGGTGATATTCAGATAGCATTGCTTAAGTGTTCAAAGGCTTCAGAGTCAATGCCAATCATTTGATCCTGGAGTGAACTTAGTTGATAAACTGCTGTGTTCTTCGTCTGTGGAAAGCAATACAGATTGCTGGCACTATTGATTTTAATGCTGAAAAGCAGAAAGACAGTCTCTCAGGGGAGCTTGCCCTTTGAAATATCAGCCTGAGCATTAAAATTACACCTTTATTTAATATTAGTTCTTGAAGGGAAATGCAGAGTGGCATTTATTCTCTGTGTGAATCAAGGTGCAATGTTACAGCTCACGTCATATTCAACAGCAGTGTTTTAAGTCTATGAAAAACTCCACAGACATAGCAAACTTCAAATCAATACATGAGCCTAAACCAAACTGCTCTGAGTTTTAGACATGCATCTATTTATGCAAGTGGTAACTGGTACTTCTGAGGCAGAGGAGACGTTAGTAGCAAAAAGGTGCAATAAGATGTTTAGTGTCTAAGGAAAAGAGAGACAAAAAATAATCTATGCTTAATTCACTGCAGAGGCAGGAAGGAGATCGTTATGTTATAACTGTGTGTTATGATGTATAGTTGAGGTTCTTAAAAAAACAGTAACTGAGGAAAAGGGTCAACAAATTATGTATGTACATATTGCTTTACACACAGGCAGCACTCATGGTCTGGCTGTACTTGAGGCATGTTGGTTCTCACAGAAGCTGCTTTTGATGGTGAGCTTAGACAGGATAGTGAACTGCTTGAATTATAGAAAACATGGCTCCAGGAAGATTTCTTTGAAGATGGATCATCTTCTGGTACTAGGTGTAACTGTTTAGTGACTTTTGGTATAGGTGCTAGGGTAGGATAATATGTGGCATCCAGGTGTATAGTCACTAATGGTGTACTACAGTAAATTCCTATGTGTTACTCAGGGGTTCTTACAAAAATGCTACCTGTTTCCCTATAGGTGTGCTTCAGACAGGTGAAGGTAGCACTTTCAGGACCAGAAATACTCAATATTAGTTGTGTATTTAGTTACATAAACCTACGTAATTTGTGGGTTTTGAATTATGACATAGGATGGCAAAAATATAAATGGCATCTGAAGTTTAATATATTTTTCACCACCACCAAACGTTAGTTTGTAAAGACAGGGCTTAAATATGGATACTTTTATTCCCATTTTGTGGTAGCTTTTATCAGTGCTGATTTCTCAGACAGTGAATGCAGCAAAGTGCTTCTTAATTGGTAAATGACGTTATATTCTAGACTGGTCATGGGAATGGGATTTATACCTCTGTCCTTTCACAGAGTAATTCCTGTGAAGGATTAAGCATCTTCAGCAAGTTGTTAAGCCTGCAGAGTTTGGGGTATTCCTTACTCCTTAGAATTATTCTGATTAGTCCATCTGTAGCATAGCTGGATAAATGAATAGCAGTGCCCTGTGTGCCCTGCTCCTGCTGTGCTGTAGGATGCAGTTCTGCAGCTTCATAGGTATACACAGCATGTGTGTATAAAGCATCCCTAAAATTTGTTTCCTTTGTTCCGTGGTTTTCCTTACCACATTATGAAGATTTGTTATCTTACAGACTAGAATTCTAAGAGAAAGTTATTCCCAGACAGGCTATAACCTCATAATTTGATTGCGTCTGGTGAATAAAGCAAACCACACATGGGGTTGTGCATAAGGTGCTGTGGGAACCAGTGGCTGAGTCAGCTCTCAACAGTTTCCCATGTCCAAAAGTAAAACAGCTCACCAACATGTTCAGTTGTATAATAGTGTTAAGTTGTGGTAATAGGCACCTTAATAATACACACGGTGCCAGACATTGCCTGTGGAATACCAAAAGCATGAAAGAAGAAGAAATTAGGGCTAAATGGCATAGTCAGAGCTGTTTCACTTTGAGGCTGCTACCTTCATGCAGAGTGGGGGACTGTGGCTGACTAACGAAGGAGTGAGAGTTCAGCCCTCTACAATTATAAAGTGACGATAATTTTGTATTATCTAACTTTCAGAATGTTGCAGCCTTTTGGATGAAGCTTTTCATTACATTTTAACAAATTTACTATAGGTGGTGGTAGTGTTAAGGGATTAAAAATATTTCACTATGAAGTGAAACAAAAAATTTGGGGATGAGATACTGTATTATAGTAAACAATGAAAACCAAAAACCTTCTTATCTGTCTTCTAAATTACAGTGCTGTATTTTATCAAAAAAAAAGAAAGATAATACTGCAATATGTTTATAATAAGAAGAAGCCTGAAGAATTTTCACGTTAAGTGGACAGTGCTAGAACCAGGTTTCTCAGAGCCAGCACAAGAAAGTGTAGAAGTTTTCTTTTACTGAATTCAGTCCTGAGACACAGTCAGGACAGAGGGAAGGCTGGGAAATTAAGCCCATCTTGCTGGATGCCAAGAGAGGTGTGTGAGCTCCTTTCTGGTCCCCATGACACACAGTGCTCTAGGAGATGGAAACCGAGCCTATGCTTGGGTCTCCTGACTTGAGGAGGTTTCAGGGTGGTTCTGCTGCCCTCACTGCTTCCTCTGGGGAGATGAGGAATTCTGCCGTTTCTTTTCCTTCATAGTCTTCAAACACTGAGGGCACCAAAAGCCTAAGTAGACATTGACCACATGAACTCATTCTTGCTTTTTTAAGTTTTTCTCGACACGTGGCACAATGTGTTTGGAATCAACAGGTATTTTTAAGACTAGAAAAAAAATACAGACCTCAGAATACAGTGGTTTTCTTCTTTGTAGCAATGTAGTTGAGAGATTTTTTGCCTTCTGTTATTTGTTCTTTGATTAATTAGTCCCTAGCAATTGTTCCATGATCTTTGGTCCAGATGCTTTCCATGGAAGCAACTCTTGATAAATCCATTAATTTACTTGTTTAAATCAAGAGCATGGGTTTGGAATTACCAAACCTCAGTGTACTGAGAGTATCTTTCCATTAAAAAGGGACACTGCCAGCACTCAAATCAAATTCTGAATACAAATATTCGCTAATATACAGTATATATTCCAATTTTTCAAACTGAATATTCAAGCCATGAAACAATAGCACAAGCTATGCAGTTAAGTTTCACATGCAAAATTGCATTTGTTGGAGTTTAAGTACCAAATCTAGTAAATACTTCAGAGTCCAACTGTGATTGCTGGTTGATGTACAGGTGCTCTGAAGTCTTGCAGAAATACTAACAACATGGCTTTTTGCCTGAAAGTGGAGAACTTTTTATGTAACTTTTTTTTATTTCAAAACAATATAATGGCTTCATCATAAATGCAGAAAGCAATGTGATAAAGTAATGATTATATTTGCAAACCAATAATTTTCAGTGACAACATTTCTCTGATCTGTTAAAAAATCCATTATTTTCAGGATGGGTATAATAAATTTCTTACAAAATATTGAAAATACTAATTAATTATGGTAATCAATTACTATAAAACTTACCTGATTACATTTAAGTAGTTACTGTAATGAGGTTTGTAGCTTGAAATATAAATAATCCTTCCATATCAGGGTGAAAAAAGCCCACAAAGATAACCTTTTTGATTACATAGTCTTAAAAGAGAATTATGGAGAGATAATATATTCTGGTGCACAAAAGTCCAGACTGTGAAATCATTCTATATAGATATCTCATATTTCTTTGTGGCTTGACTACTTTCTGTGAGGGATTTAATGACCTTTTGTTATGTGGATCTCTGTAGTTTTATCACACTCATTTTGTTGTTTTGTTTTGTTTTTTTTTTTTTTATTCCTGCTTTTCTGCAAATAATTGTAGGCTCCCTAATAAGAATCAACTGAAAATACTTAAGTTGCACCCAGCATATCAAATTTTCAGAACAACATTTTCTTTCCCTGTCTGCACAGATGCAGCACGGTGCCAGCACATGCTCAGGCACAAGCAGGCATGTGCATTAACTACAAGCACATTGCACCTCTCTTAGAGGTAGATCACACCAGTTAGTTCCTGGCAGTAGTCAGCAATTGTTTGCGCTATAAATTGCAGACAATTGAACTTATAATTGATCTTTCTCAGTGTCATCATACTGCAACTCCTTCTAATCTGCTGGCTTTGAGAGTTGATACCTGTCTTGAACAATGCGGTGGAGGAACATAAAGTAGATACTGCTATGCTGCATGCTACGTTGGCCGAATTTGAACAAACCCACTGCTGAAAAGGCTGACACGGTTGTATTATCTCAGACACACAATGGAGTGAGTTTTGTATGTACACCTGTTCAACAGAGTTCTTAATTTTCCCCTATCACTTTTAAAAACAAACTAGGCTAACCACAGGACAGAGAAGGGCAGGTGGTTGTAGTCATGCTCATGCTCTTCCCACACATATTATCAATGTATGGCTTCTTCATTATGGGTCAGCAAAAAAACTAACCCATATCTCGTATAACTCCCTTAAATGTAGAAGCAGGCATTTTTATTCTTTCTTCTCTCCAGTGCCACAGAGCAATTTAGTATTTCAAATAGGCCTGAGGAAAATACGCAGTTCTGAGTGCCTATCATATAAGTTTCTACAGAAACAGGTAGAAACAATTATTCCTGAAGCTTACTTTTTTGAGGCTTCTCTTCATGCAGCTTGTAAAATGTGATAATTATTTCAGGTTTCAATATTTCCATCTCTGTTTTTACTAACAATGGAAGATGCTTAAAAAATATGGTTAAAGACTTAAAGATACTTTAAAGAAACACTGCTCAAGTATAGCTAGCTTTTAGTTTTCGTTCCAGAAGTTCATCTCTGTTTTGCTAATAGAATTTAGCCTCTATAATCATTTGACAGCTGATAAGAAGCTCCTTATACAGAAATAATATTTTGTTTCTACGGTTCGTTTTTGCAATGTTTTAAATAAGAGAGGCAGCAATATATAGCAGTGAGTTTTGGTGAAAAGAGCAACCCCAACAAAACGATCAATGTATTGTTTAAAATGGAAACTGCCAGTGCAGACCGTTTAGGGCAGTTTTTAGAGATATACCAAAAGGTTACTACCAGTTGTCTTGGTGGGTCATTGCTCTTACTGTGAAGATATTTGCAGCGGCTTGATGTGCTGAAATCTGATTTTATTTCACTGATGCACCAGTTGCACGAATGATCTAGTACTCCTTAAGTCCCCATCATCCACCCGATTGCTTCTTTCATTCCTGCCAGCTCCTTTACAGTATTATGAGGCATAACCATTTTGGAGTAGAAGATTTTTCAGATATTCTGTAGGTCATGGTATAGTGAAGCAACACCTTTACTCACCAATGTTTTGTATATGCTAACTTTCAGTGTCTTGGAGAGGAAAGTGAAAGCTTTTCCACCAAGCTGTTGACTAGCCCATGGTGGTTCTGTCCAGATATTTTTCTCAAGTTCAAGGAGTAATTATTTCTGTTTCCTAGTGGTTTATATTAAAACAGAGGGAGTCTAAAAAATACAGCATTTTTAAAAATTAAAATGAGGCTTTATGGATATGTATATGAACTACTACATTTGGTCTACTGTACATTTAGAAAAGAGTGTTCATTTTATGAGGAAAAACTGTACACCAAGTATACTTGAAACTGAGCTTACTGGGATGTACTACCACATTAACTCTGACATTTGTTGGGTTGGATTATGCCGCTTGACTGCTTGACCTCTTACTAAAATGCAGAGATGTGTTATAGCAATGGAGCACCAAAACCAGCTCACAGAAGTTAATGATGCTTTAGATAGATTGTCCATCCTTTTATTCAGCTATTCCTCTGTTCTGCTTTTTCTGCCACCTTTTTAATTATGAGACCGGTGAAAACAGAGGAGTCTCTTTTATCATCAACTTTATGAGACGGATAAAAGACCAAGACAGAAATATTTTGTTGGTCAAGGTTGCTTTCAGAGTTGTTAGCATTCCACAGAAAAACAGAGATTAAAGTACGTGGCACAGCCTTGTAGTGTGATGTCTCAAATCAGACTCATGGTCTCACCCATTTTTTGTACTGAACATTGCTTACTTGCATTGGCAGCATTCCATATAGTTAATACATGAGCCAATTCACAGATCTTTTTTCTTCTACCACTTTAATTTTCTTTGCTAGAAATAATGTGCCTGCACATCCTTAGTACTTGGCACTATTCTGTTTCTCTTTCAGTTCTAGACAAGAAAAACAAGCTGAAATCACAATTAAATATTAATAGCCTAGAATACTGGGAATGGTAAAATGATTCATTAGTTTTATCTTGGAAAATGGAGATGTTTATTCATTAGTCACAACTTTATGAATCAATTGCTTAATGAGAAATTAATCTAATTTTTTTCTTTGGAAAAGTAATTGTTTGACATTCTTTTCTCTTGATTAAAATCCAGCTCTTCTAAGTACAAGAGAAAGTACAAGAGAAACTTGAATTCTTTCACAGGAGCAACTAGTTGCAGTAGAAGCAACTACATCTTTTGTATGTGTATGCTTAGTTGTGTATAGGAAAAGGGCAGAGTATTTTCACACATGCATCCAACAATAGAGCCAAATTATATCAAAGAATAGAACTGAATGAAGAGTTCACTCAGACTGCATGAGAGACCTTTCAATTCTTTGGCACACAGAATTGAACATATACACACAGAAAATTAGTCGCATCAAGAATCCTGTTTACAGTGTTGGTGTGAGATGATGTGAGAGCCTGATGTTATTTAAAGTCATGGACTGACTTAGCAGCGAGTATTCCTCAGCTTACCCTCCTGAATACAACTTGACCTGATTGTTAAAAGAGATCTGAGGACTATTTCTCCAGTTCTGGGCTGCTTTCCACAATGATTTTTCTAAATAAGACCATATGCTGGCTTCACAACATGACTTCACTAAGGGCAAATCATGCCTGACAAATTTGGTGGCCTTCTACAATGGCATTACAGCGTTGGTGGATAATGGAAGAGCAACTGACATCACCTACATGGGCTTATATTATCACTGAGTTTGAATGGAGTTAAACGTGTTACAAGATCAACTTTCCTCAGTCTCCTGCCTACCAGCTATTTGTCTGGCTGGTTTGGAGGCCTCCCACTGATTGTGCAGGGCATATTTGTAACTTGCGATGCGCTATGTGAAGAACCATCTCCTTTTGTTTGTTCCTTTGATTATCCTAAGTAAATAGTTCATTCCTAGCAACTTTTTCCATGTCCTATCATAACTTCTTGTTCAGAATTAAGTGCCTTTGTTTATTCAGTTGTTCCTCGTACATGGAGCTTTTCTGTATTTTGGTAGTCCTTGTACCCTTCTTAGGATCATCTCTATGTCTTAAAATTTCCTGAGTATCTATTGTTTTCTTGAGTGCTGCTGAGTGTTGAACTGATGTTTTGTAGGGCCACAGGTCATAATCCAGAGGTGATCTCACAGTGGCCACTTTGTGCTCACCCATTCAGCCTTGTAATGTCCTGCAATTCGTAACAGTCAGTCTTGCATCCTGAATAACAGGGTACCATTGGCAAACTGCCAGCCAGCTGACTCCTCTCAAGCAAAAACCATGTATTCTCATGTACGCCAATTCTAGACTTTCTGCTCTTGCTAATAATTTCCCTAGTATAGCCATCAACATCTGTGGATCCACAGATCTGTCACACTTTTTCCCCATTGAAATCACATTTGTCATTCTTCAGTCCTTAGATGCCAAGGCTGTTTTAAGCATGAGGTTATATCCTGTATGTAGTAATTTAGCTATTTCATCTCTGAGGTCCTATAGGATCCTTAGGCAGACACTGTCTGGTCCTGCTTCTGTTATTTTCCCTCATTCTTCTGCATAATATGTCCTTCCATGTCCGTCTTTTTCTTAATTTTATACTCCAACTTACTGGACTACTTAGCTTTGGAGAGGAGGGGGATTGGTTTTGGTTGGGGTTTATTTTTTTTTTTTGGGGGGGTGGTGGGGGTGGTGTCCAAGCAGAAAGCCTATTTCTGGTAAGCCCCATGTCTTTACTTAGTAGTCCTAGTGTTGCCTGTTTCCCCCTCCCCTTACCTCCAGTAAGATGGGTTATTCCTATTGAAATGATTTTCATGGTTAGCACATGCTGGAGAAGTGTGTAGCACTAATTTGGGAGAAACAGCCCTGTATTAGTTATTTAAAATACTTCAGAAGTTAAGACTGTCAATAGATTTTATTGATCATATATGATATGTAAATTGCACTGAACATGCTAGAGGCCTTTAAAACTGCATGTGATGTCTTAATGTCAGAGATTATAGACTTGATGCTGCAGTTCTGGGTTCCTTGTACATTAGGTTTTGTTAGCTGGTAGGTGTTGAAGCTTTTTCCCTAATAGCAAAAATGGCATATTCAAATTTTGTCTTTGTTGGTGCTAAATAAAACAACCTGAACAATGTTTTCACAGTGAAAACACAATGTCAAGCCTTCAGCTTTATTTGGATAGCTTTGCTGAGGCTAGAAGGCAATCACAAACATGAAAATACCTGATCTTCTATGGTATTTACTTTTCCCTTAAGTCATAAGGAAAAGAGTTTTCTTATTTTGAGACCAAAGAAGAGGAGAAGTGTCTTTAAACTTTTTAAGTGCTTCTGACAGTTTTTGAAAAACTGAAAATTTCTGCTGGATTCAAAGCTTATTTACTTCCATGGGCGTTACTCAATTTACCTCAAAGGATTTAGATTCAAACTCCTGTTACAAGGTGTGCTGACTGAAAATGGGTAACGGTACCAACAAGGAGAACCAGGAGCTACTCTAAATACTGTATCAATAAATATTTATATTTTAGCTTTATATTTTAAAATAATAACTTTAAAATATAAAGGATTAATTTATAGATAGGACTAAGTAGACTATATTTTAGCATTCTAATTTAGCTTTTTAGTTACACTGCTGAATACAGGGGTCTGACTTAGCCAAAGGTCCAAATTTTTTCTGTAATATGTACTATAGAATCGTAGAATAGTTTGGGTTGTTAGGGACCTTTGAAGTTCATCTAGTCCAACCTCCCCTGCAATGAGCAGGGATATCTTCAGCTCTGTCCAACCTGATCTTGAGTGTTTCGTGAGATGGGTCATCTACCACCTCTCTGGGTAACCTGTTCCAGTGCTTCGCTGTAAACAAAGTCTACTTATTTTAAACATGTATATGAATGACTTTTACTTAGCAAAAAACAGAGAGATTAATCTCAACTCATTTTAGAACTCAAGAAACTTGATGTTAATTTTCAGTCCTATCTCATAAAGACTATGAAATACTAGCAAGAATAAAATAAATGTATACAGAGTAATTTAAAAACAAGTAATATAAAGCATTTCCTGTAACCTTGATTCTCTTCTAATTAATGCTGTACAAAAACTTCTCAGAAGCAAGCTAGCAAAACAGATAAAAGAGGAAACAAGTGGTCCAATAGGCTAAAAATATCATGATTATACTTTTTCTTTTGATATGTTATCCTAATTATTAAAGTAAGATTTACCAGTTGTTTTTATAAAATCTTTTGAAATTTATCTTTTAGCAAAATTAAACATTTTGCGGAATGAGTTATGGCCTGATAATATGTAGCCTTTTTTTCTGAAGTAAAAGTTTTCTAAACTTTCAAACCCACATTTAAGCTCTTTTTTGACTCAGTAAGACTTTAGGACAGTTGTACCACAGAGAAATTGTCCCTCTATGTTCGTAAGTGTCTAACCAGTCAGTCTCGCCACAAAGAGCATCTTTACTAAACAGCTGTATAAACATTTGGGATACTATTGTTACCAGAGGAATTGTCCAAGTGTGCATGTTTTTAAAACATACCATTATGCTTGGATTGATAGCCTGGGAAGAGAATTTTGAATACAGTACAATACATAATCTTAGTCAGATGTCACGGCATGTCAGCCACTTACTTGTTTACCGAAGTGGCATCTAAAGGAAAAGATAAGTTGGTTACTGTAGCTACAAATGATAGAGCATCAGGAAAGTACTCTTTTCAAACTAACCTATAAGAGCCAGAAAGGCATTATAAGCTGGTGAATATTCTCTGGGTATTTGTTAGACAAGATATTAGCAAGGGTTGCGCTACTTACTTTTTATCTAACTTTTGTTTTAACCTAGTATTGTGAAAAAAATAATTTTGAAAACAATTTCTTCTGCACTACCTTCCTGTGATTTACATTTCCGATTCTGTCTTTAGAGTGGATCAAATCCCTTCTTTCCATTTGCCCTGTAATTTAGTTTGAAAATACTGTCTCCTTTTGAAATGTGAGTAAGTTTATACTGTTGAAATTCCTTGAATCAATAAATGCTGCCGCTTAACCATCTGCTCTTCAGAGAGCCTGGGCATGGCCTTGCCATTATACTGCCATCTTACCATCCTAGCCCTGTCTAGGAATCGATCAAGCAAATTCTTAGGTCCGTTAAATCTGTTCGTTACTCAGCAGAAGACTAATATGAAATGGCAGATTGGGCTGCTGTGAGTTGCTGTGGAAGGAGGGAGAGCATCTAATTAACCGGCAGTTTGTGAACAGTTGGACAAATCATTCCCAAAGAAACCCACAAGTCCACAAAGCTCTCCTCAGATGTAGTTCAGTGAAGTTGAAAGGCACACTAATGACCCAGTTTCCAATGAAGACAGGCCACATACACCTGAAATTATACAATGTCATACCTTGGCTATATTTCAGGTGATGGCAGATAGTTTCAGAACTTTGACTGAAGCTCTCTGGATATAACACAGGCAATTCTGGCTAAAAGACAGAACTTTAAAAAATATTTGAAGGCTTCTCAAATTTGGGAAAAATTTACATGTGTTTTCTAACCATATCATATCTCGGTACATACATCTGAGTCAAAACTGAATGTAGTCCCATCCCTTCATCCTTTTTCATTTGAAGGCATTCCTTCTAGACTTTGAGCTCTGTGTTCTGAACCCCTCTCCAATTTAGTGTAAATCTAAATTTTCTCTCTTTCTTATTTAGGCAAATATGATGTAAAACTTGGAGTTGATGACAGCTGCTATATTTTCACTTCATAAAAAATGACCAGTGAAAACCCTAACAAAAGCCTTGAAATGTGACTAAGGTCTTAAGCTTGTAGCATTCGGCCTTTTTGTGAGTATAGGTGTGAGAATGATATGAGGTTGATTAGCAGGATTGTTTTGTCTCTGATAATTATGACACAAATTCAGTTGTTTTGCTGCTGGTTTCTTTCTTCAGGTGTCTGCCTTCAGGATTGTCCATATTACATGCCAAAGTAGCTCTAAACCAGCTTTCTCGCCAAAATTATTCTTGGTCTAACTTGCTACCTTCTTAGAGAAGCAGCTTTGCAGCAGGGTTAAAATGGTGTTTATGGCTGTGGGCTACTGAGCATAATCACAGAATCACAGAATTTTCAGAGTTGGAAGGGACCTCTCGAGATCATCTAGTCCAACTCCCCTGCTAAAGCAGGATTGCCTGGAGCACATTACTCAGGACTGCATCCAGGCGGGTTTTGAAAATCTCCAGAGAAGGGGACTCCACAACCTCCCTGGGCAGCCTGTGCCAGTGCTCTGTCACCCGAACTGTAATTTTTCCGTGTGTTGGAACGGAACTTCCTATGTTCCAACTTGTGCCCATTGCCCCTTGTCCTGTCACTGGGAACCACCGAGAAGAGTGTGGCTCCATCCTCCTTCAACCCACCCTTTAGATATTTGTAAGCAATAATAAGGTCTCCCCTCAGCCTTCTCTTCTCCAGGCTAGAGTCCCAGCTCTCTCAGCCTTTCAATAATATCCTGGATCCCATACCCTTTCTAAGAAAAGAAGCTACAACTACAGCCATTTTCTTTGGATTTTCACCTTACACACTGATACTCTTGATAGGTCAGCAACACTCATAGCTGCGTTAGTTCTCAGGTGGGATAAGGAATATTTGTGTCCCTCTTGTGAAAGAGGGACATGAGGATAAAATATTTTATCCTTCTACCTACAACAACTTTAAATACCTATCCAGTCCTGTTGTCTCCATAGGAAATTCAAAACTTCTTGCTTTCACAAGTGGAGTTCCATATTGCAAACAGACATCCCTGGGGCTATCTGATATATGATATAACAAGCAATGGGGAAAAAAAAAAAAAAAAACAACAACAACCAACACCAAGAAAAATAAAACAGAAAAAAAGAAAGATAATAAAAAAAAATTGCTTCCTGACATTACAGACAGTTGATATTTTTTTCCTACACATGAAAAGGTAGCTCAAGAGAGAAAGACTGCTTGGGTTAGAAAAACTAGGAAAATGCTCAAAAAGAATCATTCCTTCTCATCACATAAATACTTTGTCATGACAAAACTGTAATTTCAGAAAGTTAGATTGCTTCTTGTATGAAATTTTGCTTGATACAGGTGCACAATTTCATTTTTCTCACCAGGAGATAGAGAGATTATTGTTTGATGTATAATTGGATATATCAAAAACTTGTTTGAAATATGGCATGATTTAAAAAAAAAAAATTTATGGAAGAGACTCTAACTAAAGATCGTACCATAATGTTCTCTCAATTATAGCAGTTCATCTCTTATGCATTCATCACCCTTGGCACTTGATTACATCATGTTTTCATTGGAAATATATAGAGTGGATTCCCACTCACTGTCTTCTTTTTGTTGACTATATCATGGATGGGCTTGAAGAAAGAAGTGGGTTTGCAAGTTGCTCTGAAGGTGGTGAATTTCAGAGCTCTTCAGACTTATTCAGTAAATTAGTCATGCTATACCAAGTCAAGTGACCAGTCTGTGTTAGGAACAGTGTTACTCTCTATTCCTTCATTCCTCTTGTTATGGATGAGCACTTGGTAAATGAAAAGCATCTCCAGTAATTATGTCAGTCTTGTGAATACCTTGCAAGTTGCAGAATGAAATGTAGAAATTAAGCTGGAATTCAGTGAAACTTTATAGGTGGAGGAATTGTATGGGTTTGGGTGGTTGCCTTTCCTGGGTGATGCTCTGCCTCCTTGAACAAAGGGATCAGTGTGTGGCAGGGTTGCTGTGGCTTCTTCGATGTGAGATCCTGCTGGGCCTGTACATCTGTCATGGTTTTAAAATAACACTGCTGATCATGCTCCAATTGTGCAATGTATTTTGTGTGTGCCATAGCTCATAAAACTGACAGCATCATCAAGGATGGAAATGACATTTAGTTCAAACTCTTGGACATTGCCAATTTCTGAAACTTTTCATGTTGAAAACTCTTCTGCTTAGCCGTGAGGCTGAACAGAAGATTTAGCAAGATGGCACAAATCACAGCATACGTATTGCCATAATTCTTGGATGATTTTCAGTAGGAACTCTAGAAGTAAAAACAACCACCTTTCAAAGCGTGTGCACCTGCATTTTTGCAAATCTGTGCCGCCTATTATTCAATAAACGACCTTGATTATTTTCTTGTAAGGAAATCCTAGTTAGCCTTCAGAAGACTTTGCAAACCCAGATTGCTTTTTCTCAAGCCCAGACTTGGAAGATAAATTCTCAGAGTGTGTGTATGTATATGGATATATATATATATCTATCTCAGTAAAAAAACAAAAGTGCCCACTGTGGCCTTCTAGGTCAGAAAATAACTGAGCTAATAAGAGGTCATGCTGTTGTACATAAAACCATGCAGTTTGACAGATTTAACTAATTGTCATGTTCTGACCTCCTCCATGGAGGACATAGAATGTACACATGTAAATTGAAATGTCATGACAATTATGTCATTGTTTGAAATATATACACACAACACTATTGCTATTGAATAACAGTTTTCAGTGTTATGCTGTTGTATGATCTTTTCGAAGATATCTGCAAATAGGAATCTTTCCAGTTTGGCCAATAAGGGTCTCCTTTTTTTTTTTTTTTCCTTTCTGTTATTATTGTTCTTTTTTTTATAGTAAAAGCACATAGAATTATGACTGGTCTATAACTGTCCTTATTGTGTATGATTAACACAAGATCTATCACCAATACAGTATCAGAAAATCCTGACAAATTTCCATAACTTAAAAATCATAACCAGAATTTTATGCTACAGCAAGGATGAATAAATCTGGGAAGGGGAAAGCTTTCCAGAAGAAGTTATGTAAATTACATGAAATCTTCAAAGTAAGATAGATTTTTTTTTGGTTTTTAGTTTTTATGTGATTGGTATCCTCAGAGAGAAACGTGAGACACATTTTTTTCTGAGCAATGTCTTTTCATTTACATCCGCTCGACTCATTAGCACAGTAAAAAACCAAGATCTAGTACTAGAGATGATGAAATAATTGCTGCAAGCTGATTTTTTAGACACATTGTACAAGTTAAATGTACAAAATTCACCCATTAGGATCCCTTGTGCCCCCAGTTTGTCATTCACTCCCAATTACAATTTTTCTGTAGAAGAAACAAACAAAAATCCCTCAAGGACCAATTCTTCAAGGTGTTGAGTGTATTGAGATGGTGAACATCCCTTGCTTCAGCTCAAGTCATCTCTCAGAAGTTCACGCATTCGTTCAGGCTGATGTGCTGGAGTCTTCTATACCCACGATAATTATTGAGGTGTTTTGATATTTTTCCATTCTTATTATTCTCACCACTGGTTTTTTGGGTTTTTTTTTTAATGTGTTTGCATTACATGAGATCATTTTTCTATGGAACAGAGTTGGATTCTTTTTATACATTTACACATAAGTCATAAGGGTCAACAAACTCTGACGGGCTTTTGGAATCTATTAAAAAAGTTCATGTGTCTCATAAGGAGGTCTGTGGTAGGTCCACACCAGTGTAGAAGCTGGAAGGGGGCTATTCTCCTGCAGCTTTCTCCTTTTCCCCTCAGTAGCTTAGTATAAGCCACAAGCATGTTATAAACTGTAGCCGTCTGCAATATCTCCTAACTGCTATTCTAGCTTAGGTTAATCAGACTACTTAACTGTGTCTTTCATGCTTTTCACAGGCTTTTATTGGTGAAAATTTTGAAGTGGTTTCAAAGAATTTATTGTATTTAACACAAATGAAGGTCTAGCCACACTGAAAAATCCTGAGCTTCTGCAAAAAAAATGGTATTCAGCATCCCTTGCAATGCAAGGAGGACTTGGCGTATATTAGGCTCCATATGGAAGCCTACTAGCAATTTTCTTCGCCCTTTCTTTAGTCAGTCTATTTTTGGTGGTATAACTTCTTTGTTTCTTTCAAATTACAACAGTAACAGTTTGGGGTGAACCATACGATTCTACATATTTATCCTCTGGGTTGGTGGAAGATGAAATATTAGATACCATTTTGCAATTATGCTGCTGTCCAGTTTAGGTTTTATATGGTGAGAAGCAATACAATATTTCAATAGGAAAGTATATACTAGTGTGAAGCGAGTGCAGGGGATAATTCTGATGAAATGAAATCCCTACAAAAGTCTGCGTAAAACTAATTCATCCTCTTGAATAGCTGCTGCACTGTGCCAATGAATTTAGGTAGGAGCCTTGAGGTATCAAGAGGAAATGAAGGGAGGTTTGTTCTTTTCCCAGAACAACTCCAGAGTAATGTTAATCGCTATCCTGATACAACAGCAAAGCAAACTAAGTTTCAGATATGGTTTTAATACAGTGATGTCAGCAGGCTCTGTGGCTTCCAACAGGGCCTTGTAGAAGATGCCAGATGTGGGTGCTTGCTGAAATAGTGTCTAAAGGACAATGTTTGCCTGCTTCTTTTGCCAGTTGTTGAAGGTACCTGGCACCCAACTCTTGTTTTACAGGACAGTTGGATTACTGTTGTGTTTTGCTGAGGACATGACTGTTCATGGCTAAACGGTATCTTGTGCACGAATCTCTGATGCCCACTACTAAGCACTCCTACTTGTGTGTAAAAAGCAAATTAAAGGAGGAACTCGGTGAGTTTGGAAAAGAGGATTTTTCTAGTCAGCAAAATGACTGGAAATAAATGGATTGATTAATTAAAATCAGTATGTCTACTCATGGCGTGAGATACTTGAGTGTGATATATATGAGGAGTTATTGAGCTGGACTCTTTGATCCTTTGCTTTGAGAATTAAATGTAAAAGTCTCATTCTCAGTCTCAAGGTTGAATACAAATCCTTGTGAGCCTGCCCCTGTTAAATTGTGTCCTGTCACTTTCCTCAAGCATTCAAAACTTTCAGCGAGGCCAAACTCACAAATCCCTTCCCTTAACCTCCTTTTTCTGTGCCGTCACTACATGTGGAGTTAACCCCCATGAAAATTTACTAATGTGAGTCTTTTCCCAGTCTTCCTATAAATCTCTCTCTCTTACAGTGTCACATAAAATTTGTTGACAAAAGGTGAAATGTGCACTATTTGCATGCTGGTTAACCATCATAGGAATAACTAATTGCAACTATTCCCTTTCATGCTAAAAGACTTATTATATATGCTCCTCTGAAAAGATAACATGAATTGTTTTACCAAATGTTAGATACTTATTTAGGGCTATATCTTTAATTTGGAAGTTTGTTATAAAGTGACAGAGAATCTATTTATATCAAGGAAGTATTTATAAACATTCATTTTACAACAATTCTTATGGAAGGTTTCCAAGTGGTTATTGGATGTTTCCATATGAAACCATCTTTCTTCCCCAATAAAGAGACATAGCCAAGACAATTGTGAAGTGTTCAAATTGAGACATACCAAGAAATGTAGTACTGATGATAGCCATGAAGGAAATTGCATGAAAAAAATGAGAAAAAGAACAAATTGTCTTTCTAAAACAGGAATCAAGACATACCTTTTTGAGACAACCACTTTTTACGGTTTCATCTGGGAAAAGTAGTTTACAGTGTTGGGCAGTAGTAACAAGGATTCTAAATTAATTCATAGGCAAACGAATGGGAATCAATGCAAGGGAATGGGAAGTCATATGTGGAAGAACAGAGTTTACCCAGCAGAAATTAATGAAAAAAGTTGCCACTTAGTGCACTGAACACAGACCATTGCTGACTGACAGAGCTGAAAGGGTGTCACACACAAAAAAAAAAACCTCAGAGAAATCAGTCTCATGCTGATTTCAGTCCCTTTTGGCCAGGTGGCTGGGGAAATGTCCCCCTCAGATGATCCCTGGAGCAGCTGATCCTACTGATGGGTGCCTCTCCTCTGATCCTCTGCACTTTTTAAAATATTTTTTTTTTCCTCCTTAGGTTTTTGTACCTTTTCATGTCAGTGTTTGCCTTTTAAATCTTAAAGCTGCTAACTATGCCCACATCAGCAATGAGAACAGTTTGTCCCAGGACTGTGTAGGACTGTGGGGAAAGAGGAAAAAATGCCTTCCAGGTCTTCCCCCAGACTACTAAAACCAACGATTAAGTGGCACAACTTCTCTATGAGTGAGTTGCAACAGCAGACAAAACCATCTGCCAGCCTCTCTGGAGTATCGATACATCCTTGTGGGAATAAGAGATAGGTCCCCATGCAAAGGATGGAGGAGTAGGGGGATTAATGGACATGTCTCTAAATTATTCTCTGGTCTCATCTTTTTATTGAAATTGTAAAAAAATGTAAGGTGGAAACCAAAGTCCAGGATGAAGCCCGACTGTACAGGTAGCCAAGTGAACTGTGGCAGAGCTTTGGGTGGCTTCAGCAGGACCACTTGCACTCAGCAGTTTGCTGAATTTGAATCTTGATTCTGGTGTTGGTTTGCCTTTAGGATTATTTTTATTCATGATATGGAATCGCCCCTGCTATCAGTCCTCAGCAGACTTTTTGAAGAGAATTTTGAGTTTCAGTTATAGGCAACTTGGTTAAATGCCATTTGTTTATGGTTTTCCTTCAGTCCTTAGCGGTATCCAATTAGTAGTAGAAGGTATTTAACTTCTATCAAGTAACTGTGGCTTTACTGACCTACCATCAAAATTTTAGCAGAATCTCTGTTTGAAACTACTACCAAGTTTCCCAATTTTAATGAAAATGTTAGGAAGAGGTGGGATAACGTGATAACTTTGCTGGCTGCATCAGTAGATTCAACTGCTGTTTCATCCTGATGCCTTGAACTTCCTATGTTATTATAATTGCTTTCACTTCTTTGACTTATATGTTACTTTAGAATGTATCTTTTTGCGTGAATCTAGGTTTTAGTTTTGTGTTTTATTTTTACACTTATTTTCTTGGTAATTGAAAGCTGTGATGGTGAACTGAGGAGAACAATGGCATAAAAGAATCAACTTCCAGTGATTCTAACACTTCTTTGAACCATCAGTTGGCTGCATGATATATAGCAATTTTGCTTTGGAACATGGGATTTCAGTCTATAAACTAATTATTGCTGATTTAGAAAGTAATTTAAATTAATTTGAAATAGTATTAATGATTTTTCAGATAAGCCAGCTGAATAACAGGAAAAATGGATGCTATGTTTCATCATTATATGGTTGCTTTAGTTGTATTTCGTTTCTCAGTTTTATTCATTTGTTATGCTTTTCAAATTACACTAGTAAAGTACGTGAACCAAAACCCCTGCATAGAACTTAAATTGTAGTTTCCTTAAAAAAATAAAATGCATAAGGTAGGTTCAAATTCAGTTCTTATTAAATAGAATTGTGTAATTGTTTATAATGTATTTATTGTTCATTTGCTTGTCAGCTTAAAGGACCCATGTCCTAAGTTCTACATCTATTTCCAAATTGTCATGGTTAGGTAGTGTTTGTAAAATGAACATTATCTGTATATACACAAAATATATACACACAAAATATACAATATATATAGTATATACATACAATAACATGATATTAACAGACAACATAGAGATAATATTGGTAAACAAAGGACTATCAATTCAACAAATTTTCATTTTTTACACGGGTACTAGCAAATTTTTATTATATTTAGGCTAATATTTTCCTCTCTAAGAAATTGATATGGTCAGAATGAGAGAAGATTATTCAACAGATGTAAAGATCCATCAATCTGAGTAATATTAACATCTTTCATTTGTCATGAACCTGTATTCTAACTTTAAAGCAAACAAACAAACAAAAAAAAACCACCCCAGCCCATTATAGGAGCCCAGTCCTTACAGCTGTATTTCTAATTGTGAATCCAGAAATGCAGTCCCTCCACTGTTTTCATATTGAGCACTGTCTATGCATAAAGAGGGCATTGCAATTAAATATGCAACTGGTTTCTCCCCCCACAGTCAGTAATCTGGCTATTTACCCTTAAAGAAAGAAAGAAAAAAAAATTACAATAAATAACAACAGCAGATCTTTATAGTGTAATTTCTTTTATATGTCTTTCTATGAGTGGCTTTCATCAATGATTACATCTTGGCAATTGAGTCTACTCCTTAAGTGGACCAAAGTACCAGAAATTTTGTAAATCCAATTTTAGTGTAACAGAGGTAGTCAAAACACTATGTATAAATGTCAGCTTAAAATTGGTGGTTTGCTGTAGTCTGAGGTTATCTGCAGTTTTATTTTTCTGGCTGTGTATCACTTGAAAGGCTGAATATGAGAGTTGTGAACAGTCTTGCTACTGCTTAATGCTGCCTTTGCTTTGTTGCCATCAGGGGTTAAAGAGGTCCCCTGCCCTTGCTGCCTCCCATCCCCGCTGCCCCGAAACCTCAGCAGATCCTTTCCCTTCAGTTACTCTATGGCCTTTTCCAGGGGGTGGGAGCCTTAGCACATCAGGGGAGGACGAACAAGAAAGAAACAACAGGAACCTTCTAAGCAGTGTTTCAGCTGAAGAATACATTACGGGGAACGAAATTCACATAAGGCCAAATAACGCCTGGATTAGGCTTTCTGAAAGCAGATGGATCTCACCACTCTTGTTTAGCTCCTCTTGGGTACTGCACTGAACCAGAGAGTCAGAGCTTGGTGGCATCTGTGCTTCTCTTACCTCTCCTCTTGTTTCTTCCTCACAAAATAGTGGGACTGATACTGTAAAACAGAAGATATAGTCAGGAGGTGAAGTTTTAGTGGAGGTGTTTTTTATATACATATTATATTTTATATGTAAATTTTTTTGTATATACCATCAATCCTTCTTTGGAATTTTAAGATAAATTTTAAATGGCTCTTGTGTTGATTTAACCAAGATTTTTCTCTAGTGATTACAAAAGTGTTAAACGTGTTCATAACCTAATGTAACGTGTATCAACGTAAGGTTGAGATACTCAACAAAAACCCAACTGCACTCTGATGACAATGGTAGGACTTGTTTCCACAGTCTGTAAAACTTTAATAATAGAGGGTAACATCGACTGAAATGTTATATCCACAGACCAGTCTTTGTTTACTGCAGTTACAAGCAGAAAGTAACCAAACATCAGTGTGAGGTCTGTAAAGATGATCAGTTCAGTTTAGAGGTCTCAGAAGTGAGTTGGAGCGGGCATTTAATTCTTCAGTATGTGCATGAAGTTTTCTAGTTGTTCATCTTTGCTATATGTGTTTTAATATCATTCTCATTCCTTCTCTCTCTTTTTTTTTTTCCCTTTCTTTTTCCTTCCATCCATCCATTGTCACGTATTGCGTTCTTGATTACAGTCTGTGTAATCGTTACCACCGTGTGAAGGCAATTCCCCACATCACCAGGTACAGTGTTACGTGTCTCTGGAAACATGTGTGTGTGTTTTCAAAACCTTTCAGTGTTGTGCATTGTCATAGCAAATTTCTTTTACATTAACCTCTTTTATTCCTCTCTTCGTTTCCCATTGGATATGAACTGACATTTTTTTCAGGAAAGTGATTTTTAAAATTAATTTATTTGTTTGTTTGTTTTTTAATTTAATCTAATGCTCTGGAACAAAGAGGTATTGCCTTTCTTACGGGCTAGAAAGCACTACTGTACAGGTTTTTGGTTGTCCATAGGTCATGGCCTGCACCCTGTAAACTTTTTATGGATTAACATCTGCAATGAAGTTTCATTTTTGAAAAATCCCTGAGCTGCATTGTTCAGTTAGTTATTATTGTGATTGTGATCTGTTTGTATTAAATGCAAGATACTCAGCTGTAGTTTCGACCTCTGTAATGGTCAACACTGATGAATACATTGGTACTTTTGTCGTTCCTTATTGTTTCAGTTCTGTGTATCCAAACTGTCACTCATCATTGTTTATGTAGCTTTCATAAACATGTTATGTGCAGATTGCTATATGGCTAGCTGATTTTTTTTTTTTTTTTTTTTTGAGAAAGCAGCAAGATCCTAAAGATGCTCATTTCCATGCAAATCTTTATAACTTTCTAATAATGTTTCTGAACATGGCTGGCTTGTAGCTTGATTACTTTTGCACTTTGGCAGAAGAAAATTTCATTAAAGAGCTGTTGCAAGTAAACTGTTGTTGGTGATAGTGGAAAACTATGTCTTACAACCTGTTTTTTCAGGAGTAAAAATTAATATAATTAATGAATGTGAGTTCATGAGCTTATGCACAGTTGTTATACACAGACATGTTAAACATGAATGATGTGTTTCTAAGCATTCTTCTTACAAGAAATAAGAAGGAATAAGAGTTCTTTCTAAATGCAAGTTACCAAATCCACAGCTGATGGAAATGAATATAACCCGGTTGCTTCTGATAGTGCCACATCTCATACGCCATTTGAAATACCAGTCCTTTCTACCTAACATTTGTTTTGGAACAACTTACAGTCCTTATGACTCTCTAAGCTGCAGTGTGCCTAGAAGTATAACTTTTTTTCTGAATGAGAAAAAAAAAATCTTGAAAATTAAAGTGTGATCATTTCTAAGCTCTTTAGTCATCTTTCCTTTTTTCCACTCTTATCTCCAGTGTCTCTGCAACAACTGTTTAACAGCATAATTATTTTCCCATGTAAACATAATTAACTTGCTGTATAAGTGGGTTTTTTTGCTGGGACAGTAGAAGCTGTTTTGTCTTCCCCCTCAACTTCAGACCCTGAAATGCTAATATATATTAGGAAGTCAAAAAAGGGAAGTGGCAAGTACTTCTTTTTGAAGTAATACTCTGAAATAGGTGGATTTATGTCTACAACTTCTTCTTGTATGGAGCAAGAACAACATTTAGAGCTGCTAAGGCTCATCTCAGTGCCTCATTCACAAGCTTACGTTAGAGGTATTCAGGATGTATATTGCCATGAATAAGACTTGGTCCTAAATAGCTGCAAGCTGCAGCTTTGTAGCATGCAAGCTACAAGGTACGTTATTGCGAGGTCAAACCTAAATGAACTATACTTGCTTCCTTGTTATGTTCCAACCTGTATAATCGTATTACCTTAATGGATTTTCCCTACTTATTAGTAAGGTAAAAGATGTGTGATATAAAATTAGCTATTAATTGCCTCAATTAAGCCAACGGATAAGGATCATGGTTCAGTTATGGTAATCACATGGGATAATAGCTTTGTTATGGTACCTGCTGTAGAATCACATTTTGCAAAAGCACAAATGTAATTTGATTTAAAATAATTAACAATTTATTTGTTTCGAACAGTGAGCTGCTTAGAGAAGGAAGAACTGGAAACAGTGAGATAATAAAGAGATATGTGTAATAGGTGGACAAATAAGTTGTATGACTGTGAGCTTAATCCCACTGGTAGGCTTGGTGGTTTTGCAGCATTCTTGGATTCAAATTAGTAGAGACAAGTCTGCATTATACACAGTATTTGGGTCACAAAAGCACACAGTATACCTGTCATGTACTTAAAAGAAGATTTAAATCTGTTTGCAAATTTACACATTCCACTTTGTCTAGGGTTTTGCAATTTCAAGGTCAGTTCTGAAGTTCAAGTGGCTCCTTTTTTTGATTTATGAGCACCATATGATTTTTTTTTTTAGCACAACCTTTAGTTTGCTGGTCAAAGTTTGGTAAATTGTAGGCATTGAAAATCATTTGGAAAGTGAAGATATATGATAATGGAGGAGGAGAACAGGATCGGAATGAAATACGCAGGTCTGTATTTTGCTTCTGGGAACAGTCTGAGAGCAAACAGCAAAGCGTCATCTTGTAGCACTGCTTACACCAGTGCTAATAAAATCTGCAAAATAATTCTGCCTATTTCTGTGTTATATGTTGCTAGCAAGAGAGTAGGGTGATTCACACAAAAGTATTATTATACTGTAGTGATCATGAATTTACAGTCAGTTGAGACAAAGAAAAGTTGTGTTTAGCTATTGTTATTTAAATTCCAATCCTGGAAATCTAAGTCTTCTCTGATTTTATTAGTTAGTGTTTTATTGTTTATCTCAAATGTCCCTTAAGTAGCACTTTTTAGATGTAATCAGTACTAAATGAGGGTTGTGCAAGGAGTACTATTTGTATCTGGCCTATGCTACTGAACTTTTTGTTCTGTATATTTTCAATTGTAAAGCCTTTTTTCTTGGTCACATCTTGGCAATTAGAGTTACCTCACTGAGATTGTGTGACTATTGGCATTTAAATACTTTATATTTTTATAAGTGCTTCTTTTATTTGGTTTCTAAGACATATAATAAACGTAATTTTTCATGACAATGGAATGCCATATAATTAATACCGTACTTTTTCATTAAACAGTATATTGTTGATATTCAGGTTATATACAGATGTTATTCTGTGATGAAATTGTGAGATTTCAAAGTATTTTTTGCCCTCAGATCATTAAAAATCTGACAGAGGATTTTCTTATGAGGCCGTTTTGGATTTATGCAGAACATATTAAATTCTAAAAAAAAACCCCAAACCTCCAAAGATTTCAGTTAAAGGAGGTCTCTGTAGTCCCGCTCATGAAGCAGCTGAAAGTCTACAGAGTTGTAATTTTGAGGACAACCAAGAAATCAAATCTACCTGCAATTTTATTTTATAAGGAAAATACTGCTTAAATTTCTCTGAAAATGTGCTTGTCAGTGAATTTGAAATGCACTGGGAGGATGAATGCTTAATGGAATTAAGTACAGACACTGAATCATGGTGATCAGATGTTCTCTATTAACAAGAAGTATTTTTTAAAAAGATTAATTTTTCTAACTCAGAGCATCGGTCCCTTTTGTTTCAGATTTTAATGGAACAATTCACTTTTGGCACACCACTGTAATGGATAAATGCCAGAGGATAGAAGCAAAGGGCAGCATGTTTCAGTAAATCTAAACAATAGATAAATGATATTTGAAGTCAATTTAAATGTAATTCTTGTCTTCAAGTCTAGTCAGAGTCCTTTAGAGATCTTAATTGGTATTTGTCAGCACAGGCTGGGAAGAGGAATGTGTCCCTGTTTGCTTGGTACGTGCTGCTGCAGTTAGGTCCGTTGAATTTCATATAGCTCTGGACTCTCTTGCTGTTTTTTACAGTTTTAATTTCAAGCAGTTTATTAAATGAGGGTAAATTTCTCATAGCTCAATGTATTCCTGTGAGCCTTTGATAATTGGAATAATCACTTTATTTCCATTTCCACTCATCTGAGCTATTTAAGAAGATACTACAGTAGGCTGAGGCAGTGAATGTTTTCTTCTTTCCAGCCGTATGTCTGTCATGCGATATAACTGCAAATCAAAGATAGAGAGTGTGCCAATTACTAGTTCCAAAATGTGTCTCTCCCACAGAAGTTGTTTATGCCTACTGCTAATTAGCCATCAAGACTTTTTTTTCCTCTGGAGGAGAACGGATCCACATGCATGACAACACAGGAGGTCTTAGAGTATGGGCAAGGACATCTGTGTCCAAGGCCCCAGGTCTCCTGCTCCTCAGTGGGACATTCTGGCTTTCGGTAATAATTTACATATTAAGATAAGAATAGTGCCATGGGTGTTTACGGCTTGTAATTTCAGGTCATTTCCTGGAGGACGGGGTGAGTGAGTTTAGGCAGGATGAATATGAATAAAACTTTATTCTGGGAAAATGTACTGCCTTCTTCCATGCTCACAATATTCAGAGAGTGCTGATAGGCCTTCAAAATTGTCTGTATTGAGGGCTTTCCAAAGTAGTGTCTTAGTTTGGTTTCTTCTGTTTCATTTCTTAAATGTTATTTATGGTTGTTTCAGATATTTCATCTAGGAAAATATGTGCTTCTACTAGCTTGTCTAATCAACCTTTCATGTTTTCCTCAAGTATTTTAATGTATATTTTACCATAGAATCATTTAGGTTGGAAAAGCCTCTTAAGATCATTGAGTTCAACCATTAACCAGAAAAAAAAACAAACAAACAAACCACAAATAGAAACTTTATAAGGAACATGTATGTCTGTTTGGAGGTATAGCACTTGCTTCCAATAAATAACAAGTTGGTGAGAAGTCAACAAGAAATGTAACAGTTAAATGTAGTCAAACGTATTTGTCAGTAATTGGAAAAAAATACAGAAATTAACTGAAGAATATGACAGAGAGCAACCATGATGGAGAAAAAGTTGTTACTGGTAATCCAACTGACCTGCATAGGACGTAAAGAGATTGTAAGCACGAGGAGCAAAATTAAAGCTGTCATTAAATCATGGCTATAGACATTTTAAGGAGGATTTTAGGTAGAATCAAGATCTCAGCAACCATACTGTTATTCAAACTTTTACTCTCTTGCCCCTTCCAGTTCTTCTTCTCTCCTTGGTTGCACCTAGCTCCAGTGTGGCTGGCCTTGCTTCGAACGTAGTTTTTTGTTATAGTCAGTTGCTGTTCTTAATAATGCCAGTTTAGCACTAGTGTCAACTGAGTTCCTTCACCTCAAAAGTCCTAAATTATGCTATATATCACTTATGTTCTTTCTGAGCCCATAAATCTCTGCTTTCGCAGGCGCACAGCATTATTGGGGTGAGCAGTGAGTGCTCTGCTCTCCCTGACTCTCTGCCTGTACCAGAGAGGCCTCTTAGTAGGAGTTCGGAGATGAGCAACTTCAGTCACGCTGCTGACGCAGGCATGAAACCAATATTGTTTAAAAAATTACGCCCTAGGTGTGTACCTTCCCCTTCTCCTCCTGTTTTGCACCAAGAGTGAGAGGCCTCTGCCTTGCTCTCCAAGAGCTGATGAGGGTTTCTCCCTTGCCAGGGAGGGTGCAGGGACCTGGGGTACCCCATGGGTCCAAACGTTGCAGTGCTGAGCCAGCAGCTCTACCTCCCCCTTCAGCAGGCAGTTTATGAAGAGCACTTTTAAGAGCTAAATAGGCAATAAAGGTACCTGATTAAGGATTATGGGTTTTCTCCAGGGCTGGTAATTTGAAAATTAGTTTCTACCTTGTCCATTGTTGGCTCATCTAAATCTTTCTTAGATTCTAGCTTGCAGTCAGGTGCAAAAAGGTTTACAGGAGGCAAAACAGGCAGAGAACGAAAGAACAGGAATAACAAGAATTCTGAGAGAGAGGAATCTGAAAGGATATTAATGAGTGAAATTTGCTTCTCTAGCACTTAGGATGAAGAGTTTTTTGCAACAAAAAGTTTTGCATCATCCTGTGGTACAGAACTCGGCAGCAAATCAGTGCTGGGGAGTTACGATGACAGTATTTGGGAAAAGGGATCATTGCAGTACTCTTCAGAGAATTCTACCATGCTGTTACATTGAATTTCAAAAGCAGATATGCAGAGCATAAAGATGATATGTGTATTTATATACTAATTTATGAAGCTCCAGCTTTATGGAAATGTCAGCAGCATGTTTAAGGGGCATGCTGCCAAGGAAATCCCTGTAAGCGGGAAGGAAAAACTGCAAAAATTGTGAAGAAGATGAGGCAATAGAGGAGAGAGAGAAAGAGCTCACAAGTGCTTATTTGATTCCAAATGTTGGAGGCTCAGAAGTCATAGTCAGGGTGAATTAAAATGTTTGAATAAAAGAGTAAAAATCAGAATGTAACCCGAACCTGTGATAATAGTATAATCTATGATTATGGTATGCTTTCAGGTTGATTTCATGTATTTCCAGTGTAGGATGAACAAAACCAGTGAGTTCATATTTCTAGTATTAGGAAAATGAGAGCTATGGTGTTTAAATAATTCTACAAATTAGCTTAAAAAGCCCTTCAGTTGAATGTCATTATTGGCAGTAATGTTCCTCTGCATTGTCTGACAAAGGAGGAGATTTTAAATATGAAATGTTATTTGTATGTAACCTTTCAAAAGAAGATGTGAGTAAGGACAAATGATAGAATTATGTATTTATCATTAGCCATAGTAGAAAATGGTAATCAGAAGCTTATTAATTTTCATATAAAAAAGATGCCATCATACTGTCAAATATGCCCATACAGTGCTTTATGGGATCGTTTTTCATACCTGTTTTCTATTTCACAGAAACAGTGCAGGTTGAATGGATTCATTTTTAGATAAATTTCAAGTTTATTTTTAATCAATAGTAAATCAGGGGGTTGGTTTACAGAGTAGCTGTGCCATAAATTATAACAGCACCACTCAGGTAGAGAGAAATTTTGATATTTGTGAAGACAGGGTAAGCAGTCAAGGGACAGACACATGGGAAACTTGTTTAACCAGCTTCATTTTCAGACACAAAACCAATGTGATTTTACATCTTCAGAGGGGAAAAAAAGTATTCCTTTAATACGTATGTACAAACTTAGAATAAGATTGTACAAAAGACCACAGAGGTATGTGGTTTAGGTCTAAATGGTAGTTCAGCCAAGCTGCCAAGATTAGAACACACTGAATAAGACCAAAATAGGAGTATTGTGACACTATGATAAAATATACATTAAAATACTTGAGGAAAACACGAAAGTTTGATTAGACTGCAGGCACCAGTGCTACTACTCCCTGCAAATCTGTCTTAGTGAGCTTAGTAGTCAAGACCAGTTGTGTTTTCTTATCAGAGTTGTAATGCAGTCTTTTGGGGGGAGCAGAAAAGAGAGGCAAACATAACAGTACAATTTTAAAGATTTACTGAACTGTGCAAATTTACAGTGAAAGCTGTAGATTTACAGGACACAGCGGTACAGAATGCAATGGGAATGGCTAGTTGTTTCAAATGATCAGCATCTTTTTAAGTTGCTCAGTCAACCAAGTTCTTAAGAAAATATACTGAGCTCTTAAAAGGGCGGTGAAAATGTTGTTATTTTCATGTGAAGCAAAATATGCTGAGATACAAACAAAAATGTAATATGCAATAAATACAATAGGCTATTTATTAGAAAAATGAGAGAGAATCATTTTCAATATGAAGAAAATGCATTATACACAGCAGTGGTGCTGAAACCATACACTTCTCAAATTAGGTTTACACTTTCAGATTAGAAAAATTAGTTGAAAGCCTTTTGGGAAATGTGAAATTTTCCTTAGGAGCTTAATGGGTTATTTGCACAAAACACAAAATAATCAAACAAACCTGAGACTGGCTTTTAAAGTATACACCAAGGAAAACATGTATTTTACTCTGTATTGTTTTAACAAAATCTTTAATTGACCTCACAGTGTGGTGGTGGTGTTGGAATGTGTTTGATATAATTAGGCAATGAGATGGGCTGTTTAATAAGGCATTAAGAAATAAATAACGATGTGTTATTTATTAATGTTATTATGTTAACAATTCAGTCTATATAGTGTAAAACAGGTGAAGGAGTGTTCTTAAAGACAGATGCACTACAGTGTGTCATTTTTCACTTAAATTCATATTCCTGTTTAAGAACAGCAGTAAGATATTAGTAAGAGTCATACCAATTGTATTAATAACTTACAATGTTATTAAAATATGTGTGAATAATAAGAGAATATTTTATTACTGAAATCTGCTTTTTGTGGTCTTGGGAGCAATTTAGATTTGCAGAGCTTGATGGCACACTAATCCTGTATTAATTTTGGTGCTTGTCTGTGTGGTTATTTAGATATTTCAGGAAATCAGATAATCTAAAGCCATAGGCAAAGATTTCGTAAGACAGTTCCAAAATCAAGCCATTGGAAACAAACATCTGCCTTTCTCCTCTCCTCCCTAAAAAAAACCCCAATTCCCTCATGCCTTTCTCTTGGCTCATTCTGCTTATTTCTTTCCTCTTTTACATCACCTTCGTGCTGGAGGGAAGAGCCATGATTTGTAAAAGAGATGGACGTTGTGTATGATTTCAAAAAGGCTCAGAAAGGTTTTGCACCCTTACAAGGATATGCACGATACGTTATTTTTTTGAATGCTTTGAGTAAGAGGTGACACACTGAGCATACACGTTATACTTTCTACCCCTTCACAATGGAGTTGCAGTGAACTGATGATTTCTTTCTTGTCTTAAGCTAACTTTTACATGTTCACAAAATCACCAGGTCTCTTGATATAATTTTCAGCTTTAATAGCAAGTAAGGACTAGAAATAAAAATAAATTTTTAGAGGCAAGAAACAAAGCTCTTGTTGCAAAGATAGCTAGGAAGGCTTCATCCAGATTTTAACCAATGTTAATGCCAAAATTTCCAAGACGAACATTTTATGTCAAATACAGTGCACAAGTTAAGCACCTCTCTTGAAATTAGCCTTGATGGCAACACGGTGAAGACCTAGGGGAGTAATTGTATAGCCATATAAAGTTGTTTATGGGTCTGTAATTAGACAGCAATCAGTCAGCGCTTGACATTTTAGCACTGTCTGCAATGCAGAAGTACCAACTTCAACCACAAATCCCTCATTAAACTTCCAGTAAAACAGGATTACTGACTGTTATGGCAGTCAACACGCATTTTATTTTAATAGTAATCAGAAAAGTGATTGTAGTTCATTCTATAAATATGCATATTTCCTCTATCCATTTTTGTTAAGTTTTTAATTATGCTATGATACAAATTAAGTAGGATGAGGTCATGGAGCTTTCTCCTTAGAAATAGTACATAGTCTTGTGCCAGTTAAAATCTTTAGTTTCAATTATAAAGAAAAATTAAGATGTGCTGTGGAGTGAAACTACAATGGTGAAAGATTAATTAGCTCCGAAGATAAATCAGGCTATGTCGGGGGTGTGTGTGTTAAGTATTACTGCAATAGGGTTGCTAAATGCACGGTTGAGAGTTGTTGGAGGGTTGAATTTTTTCCCTGATTCACTCACTGCATTTGAAATCTTCCATATTGTGAAGACTTTGCAGCTAGGCAAGTAAACTTGCATAATAATCTCCCTGGCACTAGTGGATCAATACTACTCAATTAGTTTAGCCCATGCTTCTTTCACAGTCTATTAGTGCCCCTACATGTCTCATCACACTAAATCCTTTGGGGGGAACTGAATGGTGAATCATTATTCATTTGCAGTTCCTTGCCTCTGGAAGACAGAAAATTGAGTGGTTTGGGGGTGGCAACCAGTGAAGGAAAATTCCTTATTTAAAGTGATCGACACTTGGAGCTAAATGTCCCTGCCCAAGCAGATCCTGAACTGTGGACTTCTAGATAGAAGAGATGTAGTAGTGTGTATGGACCTCTTAGTATACAAATCAGAAATGTCTTAGTTATATCAGGTAAAGTGCTGATCCAGCATGAACTCACTGTTTGACTCAAATAATCTTGTCAGATTGATTTTACATGGGAAGCCTTGTGTGGGTTCAGGCATGGCCTGACCTTAACTGGCATGCAAAGATGTTAAAACTACCTTTTCTTCTGTGTTATGTATTCTGTCTAAAATGTGGTCTTGGACTCATGTCAGGTGTTTATCAAATTTGCATTACTAGGTGATCTGGGAGTCATCGCAATTGTTAAGAACAGTCACAGGGCTACAGTCAATCTCTCCAGGGACCAAAAGAGGAGGCTTAAGAATGGGACTTGCAGGTAGCACCAAGCTTACACCAGCCATTTTGTTAGATGTGGATAACCAAGGTAAAAGAATAAGCTGCTTCTAAAAAAGGCTGAAGCAGTATAAGTGACATCTCATTATACATTTTTTAAATCTTCGCTCTTTTAAAAATAAATTATGCTCTTTCTGGAAAGAACTTTGTCAGTAGTATTTTGTCATTTTCATTTAGTAGTATATCCAAAACCTTCAAACTTTAATTTAGTCCTTTCCTTTTTATCCATCTCTGGTCTAACCAGATTCAATATGAAAGAGGCCTGGTTTCCAATTCAGCAGAAGTCCTGTTACATCCTCTACTTTGCTTTATGAGAATTCTGTTACCAATAACCTCCTACAGACGACTCTGGGATGTTAGTGCTTGCTAATCTTTTTTCAGATCTACCTCATTGCTCATCAGCTACAAATCGATGTCTTTTATTCAGTTCTAAGAGGTTGCCTCTTTTTTTCTGCCATTGGATAATTTGTAAAGGCAAGGCTTTATTTAGTAGTAGTAGTAGTAGTAGTAATAATAATAATAATTATTATAGGAGGGAGGATCCGTCCCACTTAACAAATAGTAGGCTGAACCACTAGGCAAAGAAGCTGTAAAAGGAACATGCAGTTCTGAATATCAACTCGGTGATTAAATTAAATTACAAACATTGTATTTTCAGTATTTTAATATAATTTTTGTCATCTAATTTGTCACGTTGTTCACAACTTTTTAATGAATCTGTCCCATAAATCTGAAAAATTTGTTCTCTAAATTTTTCACTTAATTACACCTAAGTAGTAGCAATCTATTTTGACAGTGATAACATCATATTTGCTTATTAATTTCTCTAGTGTATCTTGTAGCCATTCACTGGACCTTTCACTCTTCTCCTTCAGCCCACGTTTGTAGCCTTAATATAGAATTTCCAAAAGGGATGCTTGTCTATTACCTTGGAGCTTCTATATTTATTTTGTATTTCAGTATCAGAGTCTTTGTGCCATTTAGCATTCTTCCCTCTTTCTCCTCTCTTACTCACACAGTTGGGAAAGGGAGTGTTAGTTTTTTGGTTTACAAAAAAAGTGAGAAACAGTTGATATAGCATCCTGGTTTTGTTTAAACATCTCTTCTGCCTTCTTCTCGAACAAGTGATACAAATCACTCCCTCAGTAAGAAAACGTAATTCTGAAGAATGCATCAACTTTGGGCAATATTTTATTCATGTATAGACCTGTATGTACTTCCGAATCTCCACTGGACTTTCTGTCCCATCACACAGCCACAGTTCTAGACATAAATAAGGAATGTATTCTAACTAAGGTTTAGACATCTCTTCCTTTACTGTGTGCATGGATACATACTGCTTAGCATATGTTTGCACATTTCTTGATGAGGCCAGACCTGTTTCCAAACGTATTACCATTTACATTTAATAGAAATGCAAATTGTAATGGTAGTGAAACTGCTCTGTTTCATTTCAATGTCCAAAATACCAGGTGGAGGGTTTGCAGAAAGCTTATCCCCATGACAGTGTTGTACTACCCAGTGAAACCAGAACTGCAAAGCAGTTGGGCAGTAGTGCTTTCATAGAGAACACTCTTCTTCTGATTTTGCCTTGCTCCTCTCTGGGGGAAGTATCTATCAGGATTCCTCAAGCCAAGACTTGCACCTTCTATGCGAGACCAGCAGAGCTCAGTTGCCATTGTAGTTATGCACTACAGTTGTAGTGAATATTGTAAACTGGGACACTCGTGAATATTTCATTTACTTTTCTGTTGACGTCACAGAATGAAATTCCAGGTTGCTGCATGATAAATAATGGAGACCTGTGATTTATTTCCTATTTATACACTCTATGTTTGTCAGAAGTAAGAGCACAAGTGAAAAGTCCTGTGTCACCATACAAATTTCCTTACCTCATCACAGTTAAACCGTAGCGGCAGTGCAGCTTTTTGCTTAAGGAGGGTTTGCAAAATTTTAGTCTCTAGTTCTCTGAACCTCTGTTGAGCTATGCAGTGCTGCCACACTGAGAAATGATGGAGATATATTATCAAGCCCTTTTTTGGAACAGATTGAAGAGTTATGTTTAATATTCTGCTGTAAGGGCCGGAAATGCCTTTAAATGTAATTGGACTTAGTATGCCAAATGTGAGTTATATTCTTTGATTTTTACATTTTTAAGAACTCTGGTTCTGATGTACAGTAAAAAAGGAACCATTTATCTGCTCTTTAATTATTAGTCTGATGGATGGTGTAGTCTGCTGTTATGGAAGGACGTGTTCATCTTCTCTGCTGGTAAAAAGGCAACAGGATAGTTGAAGGATAAATGTATGATCAGGGAAATTCTGGTTTTGTCATTTCAGAGAGGGAGCAGACTTGTCTTCTGCTGGAGAGAAAGCCTCTGTCTTTCTGGAGCTGTGTCATTTTATTTAAGCAGTCCCCTGAAACTCCCAGGGTATATGCATGCTCCGTACCATAGTTCTGTAACTGGCCGTAACAGGCAAATTTGGGTGTGACCACAGATTTTCTAATTTTGAAACACTGTTTGTAAGACTTTCTGCGCATTTGACACCTGTTGCTGGAACCCAGAAGGAAGCATCTTTTCCAAGAACTCAGAAATGCTAGGAAAAGTTATTCTACCTAATTTTGTTTTTAAATAAATGCAGTAAGTTAATTCCAAATAAACATTTCTGTGGTTTCCACTTGCCTGTTGGTAAACGTAGTATCTGTTATTTCCCTCTGGGATTTAATAATTGTTTTACTATAATCATAACATTACTAAGAATGTTTATCTTCCCGTTCTTGATATTCCTATGCTTTTGTAACTACTTTGGTGTAATAATGCATGGTCACAAAGTAGACCAGAAGGTTCTCTTATCCGCTGTTTTTAATACTAGGTTTATATTTATGGATTTTTTTTTTTTTTCTGTTGAGAGATGTAGTGTTGTAGGAAAGTGGTCGGAAGGTTTTTTTTTTCTCTGCAATTGTTTGGATTTTCCAACCTACATATTTTGTAGCAAAGAATTTTCTTGTGAATGTCTTCATTCATCATTGGAAACTTGGATTCTATATGAAAGAAAAACTTGATATTTTTTTTCCCAAGTTTGCATTTTGTCAGTCTCACATTAGGCAATTTTCTGATAGTAAGTAACAGCCATCATCATAGGAATGCTTCAGCTAAATATCTTGGGACTAGATCTGAGCTCTTGAATGTTTTTGCTTATTTTTCCTCATTGAACTTCTTACTCAAAAGATGTTTTGCTGCTGTTGGCTGGTCTGCAGTCTCCGATAGTACAGACAACTTACAATTGCCTGGAAACAGTCACTTCTTTTCAACACTTCTCAAGAACACATTTGTTATCGTTGTCACAATGCATGCTGGTGTTTCTTCTGGATTAAATAAAGTTGGATCTTATATTGATCTAAAGCTACAGTGCATGTACTGCCAGTCTGCAAAGTGATGACTTTGTAAAGTGTTTTTTAATGCAGTTACTTTGAACTACTCCTTTATTTCACAACAGATTTACCGTGTTGTCCGTTTGAGTGACCTAAAGCCCAAACCCCGTCTCACAGCCGTGATGGATGGATGCAGTTGAAACAGGCAGTCCGTGAGGTCATATTTGCCCCATGAGGCATGCGTAGTGTGCAGGGAGATGTTCTGGTGGCACCCACTAGGCAAAGAAGGTGGCAGATAAGAAGGGGCCACCAAAGGCTTACTTACATGTAAACTCTCTGGGGAGGCTGTCTGGCCACGTCTCCATCCCTTACCATTACCCCAAGAGAAAATTGTTTTCTCCTCATCAGATACTCTCCATTATTTCTAATGCAATTCAGTTGCCGTTGTATTCCCACCTAATTCATGCTTGCTGTATTCCCTGTGTCCCAAAGTCTGCATGACATTATTCCATAAATGCTTCAGCCTCTGTTAAATCTTAATGAGAAGCAAGACTGACTTGAATTAACCAGGTCTGACTCTATCAATATTTTAACAGCATAATTTATGACTATGTGTAAAAAGAGACTTGTAATTCAGAGGATTATCCACTGTTGTATAAGGAGGGGGGAAAAAATCTCATTATAACATTTTAATGCCTTTCAAGGCTTTCTGAAATTGAGTTCTCCCTTGGTTATACTTGCAATCAGAATGATTCTTGTATTTTTATTTTATTTCTGTCTCATCTCCAACCTTTGTAGAAAAGCCGTCTGGACCAGGGGAATGAAACAAGGAGAAACCAGTAGGTTGTTCCTGAAATTAAGGACCAAATTGTCATGCAACTATGTGTCTCTACAAGGAACTAAGAGTCTGTTAAAGCTCCCTTGTTCCCTGATATTTACATTTAATGGTGGAACTTGCTTCTGTTTCCCCTCTTATTGCGAATTTTTCTAGCACAGTCAGGCTAATACTAATCACTTCATCTCTCATGCCTGGGAGCATCATGACTAAACTACTTTGAGCCACATTTTCCTGGCTCCCCTCAGCCCCTTGCTCAAGGATTGTGACAAAAAAAAAAACCAAAAACCAAACCAGCAACCACAAAACAATTTGTGTTTACGTGAGAGTTGCTGCTATAAGTTATATTGTGAAAGTATAATACAACTTTTATACAAGTTGTAGACTTATATCAGAGCAAGTATAATACTTGTCAGACAACAAGTGTGACATACTCAAGGCTACCTGTGGCTTTTCTTTATTGTGTGTTTTCCCAGAGCTTGTGATGTTTTGGAAAATACTTTCTTACCCTAATGTAACCTCTCCAGAATTTTCACCAGTGTTATTGAAAAACATTTTTAGTGAACATGTCAAAGGGCACATCTGCACCCAGAGTTTTGTAATCTGAGGTATACCACGTCTAGGCTTGGTTACAGCCACCTTATCAAAATCTGATGAACTAGCAAAGAGGGAAAACAAAGTCCCTGCATTTTCTTCTCTGAAAATGTCAGCTCCATGCATCGTCCAGAGAGCATTAATCAGGTTTACAGGGTACCAAGAAAAAAAAATAATGAGGTCAAATGTTGAAAAAATTAATTACTTTGCTGGTCACTTTTCATCCAGTTATTCCCCAATATTAAGCATGCTTTAAGAAAAGAGCTGACCTACAACTGTTAATTCAGAGTGGCTTCAGGAAGCAGACTTAAAACGCTGCATCTCTTTAGCAGTGTACCAGTCTTTCCAAACTATGAATAGCGAAACTGTCACTACTTACGACAATTGTTGTGGCATCTTGTAGCCATCTCTTGGCCTTCGCCTTTGTGATTGATTTACCATGATAGTTTGAGACTTAGTGAAAGCACAGTAGACCTGGAAAGGCAGAAATTCTACTCTCAAAAAAATCAGAGTCTCTTTTTTGAAGGAGACCTAGGCAGAAGTTCTGAGGTCTCTACAGCACTGGTTTTGCGTAGTTTGTGAAATTGCAGTTTGGCGTTTGGCTTGGAACATGGCCAAGCTTATGAAATGCTTCTTGCAAAGCCATCAGCTCCCTGACTCACCTTCAGACTGTATCAGAAATACAATGGACAAAGTCTTGCAAAACCTGCAGACAAACTTTGCAGATTTTTGCATTCAGGTTTTTATTTCCATGCAACCCTAATTTAAAAAAAAAAAAAAAAAAGTGTTGTTCATGAGTGCAATTGTCATCAAGCAGCATCTGCAATCCTATTAAGAATGAGAGATAGGGATCATTATTTTTGCATGCTGTTTGGGAAAAAAAATGAATGGCTATTGCTTTGAAAACCTTTTTCTAGGTAAGGATTGCGATTCGAATCAGTTGTTTACAAAGGAGGGATGTGATCTGAGCTCAGCACAGAAAGCTTCAATCCTCCGAGTCTTTCTCTCCAAAGTAAATAAAAAGAATTTACATGAATAGATTTTTCAGGGAGTACGTGGGACTTTGTCTTTTTTTGTCTCTTTGGAAGTGCTTTGATTTGATGCAGTAGGTGTGGGGCAGTAAACAGTCATACACACTGGCATAACAAAAGCACAGTGTTAAGATTCAGGTTTCTGGTCCCTGAGACTCAGTGATCCATTTTCCAGCTTTAGTTCACAAGGTATTGTTTCTCCTGTTTTACTTCATTCTTAAATTTCAACTTAAATTATTTCAACTTAAAATAAACCTGTAATACATCACAGAGTTTGGCTGAATACATCAGATCTATTAGCCGGAATAACGACTTTTCTGAACTACTTCTGAGGGCTTGTAAAATCTCCTTTTGGGCTAGCTCCCTTCTCCCACTCCTACGTTAATTAATTAAAGAGCAATGTGCTTGTGTGTTCTTCATCTTTCTCAACTGATAAAATGTTAGGTAAGAAAAGCTATTAAAGATGACATCTGTGAATAAGTTGGTTGTATCTACCCACCTAGAAGCTGTAGGACCAAACATATTCCACATTATCATGCTGCAGTTGTCATAACTATTTTAGGAGCTAATGTTGTCCCATGGTCTACCAAATGTAATTGCATTATGAGCTTCGATTATTTTGAGTGTCTTGAGTTTTTCAACACCTCCTTTTCCTTTATTGACCTATTCATTTTGTAGGACCATTGATAGCTTATAAAATTACAAACAAATTCTTTGTTCAGTGAGTAAGTATTAATAGTATTACTAATGAATATCTTTTTATGAGCTGAAAATCTGCTGTGTTCCCAGTTAGTATATTAGAATAATTTATAAGACAATTGACCATCTGCCACTGATATTCTATGATATTGGCTGGTCATATCAATAACGGTAAATATTGCCTCCAGTTGAAATGGCTGTCATTCATAGTGTAATTAAATTTTTATTGTTTGTGCTCTTTGTACAGTGCCACAGTTTCTCTTAGAGCTTCTATTAAGAAAATAAGATCAATTACTCAGTATAAGTGCTATTATTTTTAATAAGAGAATGTTAATCTATGAATCTTACATGCTGACAACTGTACTGTAGTATCTTGGCTCTCTAGTAGTTTAATTAATAAACATACATTTGCTCATTTTGCCAGAGCAAGTTTATTGGTATAATGAAATAATGTTTTACTGATGAATGAAACTCTCCAATTAAGAGCTTGATTAATTTCTTAGCACGAAAATGGAATGGATTTATTTTATCAAACAGGTTATTTTAAGGTGAGTTTAATGGGGGTTTTTTTTTTCCTTTAACACATTTCCATATGATTATTTTCCTTGTGTTCAACTTTCAAATAGCTCTTCAGAATATTGCAGTTGTAAGCTTTTTCAAGTTTTTGTAAATGAGGTGGTCACATTTTCTATTTGATATTTTATGTGAATTGATTCCACTTTGCTCACAGACATACTGCAATGTTGCCAAAAATTGTAGACAGTTCGTTGAGTTACTTTTACCCCAAATTGTCTTTGCTGCAGATAGCTTTTAAATGTCAATAAAAGACGAAGCTTTAGAATATTATTTAGAAATATTACATTTTGTCTTTTGGATGATACATGCTATTTTCCCAGTTTAGAAGAACTCCTTTAACAAGGAGCTAAAACAAAAGTGGACTTTCATGTCAAAGTCCTAAAATGTTTCATGAGTCTTGGTTTGTACAGGTAAACCATGAGCATACGTATTTTCTAGGACAAATATATGTTAAATTTAATTTGAGTTATAATTCAGTTTATTGTTATTTCTCTGTTGGTCATTTTCTCTCTCTTTCCTGTTTCCTCAATCTGTCTGATGTTTGGAGACCTGAAGTTAAAGAACTCTAATTTTTTTTCAGAACCCTAAAGGGAAGTTTGCTTTTGTTACTCATTTCTGGGAACACCTGTGCACTGTGGAGTTTAATTGGGCTACAGCTGGTGCCACTGATGTGTGGAGCGAGCAGGGCTTTGCAGTCTGACTGGAAATCTTGACATTGTGTGTCATTGGCTGTTTCCAAAGCTATTACTGTACCTACATAAGTTAGAAGGTGTTCTAATTTGGGGAGAATCGCATTCTCTGTTGACTGATATAGCTGGTGTAGGAAGATCAACACTATGAATGGTGACCATATTGCACACCAGTGCAGAACAAGTCTGCTGAACACTCACTGAGTTTAATTGCTCTTTGGAGAAGTTAGGTGGTCACATTACAGCCACTGTAATGAGGTGATCAGCATCTTAAAAATGTTGAGGAGGGTTTTATATAGAAGGGAGAGGAGCTACATGTTGTCTGGCTTTAAAAGTGTGATTGAAAGCAGGTTACCTGACTCCTGACCTAAGGAGATTCTAGAGACTGGGAGAGTGAAAGAAAGGAGGAAATAAGCTGAACTTATGCACTGATATGCTGATTAGAAAGAGAAGAAATCTGAAAACAAAATCAATGTAGGGTTAGCATATTAGGTATGGAATATATTAAGTTTAGAAATGGTAATAAATCAAGTAGTATTGAACTTAAAGTATAAGAATTCTTCTGCTTATGGGTTGAATAAAATTCAGTAAGGAATTCAGGGTATTGTCCACTGTGTGTAAAAGATGGCAAACTCTTCTGTTTTTACACACCTTAGTACTGTAGGTTTGCTAGCTATTTTACTTTCACAGTAATATATGTTTCTGCTTGAAGAAATCGCAGACAGTGGCCCAACTAATAAATCAAGTTTACCAACTTTTATGGTTATGTTAAAAGCAGTTCAAAGCACATGGTACACCCACGTGCCCTCTCACAGAGAAGAGAGCATCTCTGGCGTGGTGGGTGGTATGTGATAAAGCAGTGGGTCTGGCTACTGTGTTTGGTCTGCTGAAGAGCAAAGGCTTAGCTTGTACAGCTGAAATAATTTCAGCAGAAAATTCCTGTGGTGGCCCTGAATTACCACAGACGGACTTAGCCATTGGCACTTTTCGAGGACATGCTGCCAAAGGACCAGCTGCTTCCTGTAGGAGACCTGCCATCTGGAGCTTAGAGAGTGATTCCTTTGATAGACGTCTCTGGCAGTGAACGATTTGCCGCATGTAAGTTTTCCTCTTTTCCTTTTTTTTTTTTCTTCCCTGAATTTTTGGAGGATTTTATACAGTAAACTTTGCAGAGAGATGTTAAAAGATTTTTCTTCTCTCTGGGTTGTCAGTGGGGGAAGTTATCTAATTAATTGTTTGGGATTCAGCCTTAAATAACTAAAGTTCAAAGTTAGAAATTGTGGCAGAGGACTGAGGGTCATGTCAGAAACTGACAGCCAGAAAGTACATAAACAGACACGGTTTGATACAAGGGAGGTGAACTGATTGTGTTCTGGATTGGAAGCTATTAAGAAAGATTTTGTTTGGTATGTGTTTAAAGACTTAAGAGAAAGAACTTGAAACATGATGAAATCCTCTGTTGAGCTGGAACTGCCAAAGAAAGCAATGAACTTGGGAGTGATTTAGACAGGCTTGGCTTCAAGTTGGATAGATGGATTTCCAGTTCCACGTAGAGAAATATAGAATAACAATAACATGGGATAAAGGACATAAAAGAGGAACATGCACTCACTAGCCAGAAGTTAATAAATATTGAGCAGGATGTCAATCTGGAGGTAGGAGTAGAAGCAATTGTAAAATCCCTGTGCTAGAGAGCAAAGTAATGAATATGCGTTCTTGTGGGTCTAACTGCTGCCTCGAAATAATACCTAATACAGATAGTTTGTGGATTGACTTCTTCCTAGCAGAGCAGACCTATGTTTGAAGTGTTACACAGAATGCAAAGATGCTATAGAAAAGTAAGAGGGAAAGCCTGATACTTCTTCATGAAGTAATTTCACATGATCTTTTCCTACAGTTTAGTTTCAGCTCGGTTTATTCTGAAAGGACTCCTGGGGCATAGCAGGGTCCACGTGGTGGCCACCTCACTGTGTGGCTAGGCGGTAGGTCATTCACACCTTTCAGCAAAAGTAGAATTGGCTCCCTGGGAGTTTCTGCTCCAGATCTCTTCGTTGTTGTAATAACCTTTCTTTACGCAGTACAGTTCTGAAACATCCTCTTGAGCAGCAGGCTCAAGTCTAGGAAGCTCAGTCTAGGAAGAGCTGGTCCTTTTAAAAGCAATACTGGGCTGATCAGTGAGGGCTAGAAGCAGGAGGGCAGAGCATTTCAGTGGGTGCAATGAAAAGTCAGCTGTCCGTCACTATTTTGCCCCTGATTTGCTTTGTGACTTCGCTTTACACTTTTGTATCTCTGTATCATCTTGGCTACCAAACGGAAAGCTACTCAGGTAAAAATGTCTCCTTGCCATGACTCTCAGAAGTCCTCTGACAATAGGACTCTAGTCTTGCTCAGGGTGCGTACATACTACTTTCATTTACAAAATCTTTGTGTAAAAGCCAGCTGTATCTTTTCACAATGGTATCAAGGAGTTTATAGAATTTGTGCTGAAGGAATAACACTGAATTAAATGTAAAGCTTTATTTTACCTGGCTTTCATTTCATATGTAGCTCTCATCCTTTATGACAGAGCAAAATAATAAATAATTGCTGTAGTTAATTAAAAGTAGAAGTACAATTGAATTATTCCATTCTCTGAAACACTATTTATTTTGTACAAACTTCAAAACAAGAAAGATAATTTCTTTTATATAAAGGTGTACATAAGTTATTAGGGAATGAGGGGATAATTCATCACAAACTTGTTTTCCTCTTTGAGAGCTTCAAACTATAAACTCATGTACTTTTTGGTGGTATGTGGGCCTGGCATAGGAAAAGAGCAAGCAGATATTTACAGATTATAACTTAGGAAGGAGATTATTTTTGTCACTTGAGGGAAGCTGTGCCATGCTGTAATACAGGTGATGGTTTGGGAAGTGTTTTTTATGAAGCTTTTGTTGAAAACAGAAAGCAGTGTGTGTCTTAAATGTCTTTCCAACACGTGGTCTAACACGGGACATACGAGAAATGCCACTCCATGAGTATTGGCCCTGAATTTCAGTCTGGCTGGATCTATCTGCCTGTACCAGAATAGGGCTCAAAGCTGCTTCTGCCCAAAGCCACCTTCAGTGATGCAATAGTCTTACTGCGATGTCAAATTTCAACGTTATTCCTTTGGCTGTGGTTGCTGCAGTTTTAAGAGATTTCCAGCGCTTTTTACCCACCCTCTGTGGAAGTGTTAGTAATGCCACAGCAGAAGCAAGTGGATAGAAATGCATGTCTAGACTGCTATTCCCTCTCCAGTAGTCATTTTTGTGCTCCGATGGTGAGCTGCAGCCACTGAGCCCGGGGCACCCATTTGTTCCTGCTGCCGCTGCTGGAGGTGCAGTCCTTTTTGATAGCAGCAGCAAGCAGGGCCAGTGCACTCAGGGGAGGCATTTTTGTGGCATTTTGATGTGCTATGCAGGGGATGAAATTCCCATGCCTTGCTTTCTTGCTCTTATTTAGAAGAGCTGTTCCTGACTCATTCATCTATGACATTCTTAAAGAATGACAAAGAAAAGCAGAGGTAGAAATCTACATGGTCTCTTTTGAAAGTCTGGAAGCTGGTGAAACATATTTGGGAACTAAGCCTGTATGATTGCCCAGGGTCTTTTTACCCTCCCCTAGGCATTTGGTCTTGACCACAGTCAAAGGTAGGATGCTGGACTGCCACAATTGTGCCTGTTTCCTTCTGTGTTCTCTTGTTGATAAGCAGCAGGCAGAAAACTTGGAAATTCTGTACAACAGAAGCAAACTACAATGGAAATTAAAGGAGGAGCAAAAATTTGAATTCACTGAGGTACAAAATGAAAACAGAAGTGATCGTACCATTTTTATTTATTTTTTCTTTTTTACAAATGATACTACCAGTGGTCCTCCAGAAGACATAGCAATAGGTTGGTGATAAAAAGTTAGAATTTGGCCTGCAGCAGGTGAAATAAAACCAAATCAAAGTACCAGAACTATGGACATTGAAAGCTAGTTAAAGATGAGAAATATTACTGTTTCTGGTTTTGTCAAAAAATAGCAAATAATAAAAACACATATTTCTAAACTGTAACATAAATACCTTTTGACAAATGTTAATTCGGTCTAAAAACAATATTCCACCTTCTTGTGTAATACCGGCTTTCCGTTTGCAGTGTCAGAGAGTTTTGCAGCCACTTGACTTTACCAACAGGGCGTGTCAGATTCATCAATCAGTTGAGTGACTGCCACCGTAAAATGAATCTAGTTACTGATGTAGGCATAGAGAAAAAAAAGTATGCTTTTAAATTTTGTCTAGATGAAGAATAAGAAAATAATTAAATTTTAGCTCAGAGATAATTTCTGGCCAAAAGGATTTGTCTGGCAAAGTTATCACAGAAGTGGAATTGGGAATGGAAGCTGAAACTTAAAAGTAACAACTTGCTTGTGTTATAAAAACTGTTATATATTTTTGTGTGTATATATATATATAGTTTGTTAGGTACGGTTCACATATTTTCATTTCTTTTCCTAAGTTTATGCTAATAACAGTTGCTTTATTCCAGCACTGTAATTGTTTGATAAGAAAGACTTTTTCTTTTATCAATAAAGCTGATACAGTAGGTGCACTGTTCAAGATGTTATGCTAAGTAAAATAAAAAACCCATTTGTGCTATGGACCTCCTGTAAATAACTTGCTAGTGTTCTTTTCCCTCAGAATTACTAATAAGAAAAAAATTCTATGATGGTCTTATAAGATGGGTTTTGGAACATCTGTTTTCTTTTATGCGTACTCCTCACACCTACTGTTGCAAAACAGGCATTCTTCACCATAAGTGTTATTTGTTGATACTTAAAGGTTCAATGAATAATTCAGCCCCTTTACCCTTCCTGCTTTGCCGCACACCTATTGAGCTCTCAGAGCAGAGTCATATCAATAAATTCTGACTTGCTTTACAGCTCCAATTTCATGCTTGGCCTTTCCTAAGATACATACAAGCAAAAATAAATAACTGAAAGAAAGAAAATATCTGTACAAATTGTTTTGGCAAACCTCGTGTGCGTGTAATAAGCTCTTCCCATCCCTGCTAGATTAAAATGGATTGTTAAAAGGAGTCTGATTTTTTTGATCAGGCACACCCTGTACTGTTGCAACTATGTCCACTGATGTGTGGGTGAGAGTTCAAAATGTAATGAAGTTGCAGAGCACTGTGGGTGCTATGTTTAAAGGTGATGAGCATGTTACTGTGTAAATAAAGTGTATGTTGTGGTGAGAAATGGAACTGTTGAGTCCCGCATTTAGGAGGTTTAATTTCTGCACGGGTGTACTTATGATGATTGCAGGCAGGTAGATCATCTGTATGTGCCTCTGGCTTTTACGTTGTTACAAACTATGAACAAACTTAGCTTTAATTGTCAACAGCTTTTGCAACTTGTTAATTCACATACTCTTTAGTTCACTGAAAGCCAATTATGTGCTGAAGGGTCAGCAGGGGAAACAAAGGATTTTATCCATCTGTGCAGAGGAGTTGTCCACGTTGGAAAAGTGAGGACTTTTTTAGTAAGCGTAATGTGAGAAGTAGTTCATTCCTCTGTGTAGTCAAGCTAGGCATATCTAGTCTTACACCAGAAGGCAGAGATTTCTCCTTGGATGCCAGAAGCATTTGGGAACCTGAATACCCTTGCAGTCACTGGGATTTAGGGATCTAGATTCTGTTATAAGCCCAGGTTTTGTTCTTGTAGAAAGGTGGATGATAGGATTAACCACAACCATTTGAAACAATTGCAAATGGAAAGGTTTGTTGTCCTCAGTGAATAATAAAAGGTGTTTATCATCATGCTACTTAACCTTGCCTTAATTAACGACTGTTTATTAGGAGTGATTGCCTGCAATGATTGAATAAAAGAGAAATATACTCCTATACTGGAAGAGATTATTTTAAAACTTATTTTCGGTGGGCTTCCTTCCTATTAATTTGTTTCAGTGAAGTAATCATTTGGACTCTTCTGAAGCTGAAGATCTGTTGGCACTTAAACTAAAATTTCTGCTTTTTTCAGTCACCAACTTGTCAGACAAACATTTTACAGTTGGAGTTGTTCAGGGAAGAAAGAGAATGTCCCTTTCAAAAGTGCTGTTTGTCTGTGAAAAATAAATTGTAACACTGATTGAAGAGAAAATATAATAAAGTACTCAAAGCATACCTTAAAATCATAGGCTTTCCCCCTGTGATGAAACCAAAGGGATTTGATTCTCCTAAATAAACAAAATTTCTGGCTACAGACGAGCTACCCATAATGTCTGCAAATTTGTGGGAAGTTCTGGTTTTTTTTCTGAATACTACTACGAGGCCTGGGCTGCTAAATTATTTGCTAGACCTCAGGGTTTTGTTCAATAGAGGGTTTTGTTCCTCCTCTTCCATGTGAAAAAATACTGTTGACAAAAGTTGCTGGGAAAAATCTTCTGAAGCACAGTAACAATTTGAATACTAACAGTGCAACTTCTGCCAATATGCCACAAGAGATACAACTTTTTTTAGGGTTTTCCTAAATGGAAAGACTCAGGCAGGGAAGATAAAGCATGAAGCTTATTTATTTAGTGTATTATTTCACAAAGTTTAGATGTGCTCATTTAGGAATAAAGTGTATTTAATATTCCTGAAAATGATTAAATGCTTCAGTTTGCTAGTTGTTATTTTCAGTGAGACCTTCATTAGGCAACAGTATCTCTACTGTATATTGCACTGGATGATTGAATTGATGCTTAGATTAAAAAAAATCATGGTTACATAAAAAATAGGTACATGGTTATGTGCAGTGTCACATAAACACTTGTAAAAATTTTATTTTTTGCTCAGATAATTTAGGCTAAAAACGGGAACAGCTCTAATTTCATTTTGTATTTTGTTGGGTTTTTTTCCAAGACTCTTATCATTGTCTAAATATTATCTATTATTAAAGCTTCCTTGCTGCTTGTCTCAATAATGTACTCATTTGTGGATGGCAATGCTGAGATATTAGTCCTCTAGAGCTCTCCAAAGTGGAAAAAATATTCCAGATAATGTTGTGAAAATTTTCAAATCTTCTGATTATCTGGGTATACTTAGCATGTACTGTTGGGCTGGCATGTTAGTATGCCATTTTTTTTGAAGAGTATTTTAGTGAGAAGTGACTTTATACTTCACTCACATTACCTAATTATATTCTGTTGTTCATATCTCATCAAGCATGCAAGTTTTTGGGACAGCAGTTCCAAGTTCTAGCAGATGGAAGTCACTATTTTTATAACCATAAATAGTTAATTTACTGTCGTTCTTTATTCCTCCAGAAGTAGTGGAAATAAAAGGGAGTAAATTGATATAGTAGTAAAAAGAAATTTGCAAGGTTTTTGCACTGGCTGTTACTATTGGTTTTGTGTGATTGATATTTGTAGCCATTTTTTGTGTAATGATATCAGTGGAAACATAGTGCAATCTCTGCAACGCGTTGTTTAAAATTATTATCCTCCAAATAGGACTAGCTTTTGGGAGAAGAACATTATCACAATGATCTCCTCGCTTCTTGTGATTTGTGTCATGTTATTGACCTTATTGTCCATGCTGTGTACGGATCAGTGGGAAGCAAGTGCCTGCAATAAAAAAGGCAAACGTATGGATGTGGCGACAGTCAGAAGTAATTCTCTTTGAGTGCATGAATTTCACTTGTGTTCATGTTTTTAGCCTCATCTAAATTTTTTTCTCTCTAAAACTTTGTATACATTTATAAGTATAACTTTCAATAATGCAATTACACTTACATGCTTTTGACTAGTCTGGCTTTTCTCATAGGCATTAACTCTCTGCTCTGTTACCCATTGCTGTGATTGTGGAAATCCATACTTGTGCTTATTGCAAAACACTGCCACTGTAGGACATGCATTTTTTTTGTGACATAGCAACGTGGCATCCCTGTAATGATGACCACACTTCCACAGAGTACCAAGAGCAGTATAATAGCTTCAACCGTGCTCACGGAAGCACACACAGGTGTCCTCTTTGCTAGTAGCCAGGAGACCTGTGGCATGTTCACTGTTGACAGCAACGAGCAATTTTGCATAAGCAAATGAAGCTTGAACATACTATTTTCTTCATAATTTAAGAATCTGAAAGAGTTTTTCAGGTATATGATGAAGGCAGTAGCCAGTACATACTATTTTTTTAAGGTTTACCATTTCTGAACTGAACTGAAATAGAACTATTTAAATTTCAATACTTTTTCATAGATCTTCAGTATTTGTTGATTCTCTTAATTACAGGAGGGGAAGTCTCTGGCATCAATAGGTAGCCATTCAGGTAGCTGTTTCCTGATTTCCTTTGGTAGCTTTCGTGCAGTCAAAGATAGTTGCAAGGATTGTGTTCAAACTCAATAAAAGAGTCTAAGATGTGTTCCCCAGCTCCTACTCTGGAATGCAGGACTCTTATCCGGGTTTGATATCTGCTCCTGTTGGACCAAGTCGGTATAGCTTTCATCAGCTGGTGTGAAGGATTCCATTCCACACCGGTCAGGTATACAGATTTGATCCTTGGTGCATGTATGGGTTACCTGGTAGCATCTGCTCCTAACAAGCCGCCTACCACTAGTGCTTGCACACCGATACATGCTTTTCAGTATCCTTCCTTCTAGAAGGAGGTATTTAATATAAAGCAACGCACAAATAAATGATCTAATGGCAGAGTCCTACTTGGCTCCTGTGCTCTGTGAGAAAGAGACTTCTCATTAATTTATCAGATTCATACCCTCCATCCCACTCACAAGCTGCTCACTTGTTACAGTAAATCATTGAATAAGCCTAAGATTTATTGTATGTGTTCTCCTGTGGGGAACTGTACAAATTTAAAGACAATCTCCTGATTTAATAGAACTCTGACAAGTACTTGAAAATTTGCTGCAGATTCAGTAAGAGGTGCTTTACTGACTCAGTTGATGCCTTTACTTATTTAAGAACAATGAAATCCCATGGAAGACTGGTATGAGGGCCAAAAAGAACTCATTGCAATGGGCAGAGATGTACCAGTTTGTTAGCTAATACACACTTTCAAATATTTGAGGCTATTTTGAGCTGCTGCTGGATAGAGTTTAGTTTAGAATGAAGCTGTTACTGTGACTTGGTAATCCATGCTGTCCATAGGAACAGTGTTACAGTAATGATAGTAATTTTGAAACTTGCTGTTTTGTATCATTCACTTCAGAAATGCTGTTTTTCTCACTGGAACCAATGTAGCAGAGGACATAATTTAGTAAGTACCTTTTTCTAACTACCGCTCTCAGATCGGTTATTTACTGTGGCTGACTACTACAGCAATAGAAGATATAATGAAGAAAAAACTCTCATGTGGTGTGTTGATCTGTCCATAAACAATACATGTAAGAGAACCTAAAATTAGAAAGGCCCTTTTTTTGTCTTCTGATAGTTGCCAATTTTAATTTAAGTGATTTAAGCGCTTGTGATATTTAGCACCATGGATTAACAATGAATGAAATAATTTAAGGTACACTGATGGTCAGACTTTAAAGGTTAACAGCTTCTGCATGCGGTTTTGATGACAGCTTTGACCAAGATACAGTATTCAGGGAAGTGAATATTTATTAGTTAGGATGATTTATTGGCAGGAGAGATGTGATTAAAAAAAAAAAAAAATCAGGGAGAATTTATTTTTCTTGTTTTTTCTTCTCTGTTACAATTTGTAGTGAGTCACGTGATGAATAATTGAGGTCAGATGTCCAGATTTGTTCAGCATTGACCTAAATCAGCTCCTACTAAAATCACAGTGAAATCTAACCGCATTTTAAGAAAAAGGTGGCTCTGCTTGGTCCTATACTTATAGTTTGAGGTGGGGTATCTGTCCATGAATGGATTGAGTGATCTTTATTATTTTTTTAGTACCTCAAGTTAATTTAAACCATTGGAAAATATGTAGAATGTCTTTTTAAAGAGGCAAAAGACAATTAAAATTCCAATTATAAAGATGGTGCATTCTTAGCAGCATCTTAGCATAAATCCTTCTGTCATAGCACATTTTAACAGCTTCAAAGCAAGAAGAGATGTTTACTTGTGACTGCATCAATTTTCAGAGGTCATCATTTATGATGGAAGCGTTTCACTTACAGTTAAAGCTAACGGTAATGCTGTTACAGAAAGGGTTGGAGATATTAAAGCCCACTTATATGAGAGGCAAATATTGATGTATTTCATAGTCTGCCATCTAAGTTACACAGTGTGTCCTCGTTTCCTTCTAGAAAAGTTGTATGCATTTGGAATAACGAATATTCCCTGCTGGGGTCCTACTAAGTTGGTGTACTAGAAGAAACAGATATTTATTTATTTCTCTCTCATGATTAACCTGGTCTCTTACTACAAATAGCAGTTGATTCAACTTCTGGTTTTCCAAGTGACAGTGAGCTCTACTACTACTCCACTCTGGAGGGGAATTCATTATTGTGGGTCACTGAAATGCGTTAAAAAAATGAAGTTTTATAAGTTGTAACAGTGTTACAATCATCTGACACTTACTGTTCCAGTTTTCTGACAGGATTTTTGAAGGAAGCCATGGAAGTTTGGTGTAGTTTGTATTTATTTCAGTGAGATTTGATCACCAGGCTTCTTTGAAAATCTAGCCTTTAGAAAGGGTTTACAAAATCAATTAAGTGACCTGGAAGAAATATTTCTGTTATAATTCATGGGCAACAAAGTCCATATGAAGGGGTGAAATGAAAGAAAAATATAAGCTTTGAGGCATGTAAGTGACTTTGAAAATTCACCTTTATTTAGGATCAAAGGTTAGACTTGATATGATACTTCTGAGTTTCTTCTCCTGTCTTTGAGATGCTTTAAACTGATCATGCAAATCCTGGGGATCTCTGCTGGATCTTGTTGCTTATGAACACACACTACTTAAGAGAGAATGGAATAAGTAATTCTTCATGAAGTTTATAATATTTTAGATTCTGATATCTTTATTTATGGTGCATAATATCTTGCTTCAAAACAATCCTAATAAATCCAGTGAAAGTTAACATGAGAAATAATCTCTGCCATAACTGCAATAATGATTTCTGATTTGAGTCTGGGGACTATAAAAGTTGTATACACTGTAGAAGCATTGAAAAGCTGTTCAATCTAAGGATTCAAAAAAAGAAATGGCGTTTAGTTGCCTGGTTCTCCATAGTTCTTCAGATCGGGCTGTTAGGTTCCAAACTTGCACACACAATATATATTTTTCTTTCTGCTTTATGTTAAGAGAAGATGTCTACCTTTCTTTGATTTCATATAGGTTAAATTTCTGTGCTGTGATTTCCAAGAGCACACAGGAGATTCCCATAGTGCGTGCATCGAGCCTGGCAGTCTGCTGTTGGGTGCAGCAGGCTTTTTCCTTCGCCTGTCACATTTTCTGAGCTCTCAAGTCATGGGTTGTTTTTGAAACAGAGTGTTTCCATTCATGCATGGAAATAGGTGAAAATACAGCACCAGTCAGTATTTGAAAGAGGAGGTATTTGGGCATTGGGTGCATTTATGCATTTTACTGGAGCATCTCTAATTCAAACCTTGTGAATGTGAAGCTGAAGCTGGAGTATTGAAGTACAAATCTAAACACAGCTGAACAGAAAATATCTCCATATTCATTACACAGCAGAAAATTGTGCCACCTCATTAAAAAAAAAAAAAAATCAGTTGGAAACAAAAGGCACATAATGTTTTCAGAAGACACCTCTTGTTTTCAGTCTTCTAAGAAAAATGCAAAGGAAGCAAATACTTCTGTTAAAAAGAAAATAAAACCCAAGTTTTCCTTTAAAAAAAGCTTCCAAGATATACATTAGCCTTCATTCTTATTCATTCTTTCCCACTGACAGCGCCTTGAGAGACTCAGTTAATCTCTTTGTCTTTTTTCCGCTTTTTTAAAAGCGGAGTAGTAAGATTTAATTGTATCAAAGTATCGTGAGCAATCAGAAAACAGTTGAAAGGACAGATCTTTAAAAGCAGTAAGTAGTATAGCTTGTTTTTAAATGTCCTCGTAAAGTAAAAAAGCTCAAGTTTCAAACCGATAAATTAAATTGTTTAGTTCATTTTTTTCTGAAGGCATAGGCTCTGTTAAAGCATGTACCAAAGAAGGTAGTATGGGAATGGTATTGACATAAAAAAAACAAAACCAAACCCAAATCATTACATTATTGAGGAGCATGAGTGGAGTGAACGGATACAAGTAGAAAATAATTGACTCCTTCCAGTGGCACAGGCTGTTGCTTGTGTCTTGGCATTGAGCTGTATAAATGTAAATGGTAAGACAGCATGATTCTAGCAGTTGTAGTTCTGCTAATTGTTTGCATTCATGGCTTAATGATGCTAGAAAGGAATGGTACATTTCTCAGTAAAATACATCTAACTGACATTTGATGTTCAGCTCTGAACCAAGTGACTGTGAGCTGTATGTAGCTTGCTTTGCAAGTGTTTGAAGCAATGCTAACCTTTGAGATTCCCTGAGGGAAAGGAAGTGTTATTCTCTTGATTTAAAATGTATTACAACTGTTCACATGCTAAGCAACATAGGCATTGCAGAGATTGCTGTAGGCTCACAGGAAAGTCATGTTTCTTACACGTTAATGTTTCCAAGTACCTTTCTGAGCATAGCTGTGCGTTTTGTACTTCTCGCAGGATTTGCTCTTGTTGGGAAAAAGGAAGCTTTAAAGATGAAATTTGCTAATGAGGATAAGGATTTCTGTTTCAATTTTTTTTTTTTTTTAAAGAATATAAATACTAATTTCTGCAGTGACACAAATGTAATTGCATTATATGGGAACACAGGATGGAAAATGAGTATATCCATTATTGAACACAGTGTCCTGGAAAAGGCTAGTAATGACCACAAAGTCCCAACCCCGTGCACAGGACAGGTGCAACTGTCTCTGGCAGTCTCAAACAAAGACTCAAAGCAGAGCCTTTAACATGCCCCTTGGTAAGAGGACAAGAATGTCACTAATGTCCTAGGCCTCTGCAAAGTCCATGTCTGCAATAAGTAAAACTGCCATATATAATCCCATGGAGTGTACCAAAGCCCCAGTGATGTTGCCAGCCTGATAGGAGCGAAGGAGTCCCTGCTGTCCCCAAGAGTAGCAATTGGTTTGACTCTTAAGCCTGAGCACAAATAATCATCAGGTACCTCAGAAATGTTAGTACCACTAACTCATACCAATTTATCTTCCTTTACATCCCATTTGCAATTGTAGCAGTTGTAACAATCGAAGGTAAGCTGTACATCGAAAAGGGAAAAGGTATTTGATCCCAGTGTCAACAACTTTCCCTGTGCAAACCCAGCAGAAATAAAGATGCATGCAAATCCCACAATAAAAATGTGGCACAGACTTCCACTATGCTTCCCAGAAGTGTCTCAAGTTCCAGCTTAAAACAATTAGTTATCCTGCCCTGCTGCACTGTTTGGAGGACAGTTCCAAAACTCCTTTCACCAGTTTTCTAATCTAAATATATTGCAAAACTAACAGGTCTTGAAATACATTGAAAATCAGACTGTGTATTAACGTAGTGCATCAAAGTACTTGACCACTTGTACACTGACATGCTACTTGCAGTTATCACCTGATCATACCAACTGCATGCGCTAAAAGGGAATATATATGTATATGATAATATATAGCTGTATTATAAATAATAATAACAATGCTAATAGTAGTGCAACCTATTTAATGCACAGAACTTGTCAGTGAGGTACACTAGTACATTATCAACACATCCAGCATGGCTTCAGTAAAGGTAAATTGTTCCTGTCAAATTTGGTGGCCTTCTGCAGCAGGGTTACAGTGTTGGTGGGTAAGGGGAGAGCAACTGACATCATCTACCTGGACTTGTGTAAAGCATTTGACACTGTCCTATGCCACATCATTGTCTCCAAATTGGAGAGACATAGATTTGACAGATAGACCACTCAGTGGATAATGAATTGGCTGGATGGTCACACTCAAAGAGTTGCAGTCAACAGTTTGATGTCCAAGTGGCAAACAGTGATGAGTTGCATTCTTCAGGGGTCAGTACTGGGACCAGTGCTGTTTAACATCTTTGTCGGCAAATGGACAGTGTGATTGAGTGCACCCTCAGCAAGTTTGCGGATGACACCAAGCTGTGTGGTGTGGTCGACGTGCTAGAGGGAAGGGATGCCATCCAGGGTGACCTGGAAAACCTCGAGAAGTGGGCCTGTGTGAACCTCATGAAGTTCAATAAGGCCAAGTGCAAGGTCCTGCACATGGGCCGGGGCAATCCCAAGCACAAATACAGGCTGGAGAATGGCTTGAGAGCAGCCCTGAAGAGAAGGACTTTAGGGTGTTGGTGGATGAGAAGCTCAACATGAGCACACAACGTGCGCTCACGGTGCAGAAAGCCAACTGCATCCTGGGCTGCCTCAAAAGAAGCGTGGCCAGCAGGTCGAGGGAGGTGATTCTCACCTTCTACACTGTTGTTGTGAGACCCCACCTGGGGCACTGCATCCAGCTGTGGAGCCCCCAACATAAGAAGGACATGGACCTGTTGGAGCAAATCCAGAGGAGGGCCATGAAGGCAATCAGGGGGCTGGAGCACCTCTCCTGTGAAGACAGGCTGAGAGAGTTGAGGTTGTTCAGCCTGGAGAAGACTCCAGGGTGACCTTTTAGCAGCCTTCCAGTACTTAAAGGGGGCCTACAGGAAAGATGGGGAGGGACTGTCTCAGGGATTGTAGCAATAGGACGAGGGGTAATGGTTTTAAACCGGAAGAGTGTAGATTTAGATTAGATATTAGGAAGAAATTCTATACTGTGAGGGTGGTGAGGCACTGGAAAAGATTGCCCAGGGAAGCTGTGGAGGCCCCATCCCTGGAAGTGTTCAAGGCCAGGTTGGATGGGGCTTTGAGCAACCTGGTCTAGTGGGAGGTGTCCCATGGCAGGAGGGTTGGAACTAGCTGATCTTTAAGGTCCCTTCGAACCTAAACCATTCTATGATAAAAAGCAACAGAAATTATGTCCATGAGTTTCTAACACCAAAATCTTGTGTGCAGACCAAGAGCACTTTTTTTTTCCTTTCCTTTCTTTTTTTTTTTTTTTTTAACTTGAAGGCAGTATTTGTTGTTGGTGTGTAATGACTTCTGAAGTTTTTTCCCACTGAATACGGATGAGAAGAGAACCAAGGATCAGTTCTTAAGATGTAAATTCTCACTGGGTCCCATTAAGGGATTTCAGGATGGGGATTGTTGCCGATACCGTCTCACCTTGGCTTGTGTAGAGTTTTTCACTATGTGTGTGGTTTTGACAGTCATTTTGAAGGGTGAGAAATGGCTCCATATTTGCATTTTTAACATTCATTATGGTGAAGCTTAGAAGCCTGTGGTTTTCAATTGCCTTTCTAACAGTGGTCAGATGATGAAGACAATCTGTTTAACAAACTGGCATATAAGATAGCTTTCTCCGTATGTCACACATTTGCCATTCCATCTGCCGGGTAATAAAGCCAGCAAAAACGCAGCCTGACCAGCCCCTTAGGTGATCTTCTTGTTGCCTTCCAAAAAACACCAGAAAAAGTGACAAACTCATTTAAACTTTAGCATATTTTATTTCATTTGGTGCTCCCTGCTATTCTTGATACTACATAATGTAAAGCCAATAGGTGTAAATCAAGTATTTGAGGTAAGCATTATTTTTTACACTTTGTCCTTAAAGAATGAAATATATGAGGTTATGAGAATGTGATGCACCTTACCAATGGTTTGTAACAGGTGTGTTAAGCTAGTGCTTTTCTTTTTTTTTTTTTGTCAATTTGCATTAGCGAAGAAGTATAAGACATATTAGAAAAAGATGTCTGTGTTACCAGCATAAGTAATAACAGGGGCAGACAAATGGAAGTTTGTGCAGTTGAACAAAATATGGAAAAATAAAAAAAGAAATTAAGCAAAACACTTATTTGCCAAAACACATTTTTAATAGGCACTTTGATTCTATTGGAAGGTGGAAAAAATTGACAAGAATTTATTTGAATGTATTTTTCTAACTAAACAAAAAGGTCTACTTGGTAAGTTGCTGTAAAGTTGGCATTTAATGTTCAGGTGTTTCAGAACTTCCTTGATGCACCGTTCAACTGTTCTTTTAACAGTCTTCCTCTAAATGTGGTATTGATGATTGCCAAATGCTAATAAGATTATGCTGAAAACAGTCAAAATTGGGTTCAACATACTGTTTCACAGTGAATTTAAGTGTTTTTGTATGCAGTGTTCATCTCACATTTATTAAAGAAAAAAAACAGTAAAAGCTTTGTCATAGCTAGGGCTTCTAGTAAAGATTCCTTCTAGCCTTGGAGACAGGTAAAAAGATCTTAACCAGGTGTTCTCATTTTTTTAGCTATAGCCTAGCTACAAAGCTGTACAAGCACAGCAATAAAATGAAGGTTTAGTTTATAGCATTATTTGGGAAAAAATACTTTCAGAGTACATCATGGAAACTTGTGCTTTAAGGAAAAGTCTTTTAGTCAGGCAGAAGTCTGCTAGAAAATCCCTTCCATTTTTGAGAATTATTTGAGGAGTTAGAGATGATAGTAGCGAAACATTATGATTTATTAGATGTTTGACTATGAGATGTCCTCAACTCATAGATGGGATCACTAGCTGCAAAATCGTTATTTGCATCCTTAATGGAGATGATCTTCTCTAACATTTTCATTCTATGGCATGAATAGAAAGGTGCATACAAGCACAACACAGATTTGCTTTGAACTTTTATTAATAGTTCTTGCAGAAGTCTTTGAAGTAGTTTGTACGAAATTGTGCATCATGCAGTCCATCTGACATGGCTGAAGCTCTTTTATTATCAAGCCATAAACAGGCAGGTACTGAGAAGTCCTTGGTGGATGCATTGTCCTTTGGAGGGGTATCTGTGCATGGTGTTGCTAACATGCCCTGATCTAATGTCAGAAATACAGGTACACATTAGAGGAGTTCACTCTTCTGCTTGGTAAGGCAGTGGAGCGGAGTGGAGACATGGAGTGGGACAGCCATTCATTGTCAGTTCCCAGCTCCTTAGGAGGATGCTGTTTCTCTAGCTCAACTTTTTTTTTTTTTTTTTTTTTTAATATGAGAATAAATACATTAATTCTTGAGTCAAAATTTATCCTTTGACAGGCACAATTGTGCAACATATGTTAGCCACTCAAATCTTAGTGCCATGAAGACCACATAAGAGCTTCAAGAAAAAAAGGCACTGTCAGATGTTGAAGTATTGCGATTTCCTTCTGTTGAAGCAAGTGAACTTCATGTGGCTGCATCCCTGCACTGATACGCTGTTATTGAGCTTCAGATTTTGTCTGCTATGCTGTTTCCAGTGTGCATTATCTCTTGGAGAAATCTTAAAGTCATGAGAGCTTCTCTTCTGTCCCTGCCTAAAGTACTTGAAACCTAACCTTATGAAGCACTGCAGAGAATAAAGGGATGACTTATTTTTTCCAGGAGACCAGGTGTTGCTGAAACAGAATGTAAATATGGATGGATATGGCTGTGATGAGAGCATTATAAAAGTACATATGACACAATGAAAGGCTACTCCTGAAGGGAAAACTGAAATATATTGCGTAGAGCCCGCTAAAAAGGAGACAGTTAAGCTTTTGATTACTTTTTTTTTATTCATAAACCTCTATATTTTGTACTCAATGCTAAAATGTAAATTAAGAGATAACAGGAATTGAGGACACTTCTTAATTTTCATGTTTCATTACTTATGACTGGTTCCCAACTCAGCGAGGTCCCTTTCTAAATGAAGATGCTGGTTATAATTGCCCTGGTACTCTTTGTTATAACTGTCATCCTCAGATAGAGCTGCATCCCTTTTATTTTCTTTTGTTTTTTTTCTGATGTTTGTTAGCAGAAAGAAATCTTGATGCCAAGCTATTGATAGACTGAAAAACAAGAGAAACGAGATTGTACGGAGGCATGTCAAGGAAGAGAAGGGGGAGGGAGAAATACTCTCTGGTGCTCATTCAAATCCTCTTCAGGGATTTGAAATTACCTACATTTAGGAAGTTGTCCCAAATGAACTCAGCTCTCAGAGTGGTTATGCAGTGTATCTAGCCCAAGCTTCTGCAGCTTATCTCACTGGCACACTGTGCTAACCTTGGGTGTAGCACAAAACAAGAGCAAAGCTTTTGGCCACCATGTGTTTTGATATAACAAGTTGTATTTGCTGGGCAAGCTTGTGATTGTATAAGCATCATTCCTGAGGTCATATGAAGGTCAGTGAGTGTGTGGTACCATCACAGAAACTCAAAACAAGGCACAGTGACCAGAATGGAAGTGTCTGCCTCACTCCAACGCCCCTGGTTACAGGCAGCTTCAATTTTATAAAGTCAATGCACTCTAAAAATTATGGGGGTTTTGTGTGCAAGGCATAATTGAAGAGCTAAAATCACTTCCTTAATTGTCTGGATTGCTTTCTTTCATGCTGGAATTAAAATATTAACTCCAAACTTGTGTAATTTTGCTGCGCTAAATTGTATAAGCATTTGAAGTTTTTATGCATAGTGTAACCTCAGGTCAGAGGATATAGAGACGTCACTATGGTCAGATTCAAGCATTTTATATAGAGTTTACTTAAATTTAGACAAATTCTGAGTTGGGAAATAGAACGTCATAGAGCAATATTCAGGATGCACTGCATTTGGAAATGCATAATGTATTTTTCCTCGTTGGTGTCTTCCTCAATTCTTAACACTGGGTTTCTTAACACTACAGGTTATGGAGGTATGTGGGAGGCTGAAGGTATGTGGTGCTGCTACGATGTGTTGCCTCGTGTTTCCCTGGGGAAGTTTATGATGTGTAGGATACCAATGTGCTACAGGTGGCCCCATGTGGACAGGTCTTTCTCAGCATAAAACTACATGGCAGGCTCTTCTAGCAGTGATTATTCTCTAGTGACTGTATTATCTAGAGTATTATATTATGTTATCAGTGATTATGTTATCTTGAGTATTACCCCAGAGCAGAGAATTTTAATTCGCTCCCTGCAGATCCCTCAGTGACTGAACTCTTTTAAAGGAGCAGATGTTAGCACTTTCATATTCCTCATTAAATATAAATAAATAGCAGATTTTCTGAAAATCATTTTGAGTTTTTGGGATTAGGAAATTGGGAACAGAAGAGTCCACTGTGTATCACAATTCAAGCTCTATTTAAGCTGTTTGTAGAAACATGTTTGATAAATAATATTTTGAGAAAAAAGTTTGTATGACAGACGGTGGTGGTTTAGGACATGAATAATGACATGAAAGTGGAATACTAAATTGTTCACTCCTTTACAAAATAAGGACTGGACTTTGTAACTTTGCTGTATTTTTCCTTACTTTGAAAGTTTATTTAAAATCTCCTATTTCTCTGTTTTGTGTAAGCACACTTGTTGTTTTGTCCAATACACCTCTATAGTGATATGCCTTTTTATGCTGTAAAAATATGTCCTTACAGTTACCTCAGAAATTGTTTCAATGCCTTCTCAGTTGCCTTTGTAGCTTAAAGTGTACTCTTTTGGCCTGCTCTGGGGGAAAACCTAATTTTTTTCCAATCCACTGAAAATTATTATTTTCTGATTTTTTTTCTCAAAATAAAAAAACTTGAAATTATGTTCTTTTTAATTCAAAACTGATGTTAATTTTATTTAAAACAGAATGTTGTTGGCTTTTTTTTTTTTTTTTCATTTTAGGCTTAATTCATTTTTTAAATAAAAATAAAGCAACAGAAATGTAGGGCTAACCTTTAAAGCCAGTCACTGTGCCAGAAAGCAAGAGGACATCATACTCTCAGTTTAGGTAATGAGTAGCCTAGGCAATGGGCACCTGGATTGAATTTTTTCCTTGACTAAAGAATTTGAAATCAGTTTCCGTCTCTCATCCTAGCCATAGAGTCATAATGTATTATGGGGTGACTTAATGGGGCTTTCCTTTTGATTCTTTTCTGTGGTTTATTTCAAATACGTTGTGGGGATTTTTTTTTTTGTCATTGAAGAAGGAAAAAAAGGGTATATAGGTGGCTGTGAACACTTCGGAAAATAACGCCTGTGTTTCAGTCCCTATTTTAGCACATTTTCAAGTTTTTTAATGAAGAAATACCAACAGGAAAAATGAGGGGTCTTATCTCAGAATATTGTGTAGCCCTGAGGTTGTGACCCTTGCTCAGATATGGGACTTCACATTCATTCTTTTTAATATAAAGATTCAAATCTGTTTTATCTCAGGCTGGAGCTATTTGATACTCTCCATTATTCTTAGAACAAATACTTTGTGCTGAACAAAAGAAGTGTCTGAAAGTTATCTTCTCCTGAAGTGATATGTAGGGTTGTTTTCTTTGGTTTTAAATTTAAAACACTTTTTTCCCTTTCCCCAAGGTTGAAGGATGAGTATTGTCTCTGATAGGGACCCTCATAGCTGCACTTTCTTAGATAAATAAGTCTACTATAAAGATAAATACTTTATAGACAGTGTTCAAAATTTTCTGTGCTATTTATGTCTTATTTCACCAGAGTGTATGGCCAAATTCTTGATGTGTTTTGAAATTATAATGGAGAACTGGAGAAGTTAAGACTTCCTAACATAAGTTTAACTAGGTAGAAAAAGTGAAATCAAGGTGAAGGGTGACAAGGTTTTGACAGATTTTGTGGTACAGCATTTAAAAGAAATATTTGAAGCATTTCGTCTCAGAAATATTTTCACTTATATGAGAAAGTTTTATTTTCTTGAACCTTAGTGTTCCTTGTGCTCATCATAGTTATTTGTTATTTGTAAAACTACGCAGCATTTTTTCCCTAGCTATTTCAAAAGAAATTCTTCCATTGTGTTCGATCTCCTCCTCCCTGGAAGAAAGGAAGCTGACTATATGCATTCATCCGTACATAACATACTTGTGTACATTTTTAGTGCTCTGCTGCAAGTTCAAATGCATAAAGATTCCAGCTACATACAGGAATAGATTATATGTAATATAAAGTGTACTATAACGTAATATAACATATATGATGGTCTGCATAAACTCCTTTTATGCCAGAAAAGAGTTTTTTATCTATTCCAGGGATTCTTCTGTAACTGCTTCTCCATTCTTACAGTCTCTTCACCAGTGGCTCAAAATTGATCCCAGCAGTTATGCAAATACCACATTCAGTACTTGCTCTGCGATCATAACTTGTGACCTTAGGCTTTAATCTTCATATGCAGTCCTAGGATATTTAGTGTTCACATTATTCACGACTGCCATCATTGCAAAGTCATCCAAATTGTATTTATGGAATTTATATGTGCCATGGTGTACTGACAGTTTTATGGGTGAAATTAATCGGAGCATCTAAAGATAAGTTTGTTACTTGCCGCTTTCTTCTTATCCCTCCGCCCCATTATAATTAATGGGCTTTTTTTTTTTTTATAGCAGGCTGACATAATTTTAATGATGTTTCTTCTGTGCCAGCTTTAATTATATTTTATAATCTATGATACATTATACTTTCTCCTTCCTTGTGCTAACAGGATGATAATCTGGAAAATGATACTTCTCTCCAGGCTTGTGCAGATGAGGAGTGATGAACAATACAGACACAAGCTGTTTTTCTCTTAAACGGAATGTCAGCCATTAACGTAGCTTTACTTCCTCTCAAGCTGATGATATTCTTGAAAAAATTGAATTCTTCTTTTCAAGTAGCGTGTTCAGAAGTGAGTGGGAAATAATATACAAAGGCTTATTATATTTAGTTGACTGTACCACACAAAGTGGAAAACACTAGTGTGTTCCTGATTTGTTTGTCATACGGTGTGTTTTCAGTAGTAGTATTTTAGCATTCATGTTGCTCTGGACGTTAAATGTTTTCCGGCATGATGACATGAAAAGGCACCTTTGCTGATTCAGTGTCATCACTGTTTCATGAAAGCCAGTGATGTAGGCAGAGGTTTGCTACTGAGCATAATGGGCCTAGATTTATAGTTTAGTTCTAGACAGCTTGAGCATACTCGGCCAGTCAATGTTCGCAGATATGAACAACCTTTTTAGACAAGAGCATAATATAAGATTTTGCTAAATTGGTAGTCTTTAGGAGTATTCCCGGGAATTTTTGTTTTACATCCTTTCCCAATCTCACTTGGGTTTGGAAAACAAGATTTTGTGGCCAATATATAGCAGCAGCAGCAGCAATACTAAACAATCTGTGCTGGCTCAGATAGTTTAGATACTGTGATTTAGAAGCCAAAGTTAAATCTCTGTTATCTAAATGCCCTGTTGAACATCCCAGGTGCAGAATGGCCATTATTTGCTAAATGTGAAGTATTCTGCATTTAAGTGACAGTCACTTCTTTTGACCTTATAAAGGGCGTACAGCTCACACAGAAATCTAGCTCATAGCAAAATTATCTACTTAATGTAGAAGTGCTACTAGGATTTAATTTCTCTTTTCAGGAACTAGGCACTTTGCAAGTGTGGCATCCAAGTTCTGCAGTGTCTTTTGCCTTAAAGGATATGCAGGAAAATGTCAAATTAGGCCACTTTCACCTATTTATCTCTTTAAAATCAGCACACTTGTGTTCACTGGGGTTGTGAGACCAAAAAATATGTCAAACGTCACATACGGGGTTTAAAATAAAGGTGGAGAGATAATCTAGAGAAATAAAATATAACTTCCTATTAATAAACATAATGTTATGTATTATATTTTCACAATTCTGCACTGAGATTTCAGTAATACAATCTCATTCCATAGCCTGGCATTTAAAGTTCTTTTCTTACTTATGCTAACATAAATGAAGAGAAACAAAAGTGGTTACTCCACCTCTATATCACAAAACAGATGCTCACACAGTTTTTGATAAATGATTTAGGCCTCGGATTTTTAATGAGTGATGAAGATGGGAAGTCTTTTGTCGTTACTGGGTATATGCATTTTTGTACTTGTTTTTCTTTTGCTTCACATTTGGCCTTTCTTTCTTCCTTTCCCCTTTGTTTCTCATGAACTGAAACCTGGTTTCAGTTCACCTTCTTCCTGTGCTCCCTTTTTATTTATTTTCCCTCACTCCTGTTGCCTATACTTTTTACTTTTCTTTGCACCTATTTACGTGAGCATTTGCATTCTTTGCAAGCAAGAAGAGGTGCTTTTTATATGCCTGTAATATCGAATGCAGAAAACTTTAATTTTCATTCTAAGATGGAAGAATAAGACTACATTTTCTACAGAATAAAATTTCTGAATGTTTTTAGTCATATAGCAAAAATGTTTGATTTTTAATATGTTTTTTTTCACATTTATATTATGCTAAAATCATCGTAGTGTTACACTTAAATATATTTTACAGCAATCAAAAAAGATGGCTAAATGATGGTTTAAATTGTCAGAAAAAATTACATTGTCAGAAAAAGGAAGTCAATTTATTTTTACTTTTTCCAATGATAATTTAATGTAATCAATATATTGTCCTAAAAACATTTTATTTGGGTGGAGCTGCATTTAATTTTCTTACTGCTGACTTCTCTGTTACAAGAATTATAACGTTGTAAAGGATGGAGAAGAAAAACCGTGTCTACTATACCTGCCAGTTGGCTTGAGAGATCCACCCTTCTCAAAAGTGCTTTGGATAAATTTAGCACAATAATGCAGAAATAAAAGTTGTAGCTTATCTGGTCTTATGAGCCTCCCAGCTGTCAGGGCAGGATCACTTTTTTAACTGTATTATCTGAGGCTTTGCTCTGTTCTTAAAAATTGATCTTATTTTCTTACAGCAGTCAGCAAGAGTTAGCTGCAAACAGTTTAGTCAGTCTTTCCTTAACCTCTGCACAGAATATTGAAGGATGAGAAGTAGAAGTCAAGAACCTTCTGCAGCTGACGTTTTCTCTTGGTTGTTTCTTTTTTTGCCTTTTTTTTTTTCTTGTCTATAAAGCACTGCAAATTTTGCTGTGGTTGAAATGAAGTTGAATTACAATGTGATTTAAAACTTATGGACCAGATTAAAAAGTAGACTTGAGAGTCTTGATAGCCCTTGGCTGTGCATGTCTCTAAGATACGAACACAGCTTTAATTGCCGTGTTCATAACTGTAATACGGATCAGTGGGGTGGGAGCAGCTCAAATTGTGATTAAGGAAAATAGTGGCTATGTGACTACTGATACTTGTTCTAATTAATTTAAAGATATGTAGGATATGTTAAAACAAGCTACACTCAGCACAGCTTTTCCCTAAGAACTATTCCGTAAGAATTCCATAGGAAGGACCACATTCTTTCAGTAACACTTGTGTGGGCTGGAAATAATTATCAGAGTTTGAGGGCTGGAGGGGTATGTATGTTTGTCTGCTGTTTTATAGCTGGCGGAAACAAGATGATCTCATTTGCAGTACCACCTCTGTTTTCTTTTGAAGAGGGCTTTTGTTGTTCCTACATAAGACACTTTCTCTTTTCTTACAGTAGTTATAATTTTCAATTTACTGCACATTTTCTTGTGAGACCTATCATCTGCATATTATGACAGTTAAAGAGACACTTCAGTTCACCTCTTAACCCTGCCTAGTCGATGAAGATATTGCATCTGCTTCTTGAAAGCATTTCCTTTGTTCCATTGTACGTGGAAATTATGTCATCACCCTGGATGTTCATATGTAAGGAATAAAAACCCAAACCCAAGACTAAGCTTTGTGGCACAGGTAGGTTCACCTTTTGTCTTCCTCCATTTCTAGTAATTACTTCTTGCTAAGACCTTTTCTTTTGTCTGTATGTAGGCTTTAATTCATTTTAATAATTCTTTTCTGCTGTGGCACTCTGACACGAGCAATCAAAGCTCACTGCAGACATGAATTTTACACTGAATTTTTAGACTGTTTTTCACTTCAGACAAATCGTATCCATTACTTCACATTTTTTCCTTCCAGTTCAATAATGTGCTTGGAGGAACTCAAGCATGTCTGACAGGTGCGATCCTCTTTTCATGGATCTGGGCTGGCTGGCCCTCACTCCACTGCATGTTGTATATAATCCTTTTCTCTTATTAGTGTGTCCTCGCGGCTGAAGACAGAATCATACCTTGATCTTCTGGGGTTTTTTTTCTTACCTGCGGGGACATCTGCACATACTGGCTACCTCCTGGAACTCGTTCAGCGGTGTGTGAATGACAAAACCATCCGCCAAAGGTTTACCTGTTTCCCTCATTAATTTCTGGGCCCGTGCCTTTCTAATCATTTCAGTGCATCTTTCGGGTCCTGGTTACCAGCACACTGAACTGTTTAATTGATTCCAGGGTATTAAATATTTACTCCATGCCTGAAGTCATGCCCCATTATCAAGTGTTCTTTTACCCTGTGGTAATGAAAATAGTAAGTAAAGTACTTCTCTATCAGAATGATCTCTCTCTCAGGGATCACCTTCAGCTTTCGGTGTTTAAAAAATAGGCAGAGAATTCATGCAACATCTCAGCAACTTGATTTCATCTGTCACCACGATGTCATGCTTGTCCCATAATGGTCCCACTGTCTCTTCATCAAGCTGCTGGTATCCTGTGTATTTTAAAGACCTGCCGGCAATTCATCTCTATTTTCTGTGCTATTTTTATTTGACTGGCTGCTTTTATTCCTCCTCATCCATGCTGAGATTCTGATTTAATTTCTGTTTGTATAGCTTTCAGTCAGCCTCCTTCACTGATATTTATAAGTTCCAGCAAGACTTTTTCTCAGTCCTTTTGTAAATCTACCTTTGCAGACAAATGTCACAGAGCTGTGGCATTGCAGCAATGTATTATTTACTTTCCAGCTCCTGTAATCAGTGTCAATACTATCTGTATGTTCAGTTAATCATTCTCAATTCCTCCGATTTCATTTATTCTTACTTTTCTACCTCATTCTGTTTACTTCCATATGGGTTTAACTGTACCCAGCCTTGACAGTATATGCCTTCTTCCTAACTTAACGTCTTTTCTTAATCAAATTTGCGTTGCTGAGATTATTCCCTGCCTTAAATCCCACCTATTCTGTCACTTTCCCTTGCAATTTGATGTATATGTTGAATTTAGTCACATTCCAGATAGTCTAGCATATTGTGCCCCCTGGTCTTATTACTTCAGATAGATGCAATCTAGGCTCTATTTCTCTAGATAATTTAAATTTTACACTGCTATCATTTCAACCTTTTAAAATGCTATTTTATTAGTGCAGTCATTTCATAGTCCAGTTGTTCCTTCTGCTGAGAATAAGGCCAACAATCTATCCCTATAACTAACTCGCTGTCTGAAGAATATTCAGCTACCATACTTACTAGTTCTTTTCTGCCCTCATTTCTCTCCCATTCCTTTCTCAAGGAACTAAGTTCTCCTTGATAAATCAGACTCTCTCTCCCTTTGTTGTTACCTGTGTAGCATATTCCCATATTCTGATTTTCTGGTATATAATCCTGAATATCTTCCAGACAGTTTTTGTCATCATATAATAAAGAGAACTCCTTGCAGTTTTTAACTGGGAAGTCACCATACTTGAATGGAATGGGAATTCAAATATCAGCTGTTCTTCAAAAGACATAGACTATGGGTACATAAGTAGAAACACAGGTCATCATGCATTCTAGGGTATACCAGAATAACTGGTCCACCAACTCCTTTTCACATAGAACATGTAATGCTAAGCATAGCCAACCATTCAAATGTTTCCCTCTGTGATACCTATTCAGGACATCTTCCAAGCACCTCAGTGCTTGGACTTCAGTGAATCAAGGCCCACACACCCTAAGCACCCACAGCTCAGCAATATGGGCAGTTACTGATGAACTTCAAGAATTTTTGAAAGCTATGTCAGCTACTTGTGTTGCTGCAGCAATGCTGCAAAACCAAACAGAACTTGACTTCTCCCTTTGTTTAGCTTCACAAGGAGCACCTTCTCCTGTCTTTCTCTCTACATCAGAAATCACAAAGCTACGCATCCTTAGTATCGCGCTTCAATTCTGTTCCTGTTCTACTGGCAGATTGCCATCTGACACAGGGTTGCTTGGGTGTTAGTACTTAATGCGGCCGTCCTGCAATTTACAGGTCTCTCCTGTTGCTCTTTTTATAACATCCAAATTTATGAGGTCTTTAAGGCATAAACCATTTTCAGGATTGGTTTTTTGTACAGTGTTGAGTAGAATCAGGTCATGCTTTCCTCTGATTTGTTCTTATGGAAATATTAAAGTTTAAGGGTAATTTTTGCAGCTTTATAAAGGAGTTGGAGCAGAAGGGCTTAAATAAAGGGTTCTACATCTAGTGTTGTTAGTGAAATCACATTGTAGCTTCAGCTTTTGTTTTACGGCATTCCACTGCCACAATAATAGTTTAAGTGCCTCAGGATACTGATTTGAACTATTTGGTGCAATTACAACAAACTCAAACTCTATAACAAAACTCTGATCCACCTATAGCCAATATCATAAATACTAAAAATTGGTGTAACAAGTTCTGTCATGCTGATTGACTGCAGCCTGGTAGCAGTAGCACCGGTGTCATCGCGTAACCCCGGTGGGCAGCTCAGCCCCATGCAGCTGCTCGCTTGCTCTCCCCACAGTTGGTTGGGGGAGAGAATTGGAAGGGTAAAAGTGAAAAAAAAACCTCATAGGTTGAAATAAAGACAGTTTAATAGGTAAAGCTGAAGCTGTGCCCACAAGCAAAGCTAAATAAGTAATTAATGCACTACTTCCCATCAGCAGGTGGGTGTTCAGCTATCTCCAGGAAAGCAGGGCTCCATCACATATAACAGGTACTTGGGAAGAGCAGCACCATAACTGCAAACATCCCCCTTTCCTCCTTCTTCCCCAGAGCTTTTATTGCTGAGCACGATGTCATATGGTCTGGGATATCCCTTTTGGTAAGCTGGGGTCAGCTGTCCCGGCAGTGTCCCCTCCCAGCTTCTTGCCCACCCCCAGCCTGCTCACTGACGAGGTGGCGTGAGAAGCAGAAAAGGTCTTGATGCTGGGCAAGCACTACTCAGCAACAGCTAAAACATCTCTGTGTTATCAACACTGTTTTGGTCACAAATCCAAAACATAGCATCATACAAGGTACTATGAAGAAATTTAACTCTATCCCAGCCAAGACCAGTAGAAACAAGGCAAATATTTGGGGTCATTTTTGTGGTCCTTGCTCCAGAGCTGTGACCCATTAAGAGTAAGTTGTATGCTGTAGTCTGTAAAAGGCTTTGCGCTGAGTGACAATGGAAATAAAACAGACTAGTTGAACGGATGGAGTTCTGGAGCTCAAAGATAAACATCATCTCTAGCAAAGATGTACCATCAGACGCTTCCATTATAAAATAAATGTAATAATGTACTTGAACCAACTTTTGATTTGTTTATTTACAAGGCATAATTTTAAGTAGAATTGAGACATGATATTTACTGAATAATAGCACTTTTTCTAAGTATGGGTACACCAGCAGGGATAATGTTAATGTATAACTCAGATGGGAGGTTTAAAGAACAAAAAGTACGTGCTTTTTTCATGTTTTATTTTATTAATTGTGTTTACAGATTTGCTACCTCCTGTCTATTACCCCACAACTGCTGGCAGTACTCAATGGTTGACTTGCGCCGCATTTACCTGTGTGCCTTTCCCTGCTGTCATTGCTTAAGAAGATCTGTGTGTTTAGCACTAATGGAGCAGCTCAATGGGGTCTGCACTTAATTTGGTGGCAGCGAGGGTGTAAGGGATGTAACCTTTAAAAAAACAGTGTCTGAAGTTTTTTCTAGTGTCAAAAACTATTTGTATCATTTCCAGTTTGGTATATCTATGATGCAGCATCACCCCCAGTCACTTCTCAGCTCTCTCTTCAAGTTGCAACTTCTATACTTTTCTGGGAAGCTAAGTGCACTACTTGAGTATCATTGTTCTGATTTAGAAAACCCGGTAAATATGGATCTTTTTTGTTCAGTTCTTTAAAAAATTGAAAACAACTCCAGTTTCCATCCAAACCTTACTGGTGAAACATATACAGTCTCGTGGATAGGAAAAAAACAGGGAATGTTTTTATCAAAATTATGCTTAAATCTTTTTTCATTGTAACAAAAAGCTAAAAAAAAAATTGCTTTGCTTACAGGGGAAAAAAGGAAAGGCTGTTTCAAAGTTTCTAAAATTTTTCTCCATATTTTCTGCCAAAATTGCTCTCTGACTTTTAAAAATGTAGCCCTTAATTGTTTGCCTACTATATCCTTCAGTGCTATTTAAGTGGTATGTAGACTCCTAGGAGTTTTTCATATCAGTGCAGGGAACATGGACTGAAATAAACTCAGCACTGACACACAAAACTACTGGGTTTGCATGAGGAGCATTAAATCTATCCATTGGATAGATTTCCATTTGAGAATGAATCAATTTGCCCAGCCTTCTTTATATCTTCTTTTTTCCAGATGATACTAAGCTGTATAGGTAAAGCCAGAACACTTACGCTTTATTGCACCACATTAACACAGTGCATTAAAGAAAAACTTTTTCGGGGAGAGAGAAGGGCAAGTCTAAGCTTTGTGTTGTGGTAGCATGAGAATTAGGTGTTTTCTTCTTCTCTCCAGATGTGCAACGAAAGTAGCGCTGCATATGTAAATAGAGTTTTCAGCTTGGTTTGTACCAAAGAGATGAAACACATTGAAATTCAGCGTGTGTTTAAGATGAAGTGTTATTGCATATAGGCCGTTGCACAGCACGCCTTTGAGAGATTGCTGGGAGTAAAGAAAGATATTGCCTAAATGACAGGTCAGAAGCATTATCAGGTTGCAATGAGTCATCATTTAGAATAAATGAATTTGGCATGTGTGTTTTATATAATTTTAAAGCAGTAGCGGAAGGAAATGATGTTTCGCATACACTATTTCCCAGTCAGCTTAAATAGCCCTACCTTTGTTATAGGCATAATAAATTTGCTGAATTGCAATTAATTTAACTTTCCACAGAATGAAATTGTTCATCTGTGCTGTTTTTTGTACTTAACACCTACCTGCCTCATTTATATAACAAAAAACTGACTCGGTAGGAATTTACTTGCAGCTGGAAGGCAAAATTGAACATTTCTTTCTGTCTCACATCTGGTTTGGTAAAATAACACCCTAAGGAAGCTCTTACCAAGAGAGTAAATAATTTTTTCAATGTTTTGACCAATATTGGTAGGAATAAGCAGAAGTGTATGTATGTCAGATAGCATCTGCACTAAAAATGGTTAAGAATCACATTCTGATGCCTCTTATTAAGGATGGTAGGTGTAACATTGGTTTCAGGAAGCGTACAAGATCAGGTAAAGCATCAAAAGTTAGAAGACACTAGAATTATTTTTTTTGTTTTGCTTTGTCAAATAAATTATTTAACATTTTATAGATTATTCATTTAGGGAAAGCTGCCCACAAAAAAAGTTATTTTTTAGGAAAATCTGGCAGTTCAGAGTTAATTTTGCACACAGGTCACATCAGCATTATTAAAATAGACTAGTTTTCTGCATTTGAGTGTATTTACTGTTTAGACTGGATTTAATATGCATTTGTTTTATTTTTACAAGTCTTTTCTTTAGAAACAGAATGATGATAATCAACCATCAATTGTTGTTTATCAACAGCTTCATTTTCAAATTGTCCATGTGGCAATATTGGACTGCAGATAATGAATAAGATTTTTTTTTTCATTTGAAGAAACCCAACATTAAAAAAAAAAGTATTATGTATAATTGTTTAAAAAATTGCTGTTTCTTCATGCATACAACTTAAACCATTTTGTCCATAATTTGTGGACAAAGCTTACTTCTGACCAATAACAATGCAGAAAAATAATTAAAAAATAATATTTATGATTACCGTGTTTGGGAACAATCTTCACACATCACAATCTACAAAGCATTCAATTCTTTTCAAAATAAAGAATAAAAGATTTTTAATTAGATAAATTACTTAATGTTTTGTTGAAAAATGTTTCTCTTTTGAAACTTATTGAAAATGTAATAAAATATTTCTTAGTCTTGGATTATAAAAAACATTATTTTCCATAATATCTGTATTTTGTGTCAAATTTTAATTCAAGTTTGCCTTTGAAAACGTCAGATATACATCTTCAAATCACCATAAAGGCAATTATTACTAATAGTTGCAAGTAATTACAGAAATTACATTTTTAGCAGCAAGACTTTCATTAACTTTAAAAGCTAGTCTTTAGCATGTTATCAGTATTGAAAGAAATTGCAGTAAATACTTGACTTTAACTGGTGTGAATATAGAAACGGCAATAGAAATAACTGTATGGAGCTAAAAAAAGATTGTGACCTCAGACAGGTGTTGGTACAAACATAGTTTTCCCAACCATGAAGGCATTTCTCTGTGTTTTAGAACTTTCCTTTCTATACACTGCACCACTGCTTATCTTACAGCAACTCTTTTTCCATTCTTTTATCTGTAGAAGCCAAAAGCTCTTGTTAAAGTTGATTGAGGTCTTTTCCTGTCAGCTTAGAGAGTCTTTGGGCAAGATGCAAATTCCTCTTTTTCTTAATCAGCATTGTATAAATTGTTTCTTCTCTACCTCTCCCTGCGCCCCAGCCCCACTTTGCTCAACTCTGCAGAGAATTTTGGGGTACACAAGTGTTACTACACCTTGTGTGCTTTGGGAAAAAAAAAAAAGATAGTTTGCATACATATGAAGACTTTTCTAATGCACCTGAAACATAACATTATAGTAGTTCATCCAATGAAATTCTGCCTTGCCTTCCCAAAGAACAAAAAAACTGTAGTCAGTTACAGTAACCATCATTATTCCCGTAACCACTTTCCCGAGAAATGATCAATATACTGTCCTTCAATTGGCAAGTAGATAATTTTTTTCCGAAGTGTTTGGGGAAATAAAAACCAGGCAGAGTTAAATGGATTTACCCCGTGGTGATCTCCCATAGGGCTGGCATGCACTGTGCTGGGGTGTGTGGTCACTTACCAGAGAATCTTACATTAGTTCCAAGGGAGAAGAAAGATCCCGAATTCTAAGCTGATTGAATGAATAGTAGAAAGTCTGGGATAGTTAGTAGGGGATTTGTTATTTACATTCTATCCTTCATAAAATAATGCAGATGTCTTTATTTTCAAGGGGTGTTACTTTTTCTGATGTATCTCTTGCAGTGCCTCTTTTTCACTGGTACTAGAAATATTGCATTTCTGTTAGTTGTGGGTTTAAACATGTGCAACATGATTACTTTGGGCTTTTGTATCAGATTTTTATTCCTGAAATACAGAAGGCACTCTCTGGCTTGGTAATAAGAAATAATATTGTTATAAGATTGGAGAAGTGTGGGGGGAGGCTGAGTGAAAGCTAATCCACTAACCACTGACAAAAACGGGGAAAGGAGTGTCCTGAACCCATCTCAAATTAAGGAACACGTCTCCCTGAAGAAATGTGGAGGTACCAGTGAGAAAAGTGCAGGCTAACATCTTGGCTGAAGCAGGCTGACATGATAAATATGATCAAAGGTCTTCTGGCAAGTTAGCTGTCTTACCCAGGTAACAGCATCAAGCCTAAGAGAGAATCTCCATGTTAGAAAATATAATTTTTTACAAAAATAGGTGAAGCATGCAGTGTGGTTCAGGGAATGAAACTTTTCTGTTACCTGTGCTCTTTTATCTCCAATTTCATAACGTGGCTTCCATTTGTGCCTTATATCAAACTTATCAGAAGGCAATGATGAACACACAGAAAAAATTAAACACGTGCCTATCATTGCCCTAAATCCAGCGTGCGGTCCCTGGGCTCGGTCCTGCAAATCCTTAGTCCAGCCTGATTTAATAGGTGAGATATTGCAGTGTCAAACACACTGAGTGCGTGCTTATGGCAGAAGTCTTCACGAAGGAGTGTTGTTTTGTTACACGGGCAGGAGCCTTCCCAGTGCCTGCAACACAAACTTGCAGAGAGCGGCAGCTTGGGGTGCCGAGGGAAATTGGAAGCTGTAATGGATTTGCTGCTGCCCCTTAGAATAAAGACTCTGCGAGGGAAGCCTCAAAAAGGAGAAATTTAAGGAAGTGTAAAATATACCAGGAAGCTCAAGGCTTAAAAGTTAATATGGATAAAGAGTATTTTAAAAGGAGGGATACAAGAAAGGGCGCTTGCCTCAGGGAGAGCACCATCGTTGTGTTGGAGATGACAGGAGTACAGAAGCTCCTGGAAAGTTGCTCAGGACCTTGATGTAAGGCAGTAAACTAATGAAAATATTTGAGAGGATAAGTAATTGTACACAGAAGTAACATTTATTTTCACTTCTGAGAGAAGAGGTACTTGGAGGCAGGATTATTTTAAAAACAGTCAGCATAGAGTAAAGGCAGTTCAAACAGTCAGCAGTAATGGTAATTATTATGCCATCTCTGGTTTAATATTGAGTAATAAAATAGTGAGTGGCGTATTTTATAATCATCTTCACACAAATACTTTTTTCAGGATTTACAGTAATGACTATCTGTATTTAGATATTCTGCTTTTTTAGAAGATATATTTATCCACTTAGCTAATTTTCTTTTTCATAATATTTGGACAATTTTTGACTTTACCAACTTGTGTATTTTTAACTTCAGAGTTTCTCACAGTCTATCTTGAGGCAAATTATGATAATTAAACTTTTTGTAAGGCTACGATACTACAAATTTTCAAAGATGCAGTAAAATGTCTGCTAAAGGATAGACAGTGAAGTTAATGGAAGATCCCCCTGGTGGAAGTGAAATGCTTATCCAGACCTGCTGCTGATGTTTCCAGGAGAGGACATTGATAGTCTGTATAACCTTCAAATGTTGGCCCTGAGTATCAAGAGATGAATGTATACGGAATTTTTGATGGATAGTTTCTCAGTTCTGTAGTGGTCATAGACACGACCTGTGAGGGTTACCCAACCCACTGGTGTGTAAAGATTGTGATGGTGGATCTCTCAGGATTCTGCGACACGCAAGGACACAGGGGTCTGGGTTTCAGAGGATTTCCTCATTACAAATTACTACAAAACTACTATTAGCAAATATATATACACACACTACAAGTCACTACAAAATTACTGCTAGAAAAGCAAATATACGTATATTAAAAGTTATTACAGAATTCCAACTAGTGAAGCAAGTATATACTTATGAACCTTTATCTCTGTGTGTGCCTGTAAATACACTATGGGAGGTGTTATCAGTAAGGCATTCACCAAACCACTCCCAGCAGTGGTGTGGGGCTCATCAACAACACAAAACTCTCACTTCAAAGATGACCCGTGTCATGGAATTCAGAGTCAACCAGGTGTCCCCAGCCAGGGTCCAGGCTGTCCCGGAGATCTTGTGCAGAGAAGCTCGTTTCGGGCAGGTAGCAATTTATTTTTTATCCCTTTTGGTGTAATGGGGCGTAGGGCATCAGTTCCCAGAATTGTTGCTGACTTCTGTTTTCCTGGAAAGTCCGTTCCTTATCACTGTTTCTTTGTCCTGCACCGATCAGGTTTCTTTGTCCTGCCAATTACTCCCCATCAAGAAGGTTTCAGCAGAGTTTATCAGAGATGTCTTAGGGCTCCCGGCTGCAGAAATATCCTTCTTTGTCAGTACGGTTACCTGGTCGTCTTTGTGGTAGCTCTGTCAAGCTCTTAGGTTATACTTTGAGACAGGAGTAATATTTGTAAATCAGAAATAAATCGCAACACTGCATTCAGGGAAATATTTTACATCGTTGAAACATTTGTTTTTAATGTTTGCTGCTGTTCTTTCTGATGTGCAAATTTACCTGTGTCTAGAAAACCTACTACAGCAGCCCTTCTGAAGCACCCACTCCCTTAGTGTGCTGTTGGCTTGAGAAGAGTGCTAGTTGAATATTCACAAAAGATGCTCTGTACATGGCTCTCTCTATAGTAATCTTTTACTTGCAATTCTTTGGTTTTGGGTGTGGGTTTGTGGGTTGGTTGTTTTTTTTTGGGGGGGGGAAGTGTGGTGTTTCCAGTCATTTAGATTAATGCACTCATGTTTTCTATGGAAGCATAATCGTTCAACACTTAGGTTACCAATATAAAGCCTTTTCTGCAAGAGTTAGTAGAAGACCTTCATGATACTGGATTGTCGTGGGCATGGAGAAGGCTACTTGCTTCCTTAGCTATGAAGGGAGCGAAGTAGTAATCTCAGACTACTAAAATAGTGATCCATATACTGTGATCCATTGGAGAGCAGGTACATGGTTGTATGCATAGATAGGAAAAAGATTCATCTATCTTTTCTTCCCCAGCCATTCCCATGTCAATTTCTGGTACTTCAGCTTCAGAAAGTCTGGATATTCAGTCACTTTGCACTTTGTACAACATTCAGTTGGCAAGGTCATATAGCAAACTGCAGCTGGATGGAGAATCTAATTTTCTTTTATGTTCAGCTTCTCTATCTGTTCTTTCTGCCCTTTTCAGGATGTTTTCATGTCTTCAGATGTTTTTGAAGAGCTAGGTATTAGTTGTGGTAAAAAAATATTATTGGATTATAATTTAGTTGAGTTCTTAGACCCCCTTAGTCTGTGTGCTATGTCAAAGATGGATTGGATTGTCCAGAGATAAATTTTGAGGTCTTAATCTACTGTCTGATCCTGTGAATGAATGCTCTAAAGAATTAAATTAAAAGGGGGTGCAAATACCACCAGAACAGCTTTGTTTTGATTTCAGTCACTTTTCACAAAGTAGTTGCAAGATTGCAGCTTTTTTTTTTACAGTCAAGTAATATGTCTGGCGGTACATCTAAGAATGTTATTTTGCACAGTTATAGGCATCACACCAGTTGTCATTTATATGTCTCAATCTATTAAAGAGAGGGAAGGAAACAGGACAACTCTCATTCAGAGTCAATTTGCTTTGGTTGGAGGATATAAAGTAGGTAGAAAACATCGTGTTTACAAGAATTAATGGAGGATCATTAGAAAAGTAGTGTGATTCACTCAAGGAACAGCACAATTCTCAGAAAGCAAAATTCTCTGTTGGCTATGAAATGTGGAATACTAAAAACTGCTGAAAATTGTGCATGTGCAGGGGAAGGGAAGAAAAGTGAGGTATAATAAACAAAAAAAGGAGCAAGATTTTTGCATTTTCATGGGTCAGTAAAAGCCTTGGCAAAAAGTCATTTAGGGTTTCACTCATGTCTGTGTGTTTGTATTGTCTTTCATGACAGGATCAATTATGTTTTGTATAAAAAGGGAAATAGAGCTTAAAGATGTGGGTTTTTTCTGACATGCAGATCCAAGTTTTGAGAAACAGAATACATTCCTTTTATATTATTTGTAAAGAGAAAAGAGTCTTGGGGAAAAATGTTATTGGCATTGATACGTTTATTAGAAAAACAGAAACTTGCAGGTTGGAAATGTAAAGTGAAGCAAATTCCAGAAAGCTGAAGTGAGATGGTGGGACACAGTGAACGCAGGAAAGACTACAGGAATGGAATATTGTCTCTGTTGTTTGCAAAGCCTGAAGTATATGTTAAAAGCTATTTGCAGTTTTGACTGTTCAATGCTCACTCAGACGGACGCATCCTGATGATTCACCTTTGCGAGGGGAACTACATGTTACTTTTCTGGTTTTGTTCTACTGAGAAAGAAGTAGAACATCTATTATCATTTCCTAAGTGCAAAATTGATCAAAATGACATCATAAAGTTTTATAGCATTTTGGAAATAAAGGAACAGCTAAAGTGTATAGCTAGAACATCTCTGAGACATATTAAGTAAGAACCAGATTTAATATCCTGACTTACACTTAGCTGTATCTTATTCCACTGAATTTGATAGTGCCACAGAAACAAGAGTTAAAGGTGTCAAAGTGTAAAATAGGATCTTCTTTTCTAATGAAAGTCTTAATCTGCTTCCTCAGAAGACAACAAATGTACTCTTAACTTTCACAAGTCCATAACTGACATCCCATTACAGAGATCTCATACTAATTATTTCTAAATTTTTAGAAATAAATAATAATTTATTTATGATTAAATTAATATTTTTTCCTAACTCATGGACTGGACTAGTAGCTGATAGAAATTGATGTGCTTTCATTAGTGTAGATACGCACTGACCGAGAAGACCATAGAGTCAGGCTTCTAGAATTGCTCATGAGAAATGGTGTCTTGTGATGCATGAGAAGACAATGCCAAATATTGCTGCAGCTTTTTTCTCACCCTCCTCCCCCATGTTCCACAGAGGAAGAAAGTTCACTTAGCCAAAGCATAAGTGGCTTCACCCAGGTGGAGCAAAGGGAAGATTTGATTAAGTCTTCCTGCCTATGCAGCCATTAATCAAACACTTTGAAAGTACAGTTTAGCTTAACCAGTGCTTTATATAGTAGATTGGAAACAACAAGGAGTTAGGATTAACTTGTTCTGTTCCTAGATGATCTAGTGACTTGCAGACTACTCTGGGTGAGTCAGATTCTCCTTCTGCCTGCATTTCCCTGATGGAGAGTAACTAATATTTACCCAATTATTAGAAACACGGTAAGGTATGTCATCTCAAACTGTTCTGTGAGAAACACTCGCTCACGGTTAAAAAAATGTAGAGAGGACAAAGTCTTTGAAGCAAAGATAAAAATTTATTCAAGAACAAAATAAACGAGTCAGCTGAGTTGGGTGCGTCTCAAAAAGAGTGCACTTAGTTACAAACCCTCTCAGGATTGCCCAAATTCCTTTCCCTTTCCCATTGGTTTGGTGTTTTAGGGCGCACATGCTTTCACATCCAGTTAGCTTATCACAGACTCGATTCACACTTTTCTCCTTTAAAGGAGTTGTTTTTCTAAGTTACATAGCCCTGCTCGGATCGTCAACATACAAAATGGCTGAAGCAAACCAATCCCTGAGTTCATCTCTCACAGTTCTTTTTGTCACATTTTAACTTGACTTTAAAACTTAGACTGCAACCTACTGTACTTAATTCACTATGAACAAAATGAAACTTAAGCTTAGTAGAACAAAAAAGGAAACATTTGCAAAATATGAAACTAGCAGTCTTCAGGCTGAAGTCAAGAGTAGTTGGCTTGCATATTGCTTTATCTGTTTTAAGAATACTTGTCAGAGATATGAAGATAAGCAGGTGTAAGAAAGGTGCAAGAGATTTCAGTCTTCACTGGTACACAGAAGGATTTTGGAGGAAAGACAAGCCGGTGGAAAGTATGCCAGACACACATGTAAATTGGTAGAGGAGGGGCTGGAGAACATCCCTGCAGAAAGGGATCTGGGGGCGCTGGTCGACATCGGGCTCAACATGAGCCAGCAGTGTGCCCGGGCAGCCAAGAGGGCAAACTGTATCCTGGGGTGCATCAAACACAGCATCACCAGCCGGTCAAAAGAGGTGATTATCCTGCTGTATTCAGCGTTGGTGCAGCCTCACCTTGAGTATTGTGTGCAGTTCTGCACACAATTTAAGAAGCTTGTGAAGGTCCTTGAATGCATCCAGAGGAGGGCAACAATGCTGGTGAAAGGGCTGGAAGGGATGTCCTATGAAGACCGTCTAAGGACTTTAGGCTTGTCTAGTTTGGAGAAAAGGAGGCTGAGGGGCAACCTCATGGCTCTCTGCAGCTTCCCGAGGAGGGGAAGTGTAGCTGGAGGTGCTGATCTCTTCTGCCTGGGATCCAGTGCCAGGACATGTGGGAATGGCTCAAGGCTGTGCCCGGGGAGGTTTAGACTGGACATTAGGAAGCATTTCTTTACCGAGAGGGTGGTCAAACACTGGAACAGGCTTCCTAGAGAGCTGGTCGATGCCCCAAGCATGTCTGTATTTAAGAGGCATTTGGACAATGCCCTTAATAACAGGCTTTAATTTTTGGTCAGCCCTGAATTGGTCAGGCAGTTGGGCTGGGTGATCACCTTACAACTGAACTATTCTGTTCTCTTCTGTTCCATTCCATTCTATTCCATTTCAAGTGAGGCTCCAGCATTAAAAGGGTCTCTTCCCTGACAACCAAGATAACAAACGTGTACATTATAAATAGCAGAATCAGCTTGCTCATGAATTACAGTATAAGCAGTGCAATGTTTTCCTTAATATAATGTAGACATGAGTGTACTTTTATATGGACAAGAAACAACAGTTCACAGTAGCATCATTTTTCTTCAGTCTGCAGATGGCTCAGTTTTACTGAGGCTAATATTACAGGGAAGGCTAAAGGGACTACTTAATGCAGCGCAGGTACTAGACTTACTTTATTCCAGCTTTATAGAAGTGGGGGAGGAGAATAGGAAATGATAGCAACCCAATAATCAGTTTATCAGCTTTACTGTCATCACTAAATGTCACTGTCATCAGAAGATATTGTTCCAGAATACTTCAGAGGACAAAAGGATGATTTGACAAGCTCAGAAAAGCTATGGATTGTGGAGGGAATGGGAGAATATGGGAAGAAGTGAATCTACATATCTGAATCATGACAGATTTATTGTTTAAATATTTCTGTATATTAACTAATAAATTTCTCGCCTTTTTGCTTGCATCTTTGTTACAAAATGATAGGGAAAAGTGAAACTATATTTTCATGAAGTCACGGGAAACTCTGACAAATATATTTTTAGTGTAAGAGGAAGGAGAAAATATGACGCACTGAGCATGATATTGTGCTACACTTTAGCTGTTACTCTACAGATTCATATGCTCCAGTGACTCTTTAGCAGTGCAGTAACAAGTAATATGTTTGCCTTTTCTTTGGTGTTTTGGATGCAGTTTTATTTGCCACAATGGTCCCCATCAGTGGAACCATTCCACTCAAACCTATATCACAATTAATACATTAAATAATTTTCTTTTACTGCAAATGTGTGTTCTGCCTTTCCCCAAATATCATTCACTGAGAAGTTAATTTTTGCAGTCTTTTATTGTTCTAACTTTTATTTATTTATTTATTTGGTGCCTCTTTAAATAATGGCGAGGCTTGTGTTTAGGCAGGAAACAAGGGAGATTGGTGAGAGCTCTTTAACATACAAATCTGCAAGCTGTAGTCCAAACAGATGGGAGTGGGGATACTGAACAAAATGTTAGGTAAGGCTTTTTTTGTGTGCAATAATGAGCATTTCAACTGTGGAGAATAGTTTTCAGTTCCCCCACCTGTTTTAAGCAGGTAGCTTAGCTATGTGCTTGAGCTAGTGCTCCTAGACTCTGAAAGGGTAACAAGATCACCATGGAAGGAGCTTTGGTCTGAAATTTCTGTGTTTCTCTGCAAGAGCACTAGAATAATGGATTTTGCCATGACATTTGGAGTTAATCTGCTCTAAAAAGTTATTCCATAAATGAATGCTGTGCCACTGAAGTTGAAACAAGTCAAAGCTGTGCTCAAAGCAGAGAGCACCAGGTAGTTTTTAATTAAACTCCCTTAAAAATAGCTCTTTGAACAAGGGACCCCATTGTTTTTGCAGACTTCCAGTATCTTTATGACAAAAATTATTTGGCTATTAATAGGGCTTGGATTCTCATCTTTCACTGTTTTCCTTTGAGCTTTCTTTCACTTTGTAGCAGCATTAAAAAAAAATCTACCTTGACTTCTCATAGTTCCTTTCCACTAATGCATAAGAGAGTTTTGGTTACAAGCAACAGAAGCTTTTAAAAATGCCAGAGGGAAGCTTGGGAACCAAGGGCATAATAACAGTATACCTACTGCAATCATTAGATACAGAAATTGCTACAGTATATTCTTCTCTTGTGAACAGAACATGAAAATGTTCCTACATAATCTACATGCAGACCAATAGATACACAGGGAATGGGAAAAAACATAGGTGAGCTGTTCCGGCATGACAACTGACTGGTTTATTATACAAGTAAATGTTAACAAAGAGAGTTTTAGTGCTTTTGATTGGGCCATTTTTCAGCTAACTTATCTAATGTGGAATTCAGTCAAATGTCAATTTATACAAACAGCTTAAAGAATTATCAATATGAAGGATAGGGAATTGCAAGTTTCTTTTCCTGTATTACAGAGGAATCAAAGGATTTTGCCTTCTTTATGAGCTGTCACTGACAGAAGTTTAATTTAGGAAGAGCTGAACTCTATCATATGGCATAAGAGTGGTTCAGCACAGTGCTAACTCTTAGGCAAGCTGTAGGTTTTCTATATCTTTTTCTGATTTTCCTCTCCATCGATTAGAAGCAATTTTAAAACCAGTTCACAGAGGTTTAGAAAGAACATTTGGTGTGGTTCTTTGTGAAGAAAAAAATCAGCAAAAGTTCCCAGTTCAACCATTCTTAACACCACTGTAATCTTTAACATATAAGTAGTCTCACTGAAGTCAATGACAGTTGCTAAAATGCTTCAAATTAAGGTTGTTGTTTAAGTGCCTTTCTGGATGAGAACAAGTCATTACTAAATTGCATCACATTGTATCTGTCAAACAAACAGTAAATCTTCATTATTTTTATGCCAAGGGACACGTGAAATGAAAGACCCATGTTGACCATTAGAAACAAATAAGCAACTGATAATTAAAATACTTTTGTATAAACTTCTATTTAATTTCATTTTAATAATTCAGCTATCTGCAGATAGACATGTGGTGATAAAAAATAATCTTTATTTTGACTGCTTTTACTTGATAAGTTCCTTATTTGCAGTAGTGAATACTTGTGTATTTATTTACTTATGTATTAGTTATATCCATAAGTAAATACTTCGGGACAAATATGTGTATATGTATTTAATTTTAAGAATTAATCATATATCAGAAAAGAACTAATGCTGGATAAACAAATGTTTTCAGAAGAATGAAAGTAAACAAGGTATATGTAACCTCTAATGCACAGCAGCTCAGGAAAAATTGGCTAATTTTATAAAAGTCATTATAAAAAATACCTACAAAAAGACTTTACCTAATAGCAGCTAACATGGTGCAACTCAGCATCTTGTCAGAAGCGGGGATTTGGTTGGGGGAGGAAGGATTTGAAAATGCTACAAGAAACGTGTTACTTTCTCAGCAAATGATCCAACTTAATAAAAAGCCCTATAAGACGTAGATCTTGACAAAATGTCAGTGAACAAGTTCAGCAAATATTCAGTTCATGAAGTTAGATCAAATTCAGTGAAAACATTCAGATCAGAGGGAGAAGTCAACATTATGTGCAAATAAAAATACTCTACCTGATATTTTATTTAAAAATATAAGCAGAAAGCAACATTTTTTTTTGTTTTGTTTCTTTATGTGGGTAATGTTCTAACCTGTGCTTTGAATCCCTATGTTCAACTTAGTTTCTAGAAAGAAGACTCTTCTATCCTTAGAGCTATCTCATGGTTCTGTTGAGGAGGTACATGAAATTCTCTGATTGTGCCAAAGCAGTGGATTATTGCTGACAGTGTGTGTACTAGACACATTCTTTCGCACTGGATTCTGTATTTCTATCCATCACCCTGTTTTTAATATCCATAGTGTGGCACTTCAGTACAGTATATCTCATGATGGTGCCCAAGCAGTGAGGCTGTTTATTCTTTCAGTTATTTTTTCTGTCTTTTACTGCCCTTTGCATGTAAGAAATAAATGGCTTAGCAAATGTGTTATAAAAGACAGTAATAAATCATAAATTAAAAGCAAACATAAAGCTTTTTTCTCATAGATGCAGAATTATTCTCTGAGGCAGGATGTCTTACAGATGTTAAACCTCAGATATTGAAACCTGGACCAAAATTATATCACACTTTTAATTTAAACTCCATCCTCCTCTGCTTGTCCCCTTATCTCTGTAAAGAGATGTAATGCAACAGTAGGTTGAACTGCAAAACCTTTATATTCTTCACCTGTTGAATGTGGTGTGTATGCTCACAGTCCCCTTGCGGACCCCTCTTGCTATGCCCAACGTTAGGTATACATTGTCTTTCTACATGCTTAGTATTTTGGCTTTTTTTTTTTTTTTTTAGCCAAGGAGATGGATTGTTTTTATAAGTATTGTGGTCTTCTCCATTAAGTAGTCTGCAGATGTATTTTCTTCTCTGCTTCCCGAAATGCTGCTTTCAGTACCAGAATTGGATGATCACAAAGGAGTTGATAAACCTCACAGTCAAACCAGTGTCTATATTTAATTACTTACTGGCCTGTTTATTTCTTACAAGAAAACAACTCCCTCTTTTTCATGTTTTCAGTGTTCATTACCTTTGAAAGTATAACTTTCTAGCAGATGCCTGAGATTATTGTAAATATGAACATTACAGTTATGTATATGGATATCTCCATAAAATCTGTGGAATTCATTGGCTTTTTCTATCTAGTTATAAATTGTGTTTAATAAATTGTGTATTTGCACATCTTACAGATTTAGATTTGCTGCCAGCAGCTTGCTTGCTCTTTCACCTTGCTTCTAATGCTTTTGTTTTAAATGGTGAAAGACTGCATTTAGTCTTCCCATTAAGCAGATGGTTTATTATGTCATGTTAATTTTCTTTAGCAATAGTCTGTTGGTGCTTTAGCTTATGAGGTTAGCAGATGCTAGCACACCTACTCTATCTCCAACTCAGTCATCTGCTCTTTTTCACTTCCTCACCTGTTTGCAGTAATCTTTGTCCAGCAACATGTCCCTAGTGCAAATGTGAAGGGCTGAAGCAAGATTGCTGCAAACAGATGAGGAACTGAAAATATGCCCTTCGTGTTTTCCAGATGACATTCAGAAGCAGCACTGACCTGGTGTTTTGAAATCATAAATGCGTGTTTTCCTTTTTCTGTATAGGCTCTATTTTTAGTAATTTCTGATAGGGAAGATACATTAGCAATGATGGTAAGCAGTCAATGGTTTGACTTTGCATTTAAAATCTTTTATACCTCTTAGGAGTTAAAGGAGAACGGAGGTTGGGAAATTGGGAAACAAGAAACAATTGTAGCTTTCTTTAGTGTAGAGATACTAAAAATCTGCAGCATCCCTAAATACACTTGAATCTCTAAGTTCAAAAGGTGAATACTTTTCTGGAGAAGGAAAGAGCAGAAAAAGATGAAGAATTTTGGACAACAGCAGTCAGTATGGCCTGCCAAACATTTGGACAAAGGAACAGGAAAAAACATTTGCTGGAAATTTTTCCTCTGCGCAAAAGGCTTCCATCTTTCTAGGGAACAGTCAGTCTTCACTTTCCCCAAGCCACTTTTTGGCTGTTTCTAATGCCCCAGAAATGTCTTCCTCCTCAATTGCGGACTAAGTCAAATTTGCAAATCAAGCTCTTTGTTTGACCACCAGCTCAGGTGACATTTACTTCCAATAGCCAAACTGAAGCTGCAGTACTCCTGATCTTGTTTTCCTAATAATTTACCTCCTTTATTTTGGAGCAAGACAAGCCTGGTTGCATGAACTTGGCTCTTAATTCAGTTAGAAGGTACAAATTCTCTAACTATGAGAACTCTGTTAATGATAGAACCCCTCTTTCTCTGTCCTGGCTCTTTTTCCCCCTAAATTATTCAATTAGATGTTCAAGCATTTGTTTAATTCACAGATTGATACATTTCTGCTGATGCATAAAGCTACACAGAATTGAAAATATCGTGTAGCTTTAATCTTCTAATATAATTAAACAAGGTAAAGGGAAACAGCATTTTGCACAATTATAGTTGCATATACAAGGTAACAGGTAAATTTGCATCCTATTAGTTTTGAGTGAGGCTGGAACCTGAATGGGGTACTAATAAGAATCATTACAAAGCAGCAATTGATTACTGCTCAAGATCTCATGGCTAATCAAGCTGCCCGGGCAGTGTGTTAGGCTTTCGTTCCAGTCCGTTGTTTTTCTTCTGAAAACCCATTCCCCAGCAGCCATGCCTCTGCATCAAAACACTTGCCTTTGAACTGCTGAATCCAGTTGCTATCTTCTAACACAAACTGTTTGGAGAGCAAGACTAGATTTGAGTTGAACTCTTGAGCTCAGTTTTTGAGTTGAGATGAGGATTTAAATATAAAACCCCTAACCGAGAATGAGATTTTCACTAAAAAATCTGTTATTTAAGCAGTCTCATCTTTAATCCCAGATGCAGTGCAAGCCTAGAATTACCCCCCCTTAAAATGTTTTTTTTTTTTTTTTTTTTGCATTAATTTCATTCTTTTTAGCGACCATGTTCTTAATAACTCATTTTCATAACATTCTGCTTGTGTCTTGTCTGAATCACAGCGTCCCTTTGAAATAAGAAACACGTGGTAATCCTGCAGATTAGCCTTACAGGAGGCACAGCATCCGTTAATGTTTACCCTGAATTTACAAATTTTAAAGGACAGTCCAAGAAAAAGCGTATCTGTGAATTTCTGAGCAGCACTGTGCAACAGCAGTGTGCATTTTACGGGATATTTTAAGAACAAAGTGCAGCTATCTCCATATGAAAAACACAGTATATGTAATGAACAATTTCATGTTCTGTGCAGTATATCTGGTGATAACTTGCTGTCACATTGATCTTCACAGAGAAACTCTAATATTCCAAAGTCTATATGAAGAGCTCTAAGGGTAATGGATTGAATTGTGCTATCTGCATAATTGCAACTTCTGGTACACAATGCAGATGCAAGCACTTTTTTACAGTACAAAATATTTTTAATCTAAAATCACATACAGTTTCTAAACACCTTCTCTGCACCAATGCATTATTCGTAGTACTTGATTCTAGATAGGAGATGCCTATGGAGTGACATAGGTTGAAAATTTCCCCCGAAATGTACATTTATGATAGTTAAAGCTCATCTCTTTATCTTGACACTGTGATTACTGTCTTGTCATGCTTTTGTCCCTGTTTTCCATTCATTCACTTTTCCATGATTGACAATGTGAGATCACCTCCTCCTAGCTTAAGTCCATTACAATGTCCCCAACTGTTTCTTCTTGAGTTCTTGTCTTATCCTCCGTGACTGCTGCCTTAGCAGTACTTATGCACTTTCCTACATTTTATATCCACTAGATAAATGCCAATCTAAACCACCCACTTGCTTTCCACTCTTCTGGACAATTCCTTACTTTCTGTGTGTCTCATCTTCTTAAATATGTTCCTGTTGCTTTTAATTTCCACTCATCACACTCAATATATGAAATCACATCCTCAATTGTATCTTCCTATTTATGCCACCCTTCTGAAAATTAATTCAAAATTAAACTATCTTGTCTTCCATTTTGTTTCTTCTGATTTCTGTAATGTGTGAAACTACTATTTCAACTTTTTACAAGGTGATTGGCCAAATTTGTGTCATCCACTTTCAAGAGAGGTGAAAGTGAAAAACCTTTTCGTCATTTCAAAGAAAAGAAAAAAAAAATCACTTCTGCAGACATCTTTAGCATCAAACTGCCTGGAAGTAGCATGCTGCAGCTTGCTGTGAAACAGAGCCCCAGTCAGGGCAGTGTGTCACTGAAGTTGCTTGGTAGTCAGAGGTCACAGATCTCGCTGCCAGAAGACAGTTGCCGCTGAGTGTTCTTATGGAAAGTGGTTCTGCTTTGACAGATCATATGAGGATTCAAAATCACGGCATGCCTATAGAAAAAAGCATTTTTACCAAAGGTTTCTAGCATGGGAAGCTGCAATGTACATGTAAATATGAGTGACTAATGTGCAGTCTGCCTGGTAAAACCCTAGGATTTTTAAATAACAATTTTCTTTATAAGAATACACAGGAAGCAAAATAGCACTTCTTTCAGCAACTAGTATAGCTTCATAAAATATTTATTTCCAGATCTGTGATAATTGTTGTGAATATGATCTGTCTCATGCATATATATACACCCATGTACACATGCATACATATATAAAAATAACATTTTGTTAAGTATATTTGTGTTTTCGTATGTGTAGAACTCCTGCAATTTGTCAGCTTGTTCTTAGAGTTGCATCTGAAACGTGCTGTTTCAAACCACCCTACTGGGATAATTCCCTATTTGCACTACTTAATATCAAAGGTATATCATTTTTTCAGTTGGCACTCTTTTTTTGGTTTGTTTAGCAATAACAATAAATAAACAACTGAACATACAACACTGAGGAGAGAGAAAGCCCCAGTTGTTATTGGAATGAAAAAAATAGAATTCTCTGAGAATTGTTAGCCATCTTGACAGTAGGAATACAAAAATGTTCATCACATTTAAAGAGCTGACATAATATTAGCAGCTTGCCAATATAATTGTCAGTCTTCATCCCATAAAATGTATCAGATCTTAGGTGACGAGCCTGTGTGTATGATGAAGCTTCTCCTTTAAGTCTTTATCAGGTGCTAGCAAGATCGTCTCCCTCCCTGCATATTGCAGGAGTACACACCCATTCCTCTGTTTAAACACACATCTCACACAGAACATCAAAACAAAACAAAAAAACAAGACCAAAAAACAAACCTAACCCAACCACAAACAAGAAAAGAGGGAGAAGGAGAAAACCTTCATTTATATACTTCAGTGCAAATCACCATGTCAGTGACTAACTTCTTTATCGACAGTGTGAGGTAGGATATTAAAGGAAGACGTGGACAACAATTCTATACAAATCAAGAGAACTAAAGCAATATTTAGAGTAATAAAACCAATGAGCTGAACTAATTCATATGTAGCGTGGTGGTCTGTATAGATGGTATTAATCACTTTTATCATCATGTTTCTTGTTTAATTTGTCAAAATGGCATACTAAGTTCCAGCTCTGGGCAGTCACAGGTGGCTCGGGGTTGAAGTGTAGAGTGGAAATTCAAGGGGTTTTCCAGAGACGTGAGACAAATGAGTATGTCTAGGGAATCATCTTTCAATTGTCAAACAATTGTTGCTGTCATTTTGTTTTTCACCTGATTCTGCTGACAGTATGAATTTTTCTTGAGGTCAACATGCTGTCCTCCATTTGCCCCATGTACCTGAAATAAAATCTAGTGCAGAAAACTGTCTCTTTGCTCTAGGTGATTCATGTTTAAGGTCTGAATTACAGGATTAGTTAGTAAATTGAGACAAATTTCTACCTTATTCTTTTTCTTCAGAATTTGCCTGAACGCCCTTATCTTTCTTTCTTCTTGGAGGCCAATTCCTTCTTCCGTCAAAGCAAATTAAATCAATTCTGTGGATGTGTGTCCTAGCATTTGAGCAGATGGTGGTCGGCAATCAACTTAAGATAGGTTAATGTAAGACAAGACTTACTGTATTTTTTCTCTGCAAATTATAACCATGTCTATAGCCATATAAACACTGCTTGTTACTGGCTACTGAGATTCAAGACCCTCCGATGTGAGATCTGGTACTTTGTCAAAAGCCAACCACTCTCCTAACTCAATATGCTTTGTGAAGCCTGATAAAATTTTGGAATGAGTAGAAATTTTCATAAGCTTTGGTCTTCAAACTGTAGGCAATGTTACCACAAATGTGTGACCTAGATACATTCTCTTCTGTGTAAGTTTGATGGAGCATAATGAATTCACTGGAGCTATATGAGATTATTCCTTGTGAGGCTTTTATAATAGATTGGGAAATGAAAATAAAGATTTCAACAGAAAATATTACCAGTCCAGTGATTTCTCATGAAACCAGCATCAAATAGTTGAATGCTATTTTTTTAAAAATGTGAAATGGTTAAATTACTTTGATCTCTTTTATATCTGAGGCCTAAAAGTGTACTATCTAATTTGCTTTCTGGTGCCTTCATAACTGCCCTCAGTCACAGAAGAAATGAGCTGTTCAGGTTTTCTATTTAAAGAGAGAAGTAGATAGTCCCTGTACGATATGCCAAAGCAAACTTTATAAAGGCTTCAGGTATTGGGGAAGAAGTGCACATCATGCAGAATGACGGTAATGGCTTCGTCTTCCATTACTTCCTGAAGACTGTAAAGTTTAGTCATTGCCATTACCTACGGGCTACAACAGGCACAAGAAGAACTGCAAATGCTGGGGAGCTGTAGTGGCAGCATCTTCTTTTTGAGATAAAATGTTTTAAGTGAAAGCTTTGTTGGTACTCTGGGAAGTAAGGGAGAAAATCTTTATCCAGAGAAGCTTTCAGTACAGAATGATAGTTCCAAATACTGAATAATCCCAGCAAACAAGAAAACATGTTCACAACACTGCAAATTCCTACCAAGATGTGGGAGGAGTCACTCAAAGGGTGTGGAGTTCTACTGAGAGTTTTCATGTAAAAAATTAGCAATATTGAGTATCATGTAAGCACTGATGATCCTTCCTAGGCACATGGATCAAGTGACTTCTCAAAGTCTTGCTATTCCTGTTTTCCTTTTATCTCTTTTTACTATTATTATCATTGTACAGTATGCTTAATGCAGTGGAATTGATATGATTTACATTGTATTTGTTCCTGTCTCTAATCACAGAACAATGAATGTAGGTGGAAATTCTACTGAAAGAGAAAGTTATCATTTTGGTGTAAGCATTAGAGCTACACAAAGTACAGTTGGAAAGCATGAAGTACTCCATATTCATGTGCACCAATGCAAATTGAAGGCTCATTTTTTACAGAACTCCTTCATGATAAATGATTTTTTTCTGTAGGCAAAAATCCAATCTACTGGGTTTGTCTCATTTTCCACAGAAAGATTTACGAATTTGGCAGTGTTCGTCCTGCCGAGCCCACCCCCATATGTTTCAGCCTAGACCAAGTAAACTCAAGGCGTAATCTCCCAAAATAAACATTGCATTGCACACAATATCATTACTGGAGAGGGTGCACTTAAATACACAATTTTAATAATCTCTCCAGTAAAACCCACATATACCTACCAGCAGTCACCACATTAAATGCTGAATTTAGGATATTAAAAAAACACACACTAAAATACATGTAATGGGTATTTCTGAATCCACTGAACTTTGAGTATCTTACTGCTCTGTCATGTTGACCTTACAGCTTATTATTTTTAGTGCATAAATTTACTAAACGTTTCTTGTTCAGCGGCTTTGTGTTATATAGAAAACAGTTGCTTCTTTCAGGTTTTCTTATCTGGAGCAATATTATTGCATTGTTATGAATATGATGTGTTATCACTTGAGAAGCTCTTTCGGCAGATTCTGAGTTTATACCTTTCTGTCACCCTGCAGAAAACCTTGCTAGTTTTTTATCTCTGCATTACAACCAGTGTTTCAGGTTTCACAGCTCTGTGCCATTGGAACTTTTTCTCATGGTTGCAAGTCAGAGCAGCACTGAGCAGAAACACCATTGACATTTGTGTGACTTATTGCTATCAGCATTTGCAGACTACTTTTTTCAGTTTTCTTTTGTGGGGGCAGAACGTGGTGTTTCAGATGAAAAGCTGAAGAATTTGATGTATGATAGATGCTGTTGTCTTTCACCCTCCCAAAAAATACCAATCAGCAGATTCATCCATAGATTGAAAATAATTTGCCAACCCATTTAGTCATTGCGTTCTCTTTTTGTAGTATGAATTCCTGTAACACACATGCTGTAATGCAAATGTCATCAGTTGAATTTCCAAAGAACATATTTCATAGTTTCTTATTAATAAGCATTTTTATATTTAACTAGTGGTAATACAATACTATTTTGCCTTCTAGAGTTCTGGTTTATAAATGACGTTGCTGCATCTCTTGACGTGTTATGTATTTTCCAGGGTAATTTCTGACATAAGCCTGTGATGACTTTTTTTAAAAAAAAAAAAATGGAAAAGAAAGAAAGGCAAAAGAAAAAAAGTTACTTCCCAACTTCACTGTGATTTTTTTTATTGAATGTGAGACTTAGGTTTTTTTCCTCTAGAAATAGAAAGTGGAACAAAGGCTACATGCAGTTTAATTTTTGTTAAGGAAATTTTGTAGCTGACACACTTTGACAAATGAATGGGATGAATCAATTCAGCATTACTAACTGGCGAAGAAAATTCTGAGAAACAGGGTAAAAACTGTTCCAGGTGCCCCATCTCTATTTGTGTCATTTAAAAAGCAGAATTCTAACAGTTTTTTAAGCAAGACTATGTTATAGCTCTGGTACAAAGATAAAGTAACCCCAAAGCAAGCTCATGTTCAAGAGTTTCATCATGCAGTGACAGTTTTGCCTTGCGTGTCTGAGTCTTACCTCTGAGTCTTGAGGTGCATGTTTGAGGGTGACTTTCCACCTGGTGTCATCGTGGCTGATTTTGTGCACAAGAGCTATTTGCAATACAGAGATGGGGTCTGTGGGCAATTTCTTCCCCCTGTGTGGGCACCACCAACCAGAATCAGCACCTGATGTGAAGTTGACTGCCTGTTCAAGGTGTGAGATGTGCACACAGGTCCCTAGCATGGGACAGCAAATCAAATCTTATTGAGGAAAAAAAAAAAAAAAAACAAAGAAAAGAAAAGAAAAGAGGAAAGCACAGAAATTGTTGCAAATTAAATTTCACCTGAAAAAAAAGAAAAAAATCAGTATTCCTGTTGTTACACCATCAGTTTACAAATAGTTTGTTCCAGCAACATTGCTCATTGTTATAAAAATTCACTGTAATTCTTCTGGGTTTGAAACTGTTTCTCTTGGAATCGAAGGAGGACAAGTATGTGTGGGAACGGGGGAGGGGCAAAAAAAAAAGATAAAAATCTGACCTTGATGAACACAGTATATGTAGAGAAACAAGGAAAATCTGGAGCTGGAGCCTAATATTCTGTTTACATCAAATAACATCCTATTCAATATGTGGTCTCATTGAATTCAACAACAGTCATTGAGACAGTAAAGAAGTTCAAAATTACTATAAAAGGATTTTACGTAAGGGAGGATAGGTATAATAAAATTGTTATTGGTCTATGAATGATCTCAAACAATAAAAGGCAATTCATATAATGGTGGTTAAAAACAACAGAAAGTGAAGACAGCTTTGAATATAATAATTTAGAATTTATTTCGGACCATGAACAATAAGTCACAGTAGTAATTCATGTCTTTGCTGTTATGGGCCACTAAAACAGTCTATCTTTTTATGTATTTATCTCCAGCAAGAAATAGATGTTAATATGCCACATATGTAGGTGATAAAAATATAAAATTTGAAAGAGGAAGGTTTGGCTTTTTCTTTAATAGACCTTTATGATAGAACAGATGGATTTGATTCATTATTCCATGAATCTTTAAAAAGCCCTTAGTCTTCAGACCAATCATCAGGCATAGCTAGCATCTAGTACAAGTCATAGTTCTATTAGGTGAACAAAATGTGAAAGGAAATTTCTGAGTTTTTTCCTTACTTTACGTCGTGTTTTTATCCTCTTCTTTCTATCATGTGCACCATTTATTGGCTTTGTTGGTGTTCTTGGTTTACAGGAGAAGGGGATGTATACGAAGTTACGTTTTTATGGCATAGGTGGTAGAAAATCACTTTTCTTTCAAAAGCAACCTATAGTAGTTACACAAATCAGCTTAGAGGATATTTTCAGCTACAGAAAACCCTCATAGCAGAGCACTAACCCAACCAGGGCAATATAGATGGGGGGCTTGTTGCAATGCCCAGCTGTTTCTAATTAATCATGCTGTGCTAGTTCCAAACTGCAGGGGTTGCAAGCACTACAGGTTTGCTTATTAATACTTGCTAAGTCTTTTGTGGCTTTCCTCCATCAAGCTCCAGTGGAATGGATGCCAGAAAAGCTGATGGAAAAAGTCTATGGTCAAGAAATTACATGCAAAAATAGAAATAAATAAGTAAACAAAAGCAGAAAATTATGACAAAGATTCCATTGGTTTACCATTCAAACATACAAGGCATAGTATTTATGTTTATCTCCTTCAAGGGAATGATTGGAAGTTATGCAACTAGAATGAGATGAACTTTAATTAAGCACATCAGGCTTCCGTATCTGAGGAAGAGTAACATTTTCCAAACTGGTGAGAAGACAAAAGCTTTCCACTGAAATCAAACCCCAATGAAACGAACATGTCTCTTCCATTCTACTCTTCCCCACTTTTTATACCTTTCCCCTTCCCGCTTTGAACTTTTTGTGTTGTTTTTCTCTCAATGTTCAAAATCAACAATACTTCCCTTCTGGCTTCCAAAATGTTATTCTCCGCATTATGCAGATCAAGAAAAAGCAAGTGCAGAGCTCTAGATGCACGTTTGATAGTTCTTTCTAAAAATAGGTGGTCTCTATGGCAATATTTCACAGTGCCCTTGAAGGTGAAAATTCAGTTTTGCTAAGCAGAAGTCTTTCAGCAAAAATGACGGATCTCACTTCTGTCAGGAGATTGCTATTGTCAAAGCTGTATACTCAAAAAGTCAAAAGAATTCAGAAAAATATATCTTTAAAAAAGTCAGGAACTGGACAAACTCTTCCCCTAGAAACTGTTGCGTGTTACTATTTCATTACTTTCATATTATTCTTTGTCTCCTTTTATTCAGATCTACAAAATTGCATTGTTTGATTTTCATCATTTACGACAAAGATCTTTATGAACTGTCTAATCTATTATAGAATTGAAATACTGAAACAACTCTCCTTATCACTTCAAGAGTTGCTTGTGTTTTTAGAAGATGTCTCAATATTGACAACGCATATATGGAAGTTGTTGTAACGAGCACTTTTTTTTGTCTCTCTAATCAGAAGCAATTTTACTTTTACCTGATCCACTTCTGTTTTCATGACTCACTGAAAGAAATGCAAGTTTGGCTTTAGTCAGGGCTGACAGATTGGAGCATTCATTGCATTCCAAATAAACTGTAGCTCTTCGGTGTGATGTGTTATACTCTTGTTTTGGCTTCTAGCAGAGCTACTGTGGGGAAAAAAATCTCAGTGGCATGTCTTCAGTGGACATCAAAGTATTTCCTCTGTGATAAGTCAGGTTTTCAAAATCAGTCACCTATCTACCTGTATTAACTTGCCCATCTTACCTACAGCTATACAGCTAAGAGGCACATGCAGATCAGATGCTGCAATGTGAGATTTGTTTACTTTAACGCAGTGATTACTTACCTACTTGTTGCAGTGTGGCAATATAAAACAGAACCCAAGTTTGAAGATTCACAGAGGTCTTATGATGTATAAAGCTGCAGAGGTGATGACCAAAAGGATTATTTTTTCTTTCTTGATTTTAAATTATGTAATATCCAACAGGAAGAATATAGAAAATGAGAGCATAGGATATGGGATTTTAAAGAAGGATCTTTACAGAAGTATAGGTATCATTCAAATGATTATCAGAGTAAAGGGAGGAATGAGGAGGAGTACAAAATAGGTTTGTAGCTATCAAATGTAAAATAGCTTTTGTGTTTAATGATTGACTTGGAACAAAAATATATGTAAAAAAACCCATGATATCGGCAACACTAATATGAAAATATGTTACCTACAGTCCGTTAAATCAACAGACTGAAATTTCACATGTTTTAGTTTGCTTGTGCAGCAAAGGGTAACATCAGGCTTACAACAGGAATATGAGACATTTCAAAATTGTACTAAAATGCAAAAAGGTTCTAAATGTAGAATACATTAATTTTAACAGTGTTTTTAGCTCTAATGAAATAGTCTAATGGCTTGATGCTGCCAACAAATTAACTCTGTAAGAATGAGGAAATGTCTGCTTATGACAACAGTCCAGCATACCCAATTCATATACCCTTTGGAGCCCTTATAGCTCTATTTGTCACTCTGTGGTATAGCTTCATTAAAATTTGGCAGGCTAACTTCATTCTTAGGTATAAGGCCATTTCAAAAAGTGGGCATATACCATGAAAAATAGGACCCCTGCTTTCAGCAAATAGCATTACAAGGATAAGGTAAAGCATTTGTTATGCTTAATTCTTATCTTGTGGGAATTGCTAAGATTAGTACTGGTGGAATTCTAAATTATATTTCTGTACTCCCAGAGTTTTGTAGCCTGACATGTATGTGCAAGACAGGAAACACCAAAGTGACAGATCCACTGTACTTGGACATATATTCTATTGTGGGTCTCATGTAGGAAATAAACAAATAAAGAATTTTATGTCACCTTATCAACTGTATGTCCTTTAGTGTGTTTCGTTAAAAGACACTAAGAGTTCTGTAGAATAAGGAGGCACTGGAGGGGGCTATAAAGAAACAAATAAATTTGGTCATGTACTGATTTTCAGTGCACAGTAGATATGTACCTATATGCATAGAACACGTATAATGTTATAATGTTAGTCTTTATGGATTCTTGGATGCTTTCCTAATAGTAAGCATGGATTTGGAAGCTTTGAGGAAGCCCTAAGATTCATGCATATGATTTTAAGTGTCAAGTCGTGTCACATCACTATCTAGTGTATCAGACCCTCATAACATCAGAAGTAATCTGTGTTTGCATATGGTCCTGTTATCCTGAATTAATTTAACAAAAGCTTGCCTTAAGAATCTGTCTAGTCCTGTCATTATTCAACGAAACTTCTGGAGTATGTGCCATTTAAGTGACTATTAAGCCCCATAAAATCATATAAAACCTCTTTGTTTAAATCAAATGTGGCAAACTAATGTGAATTAATTGTTCTGTATTTGCATCAATTTTAGCTTTATTTTGCATAAGCATTATATAATTAGATGTTGTGATGGAAGACGTATCAGATGTTGTGATGGGACTTATGAGAATATTAGAACCTGCAAAGATAATTTGCAATGCTGCAAATGCTCCTGTTATTTCTTTGTCTTAGACATAAAATTAAAAAGAATCTATAACTAGAGTCTATTTAGTAAAGTTATATTTTGTAGAGGATCAGAAAACTACTCACTGGAATGAGAAGCTACCAGAGTAACATGAGAATTACTTTCTCTGTTAATGAGAAAGTCATTGCTTGATTTTCCTTCATCTAGGCTAAAAAAGAGACTTCTAAATGAATTTTACTTGGCTTCTTCTTTTCTGTGTCACATGCTTGATACATGTTCTGAACACTACTATTGACAGAACAGGTTGTAGATATTTACAAAAATTCACATCAGAGGGTAGTGAGAGGGAATTTATTTACTTTTTGTATGTATATTACATCTCTTCCCTGAAGCACTTTGTATCCCAGGAGTGTTTTCCTCTCCATTATGAATCATTTTCATATCCACTGAACACTGAAACTGCTTTTCAGATTAAGAATAAAAAATACATTTTTAAGGCAACAAATCTGGAAAACAAAGGCCTATGCACAGTACTTACATAGCTGCAAGATTTTCTTCTGTAGGTATGAGGAAAAAACCCACCAAGTCAGGAATGGAAGGCTTATGAGAAGCTTATTTGTTCTTTTATTATTCACACTGATAAAGCAAGGAAACTGTGAGGTTTGAAATGCTACTATCAAACCTAAAAGACATCAGTTTGTCGGTTGGGGTGCTGAAAATACACTTCAGGTTGTACTGAAGGGCTCTGGTAATAAAGCTCTAAGTAATGGACTTCAGTGAAATATAGTGTGAAAATAGCTCTAAAGGAATTATTTTGTGCTAATAGTCTGCTGACCTTTTTAATTTCAAAGAGTGTACTACGAGTCAGTTCCTTTTCTGAATGTTATTACTGAGTTCAAGTAAAAGAAATAGAATTTATAGACACACCAAAAAATACATCTCATTATTCATTGCAAGTGATCAACATGCCTAGTGAACATCAGCTTTCAGCATATTTTTGTGCATCATGTAAATAGCAAAGCTATGCAAAACATATTCATTGATGGCTTTATGAACAGACATAGAGATGGAAAAAAGTCCTGCTGA